>NC_054382.1:60917516-61257159 GCF_017654675.1 Xenopus laevis
CTATAGTGCTGTTTTCTCTGTATTCTCATTTGGTTGAAATAGGATCAATGCAAGAATAACAAAATAAGCCAAAAACAAACATACACAATGCAGAAACCATGACATTAAGTTAGGGTGTTCTTTAAGGGCTCAAATATAACAAATATATATATAACACCTCTAAAGGGATCTTTTTTTTTTTTTTTTTTAATTGTACCCTGCCCCACTGTCAGTGGTGTTTGTTTATCAACACTGGGCAAATTTGCCCATGGGCAGTTACCCATAGCAACCAATCAGTGAATAGCTTTTTAAAGCCAGCTGCAAGTAGAACAATGAATGCAGCAATTTGATTGGTTGCCATGGGATACTGCCCATGGGCAAATTTGCCCAGTGTTGATAAATGACCCCCAGTGCCTCTTGAGACAGGGCTTGATGCAAGGACCTATGATTCCCCAATAAATACAGAGGGGGGGGGGCAAGTAGCTGTCCTCATGGAAGTTACAGAGGGCTGCCACCCCTGTTCATACCAGCACTATTCTCTGCACTTTGTGCCTTATTAAAAATGCAGGTGAACAGAGTGTAGCAAAGACACAATCTGGCAAACTGACACATTCCTTTTTTTATTCTTGAGCACTAACGAACAAAGCCAGGTATAGGATACATTATCCAGAATGTTTGAGATCTGGGGGTTTCCAGGTAAGATCCTACTGTAATTTGGATCACCATATCTTAAGTCTGTATAGTAATAGCAAATAAAAGAAAAATTACAGAATAGTCACATTCACATTTTGTTTCACTCAAGAGCAATAAACTGGGGGGAAAAAATAAACAAAGTTGCTTGAGTTCCTATTGACTTCTAGAAACCCAGCAGTTTTTACTTGCTCTGTTTTTTTTTTTTTTGAAGCAAATATATAGCTTTTTTCTTTAATAAATAGCTATTCAAGTTGAAAAAACATATTTCGAAATATAATCATGTTATAGTCTTATTTATTATTGAATTGACATAAGGATCAGGTCTGAATAAACTTCTATTTATTTTTCTCAAAAAAGCTTACAGTTGTTAAAGGGGCACCAAAGTAAAGACACTATGTGAAGGTTCTGATTTTTAAAACATTTAGAATTGTTTGTATCATGTAAATCACCAGCTCACTATACTTTCTGCAGAATCTCCACTGCAGTTCTAGCTGAGGCAGGCATCTTGGATTTCACTGCCTCCTCCTACCTATATCTTCCCAGCCAATTGTAGCTCTAAAATCTCGCACATGCTCAGTTGAAATTCCTTGGTTACCTAGCAACCCTTCTAAGCTATTTTCAAATCAAGCAAACGTCTGTGTTAGCTGCTGTTCAGTAGTGCTGCCACCTGCTGGAAGTTAGTGTGCGACCTTCATTTGCATAATAACATCACCAGCATGGGACAAGAGAGTAAAATCTTGTGATACTTCTAGTGGAGGAGTTTACTTAAGCTAGGCATTCTGGGTAGAATACTCAGGGCAGTTCTACAATTTGAGCACACTCGTTAACTTGTTTGCATGTTAATGTCACAGTATGGACTCCCTCAGTGAAAGAACCCGTTTGACAAAGTAAGGGATTTTTTTAAAAATTGCTGGGTTTTTCAAAAAACTGTATACACTATGTAGTTTGATTAAATGTGCTGGTCAGATTGTTAATATGTGTTTGATTTTGGCTGTGATAGGTGTGAAATGTACCTATGTTTATCATTCTTTTCTAGCA
This sequence comes from Xenopus laevis, assembly GCF_017654675.1. Classification (NCBI taxonomy): domain Eukaryota; kingdom Metazoa; phylum Chordata; class Amphibia; order Anura; family Pipidae; genus Xenopus; species Xenopus laevis. The sequence continues at coordinate 60,919,227 of NC_054382.1, forward strand.
TTTTTTCCTTGTGTGAAAAATTGTTACTGAGTTGCAGGACTTTACCACAGGCTTTAATTGTGATCCACAGAATAAAAATTTTTTTTTTACTTTTAATCTTGCTCAACAGGACAGGGGCGTATTTACAATATAGGCAATCAAGAGCCTGGGCCTGTGCCTAGGGCGGCAGCTGTAGGGGCACTGCCCTCAAATGCCTATACTGTAAAAAAAAAAAAAAAAAAGTTTCCGCAGGGAAAAAAAGCAGGTTTGGGGGTAGAAGGGGGGGGTACCTTGTGGGCTTGTTGCTTCACTTCTGTACATGCACATTACGTTACTTTTGTTTTGTGCATGTTCCGCACTTTGAAGTCCGGTACCTAGGGCGGCACTGGACCAAATTACTATATAACTACTGTTCTTTTGGCTTTATGAATTTTATTGATTTGAAATCAGACTAGCACAGAAAACAAAATTAGTGCAGCATCAATGTTATTAAATAAAAAGAGTCAAAAATTGTCAAGGAAATGAATGTTTGTGACACTTAATTTAATGTTTACAGTCAATATATATCTCCTAAACACACATACTATGTACCTAATTCCTCCTCTGTATATATGTACATTGCATATAAGCTTTTTCTTTGAATATTTTTGATGTATTTCCCTCCTTTTTGTTTCTTTAGGCAACATTCGGCATGTATCTTCTAAACTCATCATGTTCATCATATCCAGCAGTACTGAAAGTGGGATCTCCTGTGTTATTTACAGAAAAGTAAAAGGATACTTTTTGCTCCATATCTGAAGAATATGTGAAGAACATACACATACAAATGCATGGATAGATTTAACCCTTAACAGTAACACCAAAAATCAAAAGGTTATAAGGTAATAAAAATATAATGTACTGTTGGCCTGCACTGATAAAACTGGTGTGTTTACTATAGAAACTCTACTGTAGTTTATATAAAAAAGCTGCTGTGTAGCCATGGGGCAGCCATTCAAAACTGAAAAAGGAGAAAAGGCCCAGGATACCCAGCAGATAACATGAGAAGCTCTGTCGTATACAATGGGAATCTTCAGAACTTAACTATCTACTGTGTTAAGCAGTAGCTTGTTTATATAAACTGTAGTAGTTTCTGATGCAAAGACACCAGTTTTACCAGTGCAGGGCAACACTACATTATATTTCCATTACTTCAAAGCTCTTTCACTTTTTGGCATTACTGTTCCTTTAAGTGCTAGCAGAATGTCACATTTCATTTGCACGAAGATGTTTTTGAACATTTTGTACTCTCACAACCTCTGGAAAAAGATTTAGAGATCTAAATACTAAAAACATTAAAAAATCAAATTTTTCATGATCTAACATAAAATAAATTATTTCATGCACAAATTCAACAAATTTGGAAAGCATCATGCTCTCAAACGTGCATATATGCAAAGTTTTATGGAGATTTCTGACTTCTATAGATCAAAAACTCTGAGCAGTCAATTTTCAAATGCTACAACAGAATATGGCATACTCTATTGGCAAATTCTGAAACAGTGGGTTTACCTCAGGAAAACATGTCATTTTTAAAATTGCACATTGTGTTGCATCCAAAATGGGTAACCATGTCTTTCTACTACTAACCTAATTACCAAACATCATGCAAAAAAATTGTGGTCGTTGTGCATTGCTTCTATATTCCAGACACCCTCCAGTGATTAGCCACTGGTACTGATGACATCGGTCTCACCAACAGCTCTTGTGCCCGTGGTCAAAAAGGGACTTTTCAATTGTTTGAGCCTAAAAGTACTCTAGTTAAATACATGTTATGGAAGCATACACACCTAAAATTACTGATTGGTGGATATGCACACACTCTAGTTTTACAGCTTGTAGCATGGCTTACATTTCAGACTCTCTAACACCATAGAGGATATAGTTAACATGCCAAAGGGTAATTTCACCCTTCTCCAATACAATACCACTCTCATCCTTATGGTTACAGCATAGTTAATATAACTAGGTACTGTTTGGTAAAAATACTTTCATACATTTGTACCAGAGCCATATATTCTGGCTCCACTCCTTCCCAATCCCTACATCCTCCCTACCAGTCTCTCCTTCTCATGTGAGTTATCCCTTCAGGATAAAATAATTGATTGAAGGGATATGCTTAAATCAATAATCAATAGGATGCATAGATAAGTGCTAGAAACTGCTTGTTGCAAGGCAAACGACCCTTCAGGCTACATGGTTATGCCCAGTGCATATTATCTGACATACTCTGTAACAACTAAATGACTGGCATGCATGGCAGAAATACATATGTAACTGCAGATGTGACACTTGTGCTATTCCTGTCTGTAAGATATCCTGTTTTTCTGTCCCTCTGTGTCTTTCTGCACATAGCCCAGAGAGGCATACAAGGGTATATAACCCAGCTGCACCAAGCAATAAACAAACAAGTATCTTGTATCACATTCCGTGTTTTGTAGTCCTTGTTCCCTAGGTCCTAAGTGGGGTACTCCAAGGGGGTGGCAGGTGAAGGTGATCAAAAACCCCTAAAGTTATATGGAGATTTCTGACTTCTATAGATCAAAAACTCTGAGCCATCAATTACAAAATTATCAAATGCTACAACAGAATATGGCATACTTAGATTTCAAAGCCAAAAAATTCTGGAACAGTGAGTTTACCTCAGGAAACCATGTTTTTTTTAAAGTGCACATTTTGTCGCATCCAAAATGGGTAACCATGTCTTTCTAATACTAACCTAATTACCAAACATCAAACAAAAACATTCTGAAACATCACCACAAAACTGTCAATTGGCAAGTGTGTATCTCCCAGATAGCATTAGGTATCAAGAAAAAACATGTAAATATGAATGCCAGGGGTCTACTGAACAGTTTGATGCCCATTGTGGCTTTCCCAAAATTAGCAGTTTTGATGAAATACATGAAAATTACATCAAAGCTTCCACTTTTCAGCATCTTATCTCCCACATACTGTATCATTAGGTACCAAGAAAACACATCCTAAATATGATTGCCAGGGGTCCACCAAACTGTGCCCATTGTGCATAGGATTCTCAAAGTATCTAGAAATGCCAAAATGAAGTTAGTGCATACAAATAGTCCCAGATGTCACTTCAGCTACTGAAAAATCAACTCATTTGCTGCATTTTTTGTGGGGTAAAAACACAAAAAATAAGTTGACTCCCCCAAAACCATATATTTTTGGAAAGTGCACATTTGGGCAATGTATTCAAACTTCTGAGTCGCAAAGCATTTCCAAACTTCTTGTGTTTCGATGAAATCGCATCTGAACTTCCACTATCCAGCACCTTATCTCCCACATATCATAAGGTACCAAGAAAACACATCCTAAATATGAATGCCAGTAGTTATTGCCAATTACCAAAGTATCTGGCATAGAGAACCCTATAATTAATTAGTGCATACATATTTCATGGCATATATTTATACTACCACAAAAAATACTGCCTGATTTATGTGTGGAAAAAGTGGCAAATAAATAAAGCAACCCTAGAAAACTTCATATTTTCAATAAAAACACATTCTGATGAAAATATGTAAATTTGGCTCTCTATTGTGAACAACCAAACTGCAAAGCTATGCTAAATGTAGTGGTTTTTATGAAATTTCTAAAAATCTTCACAAACGTTACATTTTACCCCGTTATATATCCCACATTCTGTAATATAACAACGTAAAATATTCTAAATATAAATTTCAGGGGTCTACTGAAAAATGTGATATCCAATATTAGATATAATAAACTAGGGGGAGTACTTAGGCCGCCTAATGAAAATAGTGCTTTACAGCCGGCAATATAACCCTTGGTGAATATGGGACACCCTGAACGAATGTCCTGGTTCTTGGGTACTTACTCAAAAGGGTGGTTTACCTTTGAAATATCTTTTAGTATTATGTAGAGTGATATTCTGAGACAATTTGCAATTGGTTTTCATTTTTTATTATTTGTGGTTTTTAAGTTATTTTGTTTTTATTCAGCAGCTCTCCAGTTTGCAATTTCAGCAATGTGGTTGCTAGGGTTCAAAATACCATAGCAGTCATGCACTTATTTGAATAAGAGACTGGGCTATGAATAGGAGTGGGCCTGAATAGTAAGATGAGTAATAAAAATTAGGAATAACAAAACATTTGTAGCCATACAGAGCATTTGCTTTTTAGAAGGGGCCAGCGACACCCATTTGAAAGCTGCAAAGAGTCAGAAGAAAAAGGCAAATAGATATTCAACTTTAAAATAATCATAAAACCAATTGAAAAGTTGCTTAGAATTGGCTATTTTATAACATATTAAAAGTTACCTTAAAGGTGAACCACCCCTTTAATATGCGTTTGCCCCAATATGGCACAACAATAAGTTAAATTCACCAACCAGTTCCAGATACCCCATACTTGGTCGGCTGTCTTTATTATTCCCTCCCCCTGGGAAGGAATAATGACTGTGTGAACTTATTAAGTGTCATCATGATCCTATGATTTTGTACCAGTTTTTTGTTGCTGTGTGTAATGGAAATGGAGGAACTTACCCCACGGGACATCCAAGATGGCGACCTCCTGCTCCACCATGCGGTTCTTCCTGGTCGCAGTGGGACTGCGTCAGAAACGTGTCGCCCCAGGATTGGTCGCCGGCGACAGAATGGACGCCGGCGTCAGAATGTGCGTCGTCGTCAGGACACCAACGTGAGGACGCCGGCGTCGGCGTCATGACGTCAGCGCGTCAAGTTTTGGCGCCAAACTATGGACTATTTAAATCTATTTGCCCAATTATAGGTCTATCTTGTATAGTTCCTGGGTGCGATTTCTTGCTATTTGGATTCTCCATGTATTGACTTATTGCCTGTTTAACGATTCTGATTCTTTGCTGCCTGTACCGACCAATTTGCCTGCTTTTGACCATTCTTCTGATAAACCCTCTTGTACTGCGAACTTGGTGTTGTTTTGTCTCCTCCTTGGTCCACACTACAACAGAGCCTTCGGGCCCTGACAGATCCAATTCACCCTGCTTCCAGGTCAGTTTGTCTTGGAGCGAGCGAAGGTGGGCTATATCATCACCCGCCTGCAAGGGAAAGCTCTGGAGTGGGCTTCTCCTCTCTGGGAGAAGGAGGTTCCGGTTATTGACGATGCCAAGGCCTTCATCCATGACCTTCGCACGGTGTTCGATGCTCCTGGTCGGGCTACCTCTGCCTCGGCTCGTTTATTTCAGCTGCAGCAAGGGACTCGTTCTGTTCCGGAATACGCCATCGAATTCCGCACTCTTGTGGCTGAAACTTCTTGGAATAATGATGGTTACCATGCTGCCTTCTACAACGGCCTGGCAATGCGCATCAAGAATGATCTTGTATCACGGGAGATTCCTTCTCGCTGGGAAGATCTTGTTGCGTTGGCTGTGAAAGTTGATACCAGACAAAGGGAGTTCCAAGTCGAACTTGACAGGGAACGCGCTAGGAAGTTTTCCAGGTTCCAACCCACCCTGGCTCCACGCTTCCAAAGACCCTTACTCTCCAGTCCGGCTTCCAACCTTCTTTCTCCGCCTCCTGCGGCATCTGCTACTTCTTCTTTACCTCCTGAAGAACCAATGCAGATTGGACGGGCACGTCTTTCCGAACAGGAGAAGCTCCGGAGAAGGGCTGCTGGGTTATGTCTCTACTGTGGGGGAAAAGCCCACTTCGCCCATGAATGCCCAGTGAAGCCGGGAAACTCCTGAACCTAGGTAAGATTGGGGAGACTTACCTGGGTGGAATTTTTCATTTTCCCCATTCCTCTGCTCAACGTTTTCTCCTTCCTATACAAATCCAGTTCGGATCCAAGAAGATCCTTTCTCAAGCCTTCCTCGATTCTGGCGCTGCGGGCAACTTCATGGATCGAGCCTTTGCCGGTAAACATGCTATTCCGCTCCAACCCTTGGCAACCCCTCTTCGAGTCCTGGCGATCGATGATCGTCCTCTTTCTTCTGCCATCATCTCGCAGTCTACTCAGGAACTTTCTTTCAAGGTGGGCACTATGCATTTGGAAAGACTGTCTTTTCTTCTTATCGATTGCCCTTCCACTCCTGTTGTCCTGGGATTGCCGTGGCTGTATGTTCATAATCCAGTCATTGACTGGTCCACCACACAAGTGTCCCGTTGGAGCTCATTTTGTCTACATAATTGTTTGCCTGCTGTTCCTGTTGTTAAAGTTTCTTCAGTATCTTCAAATTTTTCTCTTTCTCCTGTGTATCAAGCCTTTTCCGATGTCTTTGATAAGAAATCCGCTGAGATTCTCCCACCTCATCGTCCCTATGATTGTCCTATTGAACTCTTACCCGGCTCAATGCCCCCCCGAGGCCGCACTTACCCGCTTTCTCCCTCCGAAACTTCTGCTATGAAGTCATATATCCAGGAGAATCTTCAAAGAGGTTTCATTCGTCCTTCTACTTCCCCTGCTGGAGCAGGGTTCTTCTTTGTCGAAAAGAAAGACGGTAGTTTGCGGCCCTGCATTGACTACAGGGGGTTAAATAGGATCACCATAAAGAACAGATATCCTCTTCCTCTCATCTCTGAACTTTTTGATCGGCTTAAGGGTGCTAATTTCTTTACTTTACTTTACTAAGCTGGATCTACGCGGGGCCTACAATCTCATTCGGATCCGTGAGGGAGATGAATGGAAGACCGCTTTCAATACTCGCGATGGACATTACGAGTACCTCGTCATGCCATTTGGTCTCTGCAACGCTCCTGCGGTCTTCCAAGAATTAGTCAATGACATTTTTCGTGATCTTTTGGGACAGTGTGTGGTCGTGTATTTAGACGACATTCTTATTTTTTCTAAGAATCTTCTGGATCATCGTTGCCAAGTGCGTGAAGTTCTTTCCAGGTTGAGGAAAAACAATCTCTTCGCCAAATTGGAGAAATGCATCTTCGAAGCTTCTTCCATTCCTTTTCTTGGCTACATCATTTCTCCACAAGGTTTCAAGATGGATCCCGCCAAAGTCTCTGCGATCTTGGATTGGCCCCTTCCTACCAGCGTCAAGGCAGTTCAGAGGTTTATTGGCTTCGCCAATTATTATAGACAGTTTATCAAAGACTTTTCTTCCAAAATCTTTCCAATTCTTGCCTTGATCCGTAAAGGGAGTAAACCTCAACACTGGTCCCCTCTAGCTCTTGAAGCCTTCAAGACCCTCAAAGAAGCCTTTTCTTCTGCTCCAATTCTGACACACCCTGAACCTCTACTACCCTTCTTCATGGAAGTTGATGCCTCTGATGTTGGAGCTGGAGCAGTTCTGTCTCAAAGATCTTCTTCTGATGGTAAACTTCATCCTTGTGCTTTTTTCTCTAAAAAACTTTCTTCCCCAGAGCAAAATTACGATGTTGGGAATCGCGAGCTACTTGCCGTTAAGTTGGCCCTGGAAGAATGGAGACATTTACTTGAAGGTTCTTCAGTTCCTGTGACCATCTTTACTGACCACAAAAATCTTGAATTTATTCAATCCCTCAAGCGCCTCAATCCCCGGCAAGCCAGGTGGGCACTTTTCTTTTCTCGCTTTAATTTTGTTATCACCTTTCGTCCTGGCTCCAGAAACAGGAAGGCTGATGCTCTGTCCAGAAGCTTTGTTCCTGAAGATTCCTGCCCTGAAGATCCTGAACCCATTGTGCCTTCTACCAAGATTATTGCCGCCTTGTTTCCCTCCTGTGCCTCTCAGTTACTTTCTGCTCAGTCTTCGGCTCCTGTAGAGACTCCTCTTGGTGTTGCTTTTGTTCCTCCGGAATTCCATCATGCCATTTTATCCCAATCTCACAGTTCCAAACAGGCTGGTCATCTCGGGATTAAGAAGACAACCGAGCTCTTGTCTCGTTTGCTTTGGTGGCCGACCCTAAGGAAAGATGTTAAAGACTTTGTCTCTTCTTGTTCCATTTGTGCTGTTTCCAAGTCCGGACATTCCCCCCCCAAGGGTTTACTCTTGCCGCTTCCCATTCCATCTCGACCTTGGACTCACCTGGCAATGGATTTCATTGTTGATCTCCCTGTTTCTTCTGGCCACACTGTCATCTGGGTGGTAATCGACAGATTCAGCAAAATGGCTCACTTCACGCCGCTTCGGAAACTGCCTTCCGCCCCTGAACTCTCTGAACTTTTTATTAAACACATTTTTCGTCTTCATGGTTTTCCTGCCGAGATTGTGTCCGACCGGGGTTCCCAGTTTGTTTCCAAGTTCTGGAGATCTCTTTGCAAGGCTCTTAACATTTCTCTTCAATTTTCTTCTGCTTACCACCCACAGTCTAATGGAGCTGCAGAACGAGTCAATCAGGTCTTGGAACAGTTTCTTCGTTGTCATGTGTCCCTGTGCCAGGATGATTGGTCGGATCTTCTTCCCTGGGCTGAGTTTGCTCACAACAACGCTCTGCATTCTTCTTCCCAGAAGTCTCCTTTCTTCTGTGTGTATGGTCTGAATCCCTTGGCTTTTTCCCAGGATCTTCTTCTTACCAACGTTCCTGCGGCCAATGACCAAGCTGCTCACATGTTGGCTATTTGGCATGCTACTGCGGCAAACTTGGAGAAAAGTTCCCTGGTGCAGAAGAGGTTTGCCGATAAAAGAAGGATTTCGTCCCCTCCATATGTTCCTGGTGATAAAGTTTTTCTTTCCACACGCAACATTCGTCTCAAGATTCCTACACCCAAGCTTGGTCCTAAATTCATCGGTCCTTTCCCTATCATCGAAATCATCAACCCTGTGGCTGTTCGTCTTCAACTTCCTCCTGAGCTGCGGATACCCAATGTTTTTCATGTTTCCCTGCTTAAACCTGCTGTGTCTTGCCCCTCTTCTTCTTCCTCTCCAGCTCCTGTCTTGGTCGACGATCATAAGGAATTCGAAGTCAAGAGAATCTTGGACTCTCGTATTTCTAGGGGCATTCTTCAATACCTTATCGAATGGAAGGGGTTCGGTCCAGAAGAGTGTTCCTGGGTGAGAAGTTCTGACGTTCATGCTCCTGTCTTGGTCCGTAAGTTCCACAGACTTTTTCCTTCTTCCCCTAGCCTCGGTGGTCCTGAGGCCCCCCTAAGGAGGGGGGTACTGTAATGGAAATGGAGGAACTTACCCCACGGGACATCCAAGATGGCGACCTCCTGCTCCACCATGCGGTTCTTCCTGGTCGCAGTGGGACTGCGTCAGAAACGTGTCGCCCCAGGATTGGTCGCCGGCGACGGAATGGACGCCGGCGTCAGAATGTGCGTCGGCGTCAGGACACCAACGTGAGGACGCCGGCGTCGGCGTCATGACGTCAGCGCATCAAGTTTTGGCGCCAAACTATGGACTATTTAAATCTATTTGCCCATCCTGTCATTGCCCAATTATAGGTCTATCTTGTATAGTTCCTGGGTGCGATTTCTTGCTATTTGGATTCTCCGTGTATTGACTTATTGCCTGTTTAACGATTCTGATTCTTTGCTGCCTGTACTGACCAATTTGCCTGCTTTTGACCATTCTTCTGATAAACCCTCTTGTACTGCGAACTTGGTGTTGTTTTTTCTCCTCCTTGGTCCACACTACAACAGAGCCTTCGGGCCCTGACACTGTGTTAACATAGTGATTCCTTTTTATCGACCACTTAGTAGATTATAATATCTATCATTATTTTCTTTAAAGAATGGTTACAGGGCACTTTTCACTTGTGTAGTTTCCCCTGCCCAGAACTGTAGGCTCTGTTGAAATTACCCCAGGCACTCTTCGTGGTGCAATTAATTTTACGAACACCCAAAAGTGACATTGCGGCAGCGGCCCACCCCTGGAAATGAGGTCACACACATACGCAAATATCTCCCTTTAAGCCACTAGTCTCTGCCCACGCATGTGCACTTTCTCAAAAAGACATCCAGAATACTTACTGTGCATTCACAGTCGGATTTTAAAGAGAACCAGCAGCAAAATCGGGTAATACTTAAAATTTTGGAGAACATGGGAGAATGCCAAAGAGACTGGAGGGAGAGGGCCAAAATCAGGTAACTCCTGAGAAAATAGAGGAGGTTGACAGCTCTGGACTTACCCTAGTAACTTGTTAAAGGGGACCTGTCACCCGAAAAATCCTATTTTATCACTTAGTCAAGCAAAATAAACTTTAATTAAACTATATAAATTATTTGAATCTTGTTTCCTTTGGTCTGGGAATTCATAATTATAGCAAACAGACAGGAGCCATTTGTGGACACTGTTATTAAGGCAAGCCTTGCATCATCTCAGAATCTTGCTTGTGCACCAGAATGGGAGACCTGATGTCCATTCCCATGCACTGGTTACACAATTAAATGGTGAAGAGAACAGGGGTAATATGTGGGGAGCAGTGACATCTAGGAAGTGCTGAAAGGCATAGAGGAGGGGCAGATAATATTTGATTGACAGCTGAGATTTTTTTAAATGCATTTACAACAGCTATGAATGCTTTAACAAAAAAAAATATTTGATTGTGAAATCCTGGTGTGCTTCAGCATCTTTCTATGGATTATATATATATATATATGTTCATTCCCCCACAATCACAGCACTCACGTTTAAGGATCTCTTCTTGGCCTGGGTGCGTGTGTCCAATGTAAACTGTAGTCCTCCAAAGCAGAGACCGCACTTTTAGGGCTTATGAGAATATAAATTATTTTATTAGAAAGAACTAACGTTTCGGCTGCGTACCAGCCTTTGTCAAAGTCGACTTTGACAAAGGCTGGTACGCAGCCGAAACGTTAGTTCTTTCTAATAAAATAATTTATATTCTCATAAGCCCTGAGAGTGCGGTCTCTGCTTTGGAGGACTATATATATATATGGATATATATATGGATATATATATATATATATATATGGAGATATTATATATATATATACGGATATATATATATATATATATATATATATATATATATATATATATATATGGATATATATATATATATATATATATATATATATGTATGGATATATATATATATGGATATAGATATGGATATAGATATGGATATAGATATGGATATGGATATATATATAGATATATATATATAGATATATATATATAGATATATATATATATATATATAGATATATATATATAGAGATATATATAGATATATATATATAGATATATATAGATATATATATATAGATATATATATATATATAGATATATATAGATATATATATGGATATGGTATATATATATATGGATATGGATATATATAGATATATATAGATATATATATGGATATGGATATATATATATATGGATATGGATATATATATATATATATATATATGGATATGCAAGTGTGTGACCATTAAGTAAATTTGACATTGCATAGAAAGCTTTATTTTAAAGAAGTCCAGTAATGAGCAGAAAAAAACTGCATGTCTTTCATTTGTAGCGTTATGGAGTGGCACTCCTTGATCTTTGCTTTTGCTAAAGGTTCCCCAATGGAAAAGATTCTCTGACACTGCTATGTGTGGGCGTGTGGATCCTGGAGGAAAAAGCTATTGATTGACTAATGCATTGTCCCAGTGTCGGACTGGGATGCCAGGGGCCCACCAGAAAACATTAGACCATGGGCCCACTTTCCAAACTATTATTCCTCCTCTCCTCACTCAACCTCTTTATTTTCCTCGTCTTTTATATTTACTTAGTCTATTTTTCCATTATTAAGGATTTTTTCCCATAAAGAAATAGGGAATGACCATGATATATGCCAAATGGTTAGAAGCAAAAGGGCCCACTGACATCTGGGCCCACGGGAGTTTTCCTGGTATCCTGGTGGGCCGTTCCGACAATGCATTGTACAACCTTTTCAGACATGCTAACATTTTTAAATCAACAACTTTTGAAGGCCCATTTACAAATGCAACTGCAAATGCTAGCATGACTGCATAACTGAGTATGCACTGGTTATTTTTACAAAGGTACTTGCACACATTTATTGCTTCAAGTCTGCCTGGTCTAATAAATTGTGCAGACCCAAATTTGTGGCAAGGCCACAAAGGCCCGGGCTTAAGGCGGCACACATTAAGGGGTGGCATGCCGCTCAGCTGCACCTGTAGTTTGGGAACACATGAGGTCACTTGGGTTTAGGAGCAATATTTCTGAGCATTCTGCACCCTGTGCGTGCGTGATCCTAGCAGGGAGGAGGTGGACGACCCCTGCCACTGGGTGCCTGGAAAAGACAAATCCGGCCTTGAAATTGCGCACAACTACATGCATGTACTCTATTGAACCCTGGACCTGACAGAATTTCCATAGTTCTCCTATCACAACGCATCCATGGAAACAATTGACTTGCACCAAGTGAATTCAATGCTCTTATTTATGCTGCATGTCAATGCCATAAATACTTGGTTAGGCAGTACTCAGACAAAGGTGTAGACTACTTTCTGATTTAATCTAGCTACCTCCTACTACTATATGCACTTATAGGATCTGATCCAGTATCTCCCTGAAGAACTAAGGCATCTCTTCTGTATGACTATATCACATGGTTCATAGGTTAAGTTGTTCAGCTAGCAGCAGTGCTGGCAATGTGCTTTGTCTTTGAGAAGGCTCTAAAAAATTGATAAAGGTAATATGGTGTATACCTATGTATTGATTATAGGTCTATGTAACTTTTGAGAACAATGCAGCTTTGATGATAGTAAGGGAGACAGGCATCTTTGCATTTTTCCTATTTCTGTAATTGCTGCAAATTGTTATTGGTTAATATTGACAATTTCTGGAAATAAACTCTTGCATCCCCTGTCCCATTCAATAGACTGCAAACAAAAAAGCTACCACAACCTCTAGCTCGTATGATGATTTCAATATATTTGCAAGATTAAATGATAAAAGTTCATAGGAACACAAAGGCTCAACAGCAGGAAATCATTCCTTGTGAATGTGCTTTTATTGTGCCATTTCACACAACATGTTTCAGGGAAGACTAAAATACCCTCAGACCCACCTCTTCCATGACACCATCATGAGGGAAACTATAATTCCCAAGTGTCCCTCTTAGATCCAATCCACATAAAGATGTGGCTTCATCCAATGATAGTCCAGGACAAAGTTCATCCACAGGAGTGTGTCTCCTCCAATCAAAAAGAGTAAATTTAAATGTCCAAATAGAACAGATAAAAAAAATTCAGTAATATTGCAACAGGATACTGTTCATATAGAGACTATCCAGTGTTCCAAACCATGTTGTACCCAATGCGAAGCAAACATCATAACCATGTACAATATGAATGCATGCATTTTACAAAGGTAATATCTGTAATGTAAATCATATGTAACGCTACTTTGGGCTAAACAGTAGAGCAAGGGTTACACTTGGCTCTAACACACAAGGCAGGACCTTCACTATGTGGAAGTTAGGAATGAAAGGTGCAGTTAAACTACAACTTGCATTGGCTACTGTGCTTAAAAATAAAATAAAGGATGCCAGGAGGTCCTTGCAGCAAACAGGTTAACTTTTATTGTCCAAGACAATAGTTCCACAGGGTTATACTCACAGATCCACAGAGACATATGGCAGATGTTAAATATGCCATGACAGTTAGGCAGAGACAGCGCAATGTGGCACCATGTGGATGTAGTTAAGGTACAGCTCTAGGATTTAATACCCGGGCATAGTCCGTTTACCATACAGTGGAATAATCAGGGAGAATAAATCTAAAACCTGACACCCTATCCAGCTGTGGCCCCTTCACTATAGGCAAACTCAGAGCCTTTGGGACAGTTACTCCCTACTACAATCCTGGTTGGAGCACAGGCTTCTTGTGCTATTTAACCTCACTATCTTACTCTCCTAGAGAGTACTATTAAAGAGTTAACCTATCTCTGGCTAAGCCTCATTTGCAGGGTCCCTGCTCCCTGACTCATCCCTAGATGTATAGGTCCCTCTAGGGCAGAATAGCTTTACTGGGCCTTGGTGTACCCAGGCTCCCTGGAACAGATCCAACTGGGTGAGCAACCAGAAGCCAAAGAGGAAGATTCACCCCTAACCAGGCACTATGTTAAATGTGTGGCAGGAAGTGGTCATAGGCCTGTAGGCATAGGCGTCGGGACCCGCCAAGGGGGCCGAGGCCCCTCCCTTGTGCAGCTCCTCACTTTCACTTATCAATGTAGTGAGTTTTTTTTCAATTATCCAGGGAAGGGGATACAAGGGGATTAAAACAACAAACAAAACATAACATGGTTCACAAGCAAAATTGAGTTATAATACATAGCTTCACAGTTTCTCAGTATACAAGGGTACAGTACCACACCTAACTTGCTCTGAAAACATATTACTATCATCATGTCCCCCAATCTTGGGGGCAGAGGATGTGTACAGGGGGAGAAGGGCTAATCTCTGTCCTGCCAAGGGGCAGATTTTAGTCTGGAATCTCCACAGGTTTATGTCTAGCCACGGGTTACATATATTTTCAAACTTCGCAGGGCATCTTCGGGCCACATATGTGGGCTTAAAGGAGAAGGAAAGGCAAAAATTATTACCTAGACCCCTTTAATCTACTCCCCAAGACCTACTAAAATGCTACGTTTTGAACTCACATTTCCTATTCCTATAGCGTGGAATCCATCTTCTGTTTCGGCTCGCATAAGCATTCACGCAGGTGCCATCTTAGTGAAGTAGAGTAGGCTTCCGTTTCTTCTCTCTGCTTACTGCGCATGCACGAAGAAAAAAAAGACGTTGTTGACCTTTGGATAATTCATCAGTGCTGTAATACAATTCCCCAATCCAGCGTCTAAAATTAATCATAAATCCTCTGTACAAACCAATGTTATAAATGGCATGGCATCCTTGCCTTTGCCTGCCGTATATTAATGTATGCCCCAATCGCTGCGCACTGCAAGTGCATGATGCTGCCTTTTAGGTGTCCAAACTATAATAAAAAAAAAGTTTGCGTGTCTCCCCAGCTCACAGACACCGATTCTGATTGGCTGGGGGTCATGGTCATGAGGGTCAATGATGACATGCGCACATAGTAATTTGCATGCGCGTCATCATCATCAGCTCCCCAGTACATGCACATAACAAAGAAATTCAACCCAATGCGCCTCAAGGCTGCCTCGGGCAGCAAGAGCTGAAAAAAAGAGTGACGTCACCCGAGTCACAAGCTGCAGTGCTGAGAGAGCTTAGCTGCTTCAACAAGAGACCACAGAGAAAACATTAAAACGGTCAGTGATTTCTATCTACACAAGACTTTCTTTAGCAGGCTTTTTCTTTTTTGCCTTTCCTTCTCCTTTAATGGATGGTAAGGCTTTATTTATTAAGTTGACCCAGGCATTTATTGTTGGAATACTACTCCCCATCCAGCCCATCACTACTATTTTTTTTGCATAATACGTTAGTACTCTCATGAGTGATCGTGTCTTATTCAGGAGAGCAGATCCTCTACTAGCCCCAACAGGCAAACCTCAGGGGAGCACACTCGTGAAAGGTTCAGGATGTCTGCTAAATATTTCATAACCTCCTCCCAGAATCTGTATATTAAAGGACAACTCCGTGCCAGGTGCAGAAAAGATGACTCGGTCCGCCACACCTTGGGCACTCCACCTTGGAGGTCTCTGGATTTTGCAAGATCTGCTCTGCCGAAGAGGTGGAGTATCAGATGTCTAGCCTATGGCACAATTGAAGGTACCTGTATAATTGGATGTCGTGCTTCAAGCTTTAGTTTGAGCTGTTTACAGGTAGGGAAGGACTGGTCTACCAAGATATCCCCAAGGAATTTCAAGCACATCATATGAAAAATCTTGGAGCTTTTTGAGGTGGGGGAAGGTTGGAGTTCCGCCAAAGAGGTAAGAAAGTATTGGTGGTGCTTGCCCAACAAGTGTACAATCAATTTTCCAGGTTTTAAAGAGAGTGAATAATGTAGATGGGCAGTCTTTATAATCCGCCAGTTTCCGATATGGCACATTCTTCACAGCTTCTAACAAGCCCAACCTGGTAGCTAATAGAAGGGTAGGGTCTTCAATGTCATTGTAAAACCAGGTATGTACAGTATGTGGTGGATCTGGCTCGCCAGGAAGTAGAAGCATAGGGGGGGGAAGGGCCAGACCCCCTTTATCAATTGGGGCTATGATAGAGCTCCACGCAATATGTGAAGATTTATTTGCCCAGAGAAAGAGGAAAAGGATTGAGTTAAACCTGCGAAACAGGCTCTCTGGAACCCATATCGGGGAGTTGTGCAATTTATTGAGCAGTTTTGGCAAAAATATCATCTTGTACAGGTTTACTCTCCCCCAAAGGGTTATGGGGAGTTTAGACCAAACTGCTGAAGCTGCCTTGAATTGCTCAATGACAGGGTCTATGTTGTCTGTAATATATGAGGAGAGGTTTAGTGAGATAACAATGCCCAGGTATTTAGATTTAGATACCCACTGGATACCCCACGTGTCAGGGGGCATTTGGGGTAGTGGGTCTAGGGAGATAATCACTGATTTGGGTTTATTTATTACAAGCCCAGAATATCTTCCCAGTCTCTCTATAGCTAGTAGGGCTGTCTGAAGGGACTCCCTGGGGTCTGCTAGGAAAAGTAATAGGTCATCGGCATATAGTGCCAGTTTGTCCTCTATTTAAACCCAGTGACACTCGGATTTAGACAGAGAGAGAGGGCTCAATAGCCAAAGCAAATAGGAGCAGGGACAGAGGACAGCCTTGTCAGGTTCCCCTAGCTAGTGGGAAGGGAGGAGATAAAACACCATTGACTTTATGCATGCTAAAGGCTTCAGGTATAGTAGTTGAACCCAACTTCAGAGAGAAATTTTGGCTCAAATCCAAACCTCAGCATTATCTCCCAAAGATATGGCCATTCCACTGAATCAAATGCCTTGGTGGCATCTAATGTGACTAGGATCCTAGAGCCCATGTTGGTGTGATTAGTTTGGAGGTGGGTATAGACTCTCCTGAGGTTAACGGCGGTTGATTTTGCAGGCATAAAGCCTGTTTGATCTGAGTTAATAATGGAGGGGCAATCTTAGCCAATCTCGTGGCAAGAATCTTAGCAAAAAATGTTGCGTTCGTGTTAATGAGTGAGATGGGCCTATTAGAGTCGCAGGACTCTGGATCTTTCCCTTCTTTGGCAATTAACACTATGCTTGCTTCATAGAAGAAAGGAGGGAGAGATCCCTGTTCAATGGCATATTCATAGGTTTTATACAATTGCTGAATTAGCAGGTTGCCCTGTAGGTTATACCAGACTGCTGGAAAACCCATCCATGCCTGGAGTCTTATTTGAGATGAGGGCCGAGATTGCCGGTGTTTGTGATTGGGCTAGTTTGAGGGACCTTTGCACCTGGCATAGGGTCTGATGGTTAGTTGCTGTGGGTGTTTGAATGTGGGCTTCCAAAGCCTTTACAGGTTGCTTCTGCCTCCCTAAATTCTGTTTTAGCTAGCCTTCTGGTTTCTGCAATTTCACCAATTAATGCTCCTTGGCCACCTCTTTGGAGGCTTCTCATAAAACATCTAAGGTGTCAGTGCCTTGATTAGTGTCCCAATATGATGGATATGCTTCTTGTGAGTGATCCCTGATCCTTGTATTAGTTAGCCACATCGGGCACAATTATCAGCTTATTTCCCCGCTAATGCCTCCTGTACCAATAGTGATGGCCAGGGGGGAGGGGTCTGAGAAGGCTCTAGGAATATACTCCGCAGATATTACCAGTTGTGCGAAATCTGCTGAGGCCAGGGCCAAGTCAATGCGGGACAAGCTGGCATGGCTAGGGGAGTGACATCAATACTAGCGCTCACCTGGGTGTTTTACAGCCCCTTAGCTCTATCAGGGCCAGAGCATCTATAGTGTTTCAGACCTTGCCCATGCCCAGTTGCCTGGCTTAGCCTATCGAGGTTAAGGTCAAGTGTGGCATTGTAGTCGCCCATTAGACAGATGGAAGCATTAGGGAAGGAGCAGATGACCACATATACTCTCTCCAGAAGCTAAACTGACAATGGCAGGGGACAGTAAACATGGGGTTTACCTTGACGTGGTATGGTGGCTTTTCAACTTTATGATCATAACTTATTAACTAAAAACCCCTGTCTTTGTGAACACATGCATTTGCATATCTACTGAATTACTTAGACAGGGGCCCAGGGAATGTGCACTGACCCATTTGGTTATGTCAGTAGCACTTCCCTTATACTTATATACATTTCTACTTAGCAATGTGAGTGCTCCCACAACCCCCTTTTGTATTTGCTATTGTAGCCTGAAGCTTTGGCTAAGCTTCATGTGGTTTGTAGCACCCTCCATACTCACCCCGATCAACTAATGGTGGCTCTACGTTTTTAACTGCACCAAATTATTATATTTTTTTAAAAAATGGGCGTTGGTTTCGGCAATCACTCTCTCTTAAAAGCTGCAAGTTAGCAGCGGGGGAGGATTTAGCCCTCAGACAGAAACCAAGGTTCAGCAGGCTTCTACTTTAACTAATGCTATTATGCAGAGAGGCACAGGATCCCCAATACTATGACTGGAGGTAAATAAGTTAGGGACCGCCATATGGGGTTTACCTTGACGTGGTATGGTGGCTTTTCAACTTTATGATCATAACTTTGTAACTAAAAACCCCTGTCTTTGTGAACACATGCATTTGCATATCTACTGAATTACTTAGACAGGGGCCCAGGGAATGTGCACTGATCCACTTGGTTATGTCAGTAGCACTTCCCTTATACTTATATACATTTCTACTTAGCAATGTGAGTGCTCCCACAACCCCCTTTTGTATTTGACAGTAAACATTGGCCATGATGAAAAGTTTGTTGGCTATTTTGCAGTGTATTACTATGTATCTCCTATAAAAGTCAATTTTTACACCTATAAGTTCAAATGGCATACCTTTCCGGACCAGTATAGAGACTTAGCTCGCGTGGGTAGAGAAGGGAGCATGGTATGAATGGGCTACCCAGTACCGCTTAAATGAGAGAAGTTTCTGACCCACAAGCTGGGTTTCTTGGAGAAACAGGATCACTGGTGTATAATTTTTAATAAAGTCAAAAAGCTGCAAAAGCTTAAATTTGACAATTTAGACCCCTAGTGTCCCAAGAGATTAGTGTAAGAGGTTGCATGAGATCTGTTACCTATTACAGTACTTATAGTTAGGCATTTATGTATGTAATTGCAATGTGAACCAAATGACAACATTTTAGTTACTTAAATACCAGGTGTACTGCCAAACAAAGCCTCAATGTAAGTTGACAATCCACATAGGGGCTACTAAATGGCCAATCACAACCCTTATTTGGCACCTCAGGAACATTTTTCATGCTAGTGTTGCTCCCCAACTTCTTTTACATCTAAATGTTGCTCACGGGTTCTAAAGGTTGGGGATTAGGGATGTAGCGAACTGTTCGCGCGAACTTCGACCGTTCGCGTCCGCCGAATGTTCGCGAACGTCGCGCGACGTTCGCATTTTGAGTTCGCGTTCGATTCGAATACAAATCGTTCGACCATTCGACCATTCGAATTCCTTCGACCGCTAAAAATCGAACGATTTCCATTCGTTCGAACGATTGTAAGCATTCGAATGAATGAAAAGCATTCGATCGAATGCTTCGATCGTTCGATTCGAATGAAAATCGTTCGATCGAACGATTAAAATCCTTCGATCGTTCGATTCGAACGATTTTAGCGGGTGTTCGAAGTTCGCGAACTGTTCACGAACGTTCGCATTTTTTGCCGGTGTTCGCGAACAGCGTTCGCGAACACCAAATCGCCAGTTCGCTACATCCCTATTGGGGATCCCCAGCCTAGACCCTGAACTGTAAAGAAATTCTAACAGAGAGGAACAATTGTGGCCAGGCTGCAGCCAAAGTGTTGCAATCCAATATCATAATATTTTAGTTGTGCACTAGTGCCTAAAACATGGGCCCATAACCAGTAGTAATATGCATGATGCCTGGGTTTGCGAGCTGGAGAGAGTGCAGAGATGTGCAACTAAACTGGTTAGAGGGATGGAAGACTTAAATTATGACTGTACATTAGAGGACATTATAGACAAATAGCGGTGCTATTAGGTGGTCAGGACAGTGAGGTTGTGGAATGCACTGCCGGGTGATGTTGTGATGGCTGATTCAGTTAATGCCTTTAAGAATGGCTTGGATGATTTTTTGGACAGACATAATATCAAAGGCTATTGTGATACTAAACTGTATAGTTGGTATAGATATGGGTATATATAATTTATGTGAAACTATGGAGGGGTGTGTGTATGGATGCTGGGTTTTCATTTGGAGGGGTTGAACTTGATGGTTTTTTCCTTTTTTCAACCCGATTTAACTATGTAACTATGGGTTAAAGCTTAAAGAGCAATTCCAGCATGAATCTGAGGTTTTGTTGACTCCTCATTATGTTGTGTGCATTCTGATTTCTATTTAAGTTCGTGAGATTAGACATTTGTCATGCCCTTACCATGGTAAGCCACAGTCTGGAGTATAATCGTTAGGGCGCTATCCAGGTTGTGTCTAATGTCTATGACCATGGCCTGTACCTGTATATAGCAGGTGTATGCCCAGGCAACGATGTATCAGAGTGTCAATGTTTGTTCTGTAGTCTGCTGGTATGGGTAATACCTATGTGCCAACACCTGGAGTGCCTCTCCTGCTGCAGAGCCTCATTGTACTTACTATAGGCTGGCCCCTACTGCCTGTCCGGGTTGTTACTAGGTGCTCTCCGATTCTGCTGGTGATGCAAAAAAGTGTGATTTGTCACCCTCCATAATACAGAGCTTTGCTGGGAGGAGCACAGAGTAGCTGAGGACTGCTGCTCTTAGTCCCCCCTTAGAAGGATGCTTGTTGCTTCTGGACGGGACGGAGTAAACATGGAACAGGGAGATGCGGTTGCCATTATGGGACAGCTGTTTGCAATTGCGCTCTCTGCACTAAGGGACATGTACCACCCCTGCGCTCTCCGGCGCTCTAAAGGTGAGTGCCTTGGGGAGGGACGGGAGTGGCAAAAGAAGGCCGCCTCAGGCGGCATAATGGCTACAATCGCCCTTGCTGGTAGTGCGGCTGCTTCTTGTGTTGTGGTTAGGGCCGGAGGTGTAGAGGTCTGTTCCAGCTCCTCGTTGGACTCCAAAGCTGTTTGGGAGGAAGTGAGGTATTTGTCCAGCCAGGTCACATTTGTTTTGTCTCCGTGTTTTCCCATGACTCTCACTTAGAAGTCATCGATCTCCTGGTCATGTTTTGCGGATTATTAGTGGCACAAAATCTAATGCAGGATAATTGTAGTAGGGAGCTGCAGAATAGTATGTCCAATCACGCTGCCATCTTGGCTCCGCCCCCTATTAATGTAGTACTTTTAAAGCAATTCAGGGAAAGGAGCAGAAGAAGGGAGGGATCTGTCAGTGATTTTAAACACAGACAGCAGCTGCTACAGTGAAGGATAATGAGTCTGTTATCTTGAAGCTCGATCCGCATCAGGCTTACCCAATCCTTCCTGCCTACTCCCACTCCTTCCACAGTAGTATATATCCATTAACAGCACTCCAAGTTTTCAATAAAACCGCCTTTAATATTTGCATGGTAGTACAGCAACATTGTGCAACGTTTCGAGTGGCACTCCACTCTTTATCAAGCATCATGCTTGATAAAGAGTGGAGTGCCACTCGAAACGTTGCACAATGTTGGTGTACTGCCATGCAAATATTTGCAAATATTAAAGGCAGTTTTATTGAAAACTTGGAGTGCTGTTAATGGATATATACTACTGTGAAAGGAGCCGTTGTAAACAGGCTTGTGAACTTGCACCCTTAAAGAAATTGGAGAGAGAAAGTAAGTGCAGTTTAATTGTATTTGCTTACTCCCACTCCTTTAGCAGAATTATTTCTTCCCACAGGAACTCAGAGGGACGAATCCGGCATCGGATAAATCCTTCATAGGAAAGGAATGGCGTGAACTGTACAGCTGAGCAGGAAAGGATCAATTCCTCAAGGTAAGTAATACTGGAACATGGTAGCATAAATGAGCATTAACTTCCAGAATTAGGGAGCAACAATCCGTACCCCTACTTCCTTGAGTATTTAGTGAATAGTCAATGTTTAAACAGGCAACAAGAAATATATGCATACAAGGCTTTCACGGTGTTTCCTCAGATGGATCAGGCAAATGAGAAGCAAGGATAAATAAACAAACAGTCTTGGCATAATAAGCCAGGCAGGTAGAGAGGCAAGGGTTAACAGCACAGTCTTAACATAATGAGCCAGGCAATATAGGCAAGCAAGGTTATAGTACACGCTTTGGTGAGAAATAATACATATACTTGGCAGCAAGTCTTGAACAAGTTAAAGGAACAGTAACATCAAAATATTTTTTTCAAAAATTCGTTAGTATAGAACGAAATAAAAACACGAATATAAATTAAACTTTAAAATAGCAAAGCCTTTATTAAGAAATAACTTACAGAAACTCTGCTTCCTGTCCTCTACAGAAAAGGCGGCATGGCGACGACAATCCATTGTGCGGCACTCAATTTCTTCTCCCATCTTCTACTGGCAGCGTGTGGAAGGCGATGTGGGCACTGCTGAACAAGTGCTCGGATACAACAGCCCTCCTTCTTGGTGCCCTGCAGTGTCGGACTGGACACAAACACGCTCCCCACCGAAAAATGATGTTGCCACCCCCCGGATCTTCCCCAACAGCACCACAGCAGTTATGTATATGATATGCGTGGGGGCGGCATCAGCGAGTTGATAAATCTGCCAATGGGGAGGAGGGCCCTGAGGTGGTATGGGGGCTTCTAAGGTGGCAGCCCCAGTGGGCCCCTGAACCCCAGTCCTATGCTGGTGCCCTGTGCCACTGTCCGGTAACTGTCCTCAGAGAAGTGCTCCACACACACTGCCCGATACACATACACACACACTGGAACAGACGCCATAACAGCGTGTCCAGCCCACCCCTTACCTGCCGGACAGTATCACCTTCCAGCCACTTCCCATGTAGGACCTTCCCCGACAGCATCCACAGCAGTTATCTATACGATATGCGTGGGGGCGGCATCAGCGAGTTGCTAAACCCCAGTCCTATGCTGGTGCCCTGTGTCCTCCCACTGTCCTCCCAACCGGCAACCCAACCGGGCACTGCGGGCTTCCTGCTGGAGGAGTGTGTATCATCGGTATGGGCTTTCTCGGTCCTACATGGGAAGCAGCTGGAAGGTGATACTGTACGGCAGGTAAGGGGTGGGTCGAACGTTGGTGCCGTACGCGCTGTTTTACTTTTCTTACAGGCAGGGAGCTACTGGAGTCTGTTCCAGTATGTGTGTATGTGTATCGGGCGGTGTGTGTGGAGCACTTCTCTGAGGACAGTTACCGGACAGTGGCACAGGGCACCAGCATAGGACTGAGGTTCAGGGGCCCAATGGGGCTGCCACCTTAGAAGCCCCCATACCGCCTCAGGGCCCCTCTCCCCATTGGCAGATTTAGCAACTCGCTGATGGCGCCCCCACACATATCGTATACATAACTGATGTGGATGCAGTCCGGGAAGGTCCGGGAGGGGGGTAACATCAGTTTTCGTTTGGGAGCGTGTCTGGGTCCAGTCTGACACTGCAGGGCACCAAGAAGGAGGGCTGTTGTATCTGAACACTTGTTCAGCAGTGCTGTAATTGCCTTCCACACGCTGCCAGTAGAAGATGGGAGAAGAAATCGAGCACCGCACAATGGATCGTTGTTGCAATGTCGCCTTTTCTGTAGAGGACAGGAAGAAGAGTTTCTGTAAGTTATTTCTTAATAAAGGCTTTGCTATTTTAAAATTTAATTTGATGTTTTTATTTCGTTCTATACTAACGAATTTTAAAAAAAATTATTTTTGATGTTACGGTTACTTTAATCAAAGCTGTTGAATAATTCTTTGGAGCAATATTTAGCCCTGACATTGATTGTACAAGATTAGGTAATACTTAATAACTCACTCATTGGTAGAAGAAAGAATGTGTAACCGTTGCTGTGGCTGGAAGCTGTTGCTATGGCTGAAGAGCTGGTTGCTATGGCTGGAAGCTGTTGCTGTGGCTTGAAGGACTGGTTTCTGTGACTGGAGCTGTTGCTTGAAGAGCTGGTATCTGTAATTGGAAGCTGTTGCTATGGCTGGAACTTCCTAGTAATGGAGCTTGACTGAGTGAAAATGCACTGTAGGCAAGAACGTGCTGGGACAGACTCAGGAAGCTGATTCCAAGCTGGGAAGCACTGAAGGGAAACCAGGACCAGGAGCTGCAAGAAAAAGCTAAAATCTTGACACCAAGATCTGGAGCAGAGAGATGCCTAACTTACTTCCAGGTTAGGGTAAGTATAACTGTGCATCGTTCCAGCCTATTCCATCACCACACAGCTGTTCTGGGATTCAGCAGAAATGATCTGCATCTGTCAGCAATCCAGTTCCTGGCAAGTGGGAATGACATTGTTGAGATATGTGGAGGTAGGGAAAGAATGGTACATGTGTTTTTAGGGGAAAGACATATAGGGTAACAATATTAAATATGGGACTGAGAAAGATAATAAAGGCATATAGAAAGAGGGGGAAAGAAGAAGAGAATGGGAAGTTGTAAAAGAGTAAAGTACGTGCTAAAGACAAGGATGACCAGCAGAGGAGATATGCTAGACATTATATAACAAAAAATATCAGGAAAGAAAAACTATATGGAGAGTCAGAGAAATGGACAAGAAGATATGGGGGGGGGAAGCAAGTTTGCTCTCTCTCATTTCAGTTGTGTTTTATGGTTCACTGGGTGGGGGAAGCTGCCAGTTTGCCTAGGGTGTCAAAATATCTAATTGTGGCATGTTTAAAAACCGTAGTGGTAAAAAAGGGTGCATTGAAGCAGTTAGGAAGTTAAAGGGGGAGAATTAAATTAAGAGAGAATTAAAGAAGAAAATATAGATAAATATACAGAGGGACAGAATGCAGGATCATATGGGGAGTGAATAGGATATGGAAAAAGTAACACGAATAAACATAAAATCAGATGCAGACCAGATCAGGTCCAGACCTGCATAAAAGGTAGAAATAGAAATGAAAAGGGCAGGTAAGAATGACTAGAGGTTGAAAGAATAATGGGGGGGGAGCATATTAAGAAAAGTTAGGTGAGTAATGAAAGAAAGGGTAATGTAGAAATAGGAAATGTAAGCAAGGAAAGGAATATCTGGCTTGTAAAAAAAAAGCGATAAAAGTGCACAAAATGGTGGATGAAAGAAATCTGGCAATTTGAGGAAAGAAGGAGAGAAGAGGTTTGAAAATAGGAGGTAAAGAAAATCTAAGAACAATGAACATGAAAAGAGAATGTGGATAAGGTGACACACATCTACAGTATTATTTACTTATTTTGGGCTTGTGCCTGACAATGACCCTGTATGTGGTGCATAAATTGCTCAGTAGAACAGACACTTAAATATAATATGACAGCAATGGGTAATTTATGTAGGGAGTGTGTGGATCCTAGCAACCAGATTGCTGAAATTGCAAACTAGAGAGCTGCTAAATAAAAAGCTAAATAACCCCAAAAATACAAATAATAAAACATGAAAACCAATTGCAAAGTGCCTTAGAATATCACTCTCTACATTATACTAATATTTAACCTAAAGGTGAACAACCCCTTTAAGGGGTTTCCATTGCTCAAGAGTAAGTAAATACATACCTAAAGGCCAGTTCCCAAGGGCTTGGAGGATTACCTCCAATGACCCTCTGTATAAAGAAGCCTCTCATACCCTATAAAAACATTTGTAGATAAGGGATATAATACAGTAGATCATGTCTGAAAAAAAGTGAGGTTATGACATATTAGAGGGATGGTCTTCTGCATCCTAGGGTCCAAAAGAAGAAAGAGTATAGGATCCCTTTTGTGACTAGATTTGACAGATTTGGCAGAAGGAGCACAATTATAGACAAAGGGCATAGAAATTCTGGCCAAGGAGTTTGGTAAGCAATTCAAACATCTTGCTATATTTGTCTATAAAGGGGGCAGCAACCTTAAGTATAGCTTATGCAGTTCAGATTTGAAGGAATCTAAAAAGAGTAGATTCAAAGATGTCCTAAAACATTGGACCTTCCCTTGTCTCCACTGCATTGCATGTAATTCTATCTTTAGGGTTGACCACACCCTTACACAGGCAATACAATCGCCCTATCGAATTATGCCACGCTATTCAAACTTTGTAGTACTGTATATCTACTAAAATGTCCATGTGGTACCCAGCTGGCGCCCAGTAAAGAAATAGATTAAGGAACATAGACAATTTATTAGGAATCTTTGTTCAAGTAACAAGAAGTATGATACTGCTACAGCCAGACATTTTATAGATAATAAGAAAACGGTTTTACAGGTAAGGTGGAGGTAGTGGATCAGCCTATCAGGGGAGGTAATAGACAGAAGGAACTAAAACCAAAAGAAGCCTTTGGATTAAAAATCTAGCTTGTTTATATCCCAATGCGATCAATGAAGCATGGAACATCAAACCATTCCTGTAGGATTACTAACATGCATGTCTCCCTTCTCTACTGTATATAAGAAAGCACTTTGAACTAAACAGAGCTCCTGTAGTAACCAGCTTTTGTGGGCATTTTGCTTAAGGGAAATCCTGCTGTTTTGCCATTGCCTTATGGTTCATATTCTTGTTTCCCTCTTCCTGTCTAAGCTGAGAGCAAGGGTGGAGCCGGGCTGTCTTGCCTGCCACATTCTAATAAATGTACCAAAGTTCCTGTGGTTGTCTGACTGCTTCACCTGAACTAACACAGCAGAATCATTTAACTCACTGCTAGCCACACAGTAAACTTATCACAGTAAGTAATGTTAAGTTTACAGGAGCCATACTCATGTACGGTTTACAATACAGATGTTATTACCTTTGTAAAAACTCATGCGCTCATATTGTACATGGTTATGTGGATTGCTTTGCATTAGGTACAACATGGTTTGGGACCCTGGATGGGCTCTAAATGAGCAGAATCCTGTTGCAATATTACTGAACTATTTATATGGACTATTTTGACATTTCAATTTGCACTATTTTCTGGAGGAGACACACTCCTGTGGATAGACCTTGTCCTGGACTATGACTGGGTGAAGTAGGAAAAGGTTTCCAGTAGTTCGATCCCTTGGCCATTTCAATCTGTTCTCCAACCAATATAATCTGAGCAAATCTCCAAATACTGTGAAAACAGCACTTCTCAAGGAAGCTCAGGGAAAGACAGCAAGAAATATTAGTAGTATAGTGTAGTATTTTTCACAAAGACAGAAACACCCTTTTATGTTTCACACTAACTTAGCCTACCACAGGAAACACTGGAAACCTTAACAACCTTAAAGGAATTGTTCAGTATAAAAATAAAACCTGGGTAAATAGGCTGTGCAAAATAAAAAATGTTTCTAATAAAGTTAGTTATGCAACAATGTAATGTATAAAGGCTGGAGTGACTGGATGTCTAACATAATAAACAGAACACTACTTCCTGCTTTTCAGCTCTCTTGTGTCATAACTGTTTGCTTTTGAATCTGAGCTGAATGCTAAGGATTAATTGCAAACTCACTGAACAGTTATGTCCCATGTAGCCCCCTTTCAAGATGCTGAGAGTTAGAGAGCTGAAAAGCAGGAAGTAGTGTTCTGAATATCATGTTAGATATCCAGTCACTCCAGCCTTTATTATTACTATATTAGAAACATATTTTATTTTGCAATTTATATGTATACACTGAACTGTTCCTTTAACAAGGAGAGTACTTACAAATGTTTGGAATTACTGCAAGCTTCTCAAAAAAATTCTCATCAATTGTACCAACTCCCAACTTCAGGTTTTCTAGAAATGCTTTGTATAGTGTAAAAAAAACTGGATGAGTTATATTTCAGTTTCTCATGCTGGTATCTCTTATTATCTCACAGTGTGTTTCTTCCTAGTCGCAATCTGGACAACGTCACCAAGCTGCAACTGACGCGTTTCATCACTCTGAACTTCCTCAGAGGCTTCAATGATTCCTATTGTGCATGTCGTTTTTTAATGCTGGTTGTAACCAGGAGTACAAGCTGACATCTTCCCATTTTCTCCTCTCTCTGAACCCATCACCATGGTTACCCAGTGTACACAGTACAGTTCTAGTATTTGTTTTACATAGCACAATGTAATTTATCCACCTTATGATTCAACCATAATTTTTAGCCTAATACTTAAAACACAACATCAGCATCAAATATGTTAAAAACATCTGACTAAAACACCCTTGGCATCTTTACTTATAAAAAAAAAAAAATGTAAACAGTTTTTCTGCATGCACTGTTCCTTTCTTTGTTATGGAGGAGTATCTTTAAGTGCATTACAATTCTTTTCCCCACCCCTTACAGAAATGCTTGCAGATTTATGTCAATATTGAGGCCCTTCAAGTTAAAGGTCTCCATGGCATAAATCTATTTACTCTCACACTGTAATGTCTCTTTTATTATATACCCTTCTCTCCATTTCTTATTTACTTTTTCAGTCCCCAAGTACATTAAACCAGCAGGTTTTTCCCATGGAATTAAAATATTTTGAAACACTATGGACTTCCTTTCTCAATATTAATAATTCTCCCATTCGATCTCTTAGAGATCTTAAAGGGCACTTTAAACAATATATGACATTTTTAGTTGTACACTAGGGGGGGTATTTGCTAAAATTCAAATAATTCTCATTATTTAGTAAAATCACTTTGACCAAACTCCCTTCAATATTTTTACCACATTTATTAATAAATTAACTAAAATTCTGGTTCGGGAAAAGACTTGACAAAAGCATTTGCAGACTTTACATAGAGAGAAGGGGGTAACAACCTGCCCAATGGAGTTTCTTTATTAACGACTTGTAACTTTTCAGTAATACAGTAACTCTTTGTTAAAATTTGTTTCAAATGATTGGCTCTTTTTAAAACTACTTTTGGTTCTTTAGGAATAGTCCCTTGTAATTCTTAATCACATTGTAATATTTCCCAATTTTTTCATTATTTTTCCAATTTCTTTGCTACGGGGTTGTATGTAGTTGAGAATATAATATCTTGATTATTCTCTCCCTCTTTCTTCCTTCATTTTATGATGTCTTTATTTACTTTCTCTTTCTTTACCCTTTGATAGTCTAATTCTTCTTTATAACCCCTATCCCTAAACCTATCACTAATGAATTCTCTGTTTCCATTTCTGTTGTTTCTGTGCAGTTTTTCTGTGCAGTATAATATCATCTATTTAGCGGTACTATAGGGACAAGTTTGTGCCCATCTCGACCTGCGGGAACATATGTCACTCTTCCCAATATCCCATATGCAAATTTGCATAGCTGGGTGCAAGTCTAGTCCCCATAGCGGTACCACAAACTTGGAGATAGAATTGATCCTGAAACCAAAATGATTCGGTAAAGCCATATCTCTATGTTGATTGGATCTGAGAGGGACACTTGGGAATTGTAGTTTACTGGTGTAATGTAGTTTACATGATGTCATGGAAGGGGTGGGTCTCGGGGTATTTAAATCATTGTAACATGTGAATGCACATGCACTTGATAAAGGGGTTTTCCCCCGAAACATGCTGTTTGAAATGATGCAATAAATGAACATTCACAAGGAATGGTTTAATGCTGTTGAGCCTTTGTGTTCCTATGAACTTTTATCATTTGTATTACCCTGGTGGTGGGTGGAAAAAGGAACTGAGATCATAAGGCTTGGTATGTACCAACGTAAGGCATAAAATCTTTTACTATTTGCAAGTTTTGTTAGTGCCTTTTTAGTTGGAGCCACCTCAGCATGACAAGCCATATTCCTTAGTGCATTACAAACCACAATTATGCCCCCGACCATCACACCATGTGCCAGAGACCCAGTACAGTTTGCACCATGCATAATTTTGGTAATAGACGTATATCAAACACCATGCAGATTCTGCAAACAGTTTCTCCCCCAGAAGCAGAGAAAACGCACTGAGTGTCACTAGTCTCTGTGTATTTTAACAGAGAGAAAAAAGGGATATATAAAGGAGCACCAGATTTATAAAGCAGCACCAGAGGGCGATAAAGTACTTTTAGATATTTCCATATCGTGCAGTGTTCACATTTACATTCTAGATAAAGAGGTTGTTTGAGTTTTTTCTTGATTTTAAGGAACACAAAGAGAAAATATTTGCTTCTTCTTCAATAGTTTAGAAAATAAGCTCTGTTTTTGAAAAATTACTTTCTCAGTCTGGTTATATAACTTTGGTACATAACAAGCCATACACCAGAGCTTTACTATTCATATTACACACAAAAATGGAGTGCTCACCTCAGACAATATATCCTTTCGGATCAGGTGCTTCTAGCAGTATTCGATCACACCTGCCACGGATCCAAACCTCAATTGTAGAAATCCAATATACTGCAGCACACTGTAATTTGTGTAAAATTTGAAGGTGTACTTTATTGGCTCAAATACGAGCAGACATGTGGCAACGTTTCGGGCCTCGCAGGACCCTTTCTCAAGATTTTTACTATTCATATTAGTCCTGGATTCGGACTAGAATCTCCTTACAGATTGTATTTTAACAGAGGGACTTAAAATGCTTGACCATGCATTTTAGGGGTTTTATTGTGCACTATTAATTTCTAGCCACACACAAACTTTATATTATATATACAATGGTGCTTGGAAGTTTGTGAACCCTTTGAATTTTCTTAAATTTATGAATAAATATTACCTAAAACCTCATCTGATTGTTCCCCTTCTGAGGCAAATTGGAGAGGCTTCATTTTTTGACTTCCTCTGGATCAACTAGCAGTTAGGCTGGTTAATATAAGAGTTAAAAGGTTGAACTTGATGGATGTTTTTTTTTTCAACCTCACTTACTATGTTACTATGTACTATGTTACTAAGTCCTAAAAGTAGATGAAGAAAACCTAGCTAAACAAATGAAAACAAATTATATTTGTCATGTATTTGTTGAAAAAAAAAAAGATCCAATAACGTGGCAAAAGTAAGTAAATCCTCAGGATTATCATATAATTTGAAGGTAAAAATCACAATCTGGTGTTTTTCAGTAAATGGGATGACAATCACATGTGAGTGAGGAACCAGCAAAGCCTGATCACACATATACAACATATTTGTGTTGTTGTATCATGGCTCTCAAAGAGAGTTGTTGATGCCCATAAAAACAGTTACAAGACTATCTCTAAAGCGTTTGGACTCCATCAATCAACAGTCAGACAGATTGTGTACATAGTAACATAATAATTTGGGTTGAAAAAAGACACACATCCATCAAGTTCAACCTTTTAACTCTATTTTAACCTGCCTAACAGCTAGTTGATCCAGAGGAAGGCAAAAAACCCAATTTGAAGCATCTCCGATTTGTCTCAGAGGGGGAAAACTGACTCCAAAGTGGCAAACGGGCTAGTCCCTGGATCAGCTTGTACTATGAACTATCTTTCATAACCTTGTATTCCCTCACTTGCTAAAAAGCCATCCAACCCCTTCTTAAAGCTATCAGATTTATCAGCCTGTACGATTAATTCAGGGAGAGAATTCCACATCTTCACAGCTCTCATTGTAAAAAACCCCTTCTGAATATTTAGGCAGAACCTGCTTTCTTTTAATTGAAATGGAAAGACCTACTGGTAAATAAAGCATTACAGAGATTATTATATCATCCAGTTATATCTTTATACATAGTTATCATATCACCCCTTGAGCGCCTCTACACCAGCATGAACAACCATAATTTGGCCAGTCTTTTTCATACTTTTTTCCAGCTTAGTTTTCTGTACCCTCTCTAATTCAATAATGTCCTGTTTGAGCACTGGAGACCAAAACTGTATGGCATATGCTAGATAAGGCCTTACCAGTGCTCTATACAGTGGACGAATGGACAATGGAAGGCAACACAACCAAGGAGGATCCAACGGAATAGCATGGTCAGACGGGCCGGATCAGTACTGGCAGAGTTCAAGCAAGGTCAGACAGGCCAGGTCTGTACAGGCTGAGTTCACAGGATAGTCAGACAGGCAAGGATCAGGATTGAAGAGTTCAGAATAGTCAGGCAGGCAAGGATCATGATTGGAGAGTTTGGAATAGTCAGGCAGGCCAGGGTCAATACCAGTATAAACAAGCAGGATTCACAAAGAATATGCACCCAGGAACTAAACAAGTTAGACCTAACAACGGGCAACTACTAAAAATCCAAAATCCCTTTAAATACCTGTTGAATATCTCGTAAAACCCGGAAGTGCGTGCCGCGCACACCTCAGAGGAGCCGGCAATGGAGACAGAAAGAAGCACGCAGCAGGCGTCCCTGCCGGCCGATAGACCATCAAGGTATCGATCATTACAAGAATGTTTTGTGGACAGATGAATTCAAAATAGAACTTTTTGGCTTAAATGAGGAGTGTTGCATTTGCAGAAAGTAAAACACTGCATTCCAGCATAAGAACCTTATCCCATCTGTGAAGCATGGTGGTGGGAGTGTTCTAGTTTGAGCCTCTTTTGCTGAATTTGGATTTTGGGCCTGGACGGCTTGCCATGATGAATGGAACAATGAATACTGACCAGAGTGTCAGGAACCACCTGTGTACTGAGTAACCCAAGTTAAGCATGTTGCAAGATGAAAAATAATAAATGAAATAAGGTGAAAAAGAGCAAGATAAACAATAACCAGGAGTAAATAGGCTGGCAAGCTAAAGCAAGTCCTTAGGCAAGCAAGAGGTCTGGGGAAGTCAGAGTTCAATCGTAGTCGAGAAAACAGGCCAAGTCTAAATCAATAGGTCAAATCAAAAAAAATCAGAACAGGAGCACAGGTTCAGGAATAAGGCTGGAACAGTAACGCGCTGGAAAAGGAACAAGGGGGCAAGATCACCAGACTGAACTTAGTGATCCAGCACAGGGAGGCAGGAGAGGACTGGATTAAATAAACCCATAATGACCAGATTATAGACACCTAACCTTAATGAGAGTGAGGGTGGAGACAGAGGAAATAGCAGAGGTAGCAGGTGTCTATACGGACATGAAGGTCGTGAACAGCAAACTCCAAATTCCTCCAGTTGTTCAGCAGGATACAACACCTGTTGAATACCATGCAGGCCAGGGTTCCAATCACCAAGAGTCCTGATACCAGAGACCTCTAAAGGAAACTGTTAAGACATCTCTCTGTGAACTTGGTCATGCAGCAAGACAATGATCCTAAACACAAAAGTCATTCAACTAAAGAATTGCTAAAGAAGAATAAAGTGAATGTTCTGGAATGGCCAGGACAAAATACTGACCTTAGTCCAATTAATATGTTGTGGAGAGACCTAAAGCAAGGGGTTCATGACAGGAAGCGCAACAACATCCAAGAACTGAAGTTGTTCTGTATGGAGGAATGGGTTAAAATTCCTCCCAAGTCGATGTGCAGGACTGATCAACAGTTACCGCAAACATTTAGTTGCAGTTATTAATGCACAAGAAAAGGACACACCAAATACGATTTACACACTTTTGCCGCATACATGGATTTTTTTAATAAATACATGACCAAATATAATAATGTTTGTTTCATTTGTTTAACTAGGTTTTCTTCATCTACGTTTAGGACTTTAGTTTGAAAATCAGATAATGTTTTAGGTCACATTTATATAAAAATATAGAACATTTTAAAGGGTTCAATAACTTTCATGCACCACTGTATTTAATATATATATGGACAGAATAACACATCTTTTACTATGTAGAGATAAAGTATGGGCATAGTTATTAAATTAGAGTATCCTTATCTGTACAACTTTAATAATAAGGTTATGCCATATTTTTAAAATTCTAAATAAAAATTTTAAAACTGTCTGGAAAATCAACACTGTCAAGAAAGTAAAATATTTCATCCCACCTAAAGCACCCTGACACACTGATTTCACAACACTGTACATGTGTCTTCACGGCTGCTTGATGACACATGAGTGCTGTAAACTAGGAGTAGCCTATGAGTCAATGGCAATGCTAAAAGTTTTTCCACATTCCTGTCGTTGCAAAAAAATGTATCAGCCGCTTTCGTAATATGGAATTACCTATATATCAGTATGCAGTATGTAATCTCTTTTTATAAAGAGATTACACATATTGTAAATAAAGCAAATGAATACCTTTTTGTGAAACGGTGCTTAGATGAGGGATTGGCTATTTACATATTTAATATAGTTACATATATTAATTAGTAAATATGCAATATTTCACTTAATAAATTTTATTTTTTAAAAGTTGAGTTTGATCATCAAAATAATAAAATTGGCCTTGGGGTTTTAATTATTGTGTTATGAATCTACACGCTGCTCCCTTGCTATATTTTAAATAAACTTCTTAGAACAGAAGGTATACTGTACACATGCTACCTGCTTCACTTTTAAAAACAAACCAGCAGGGCACGGTAAGAGTAGAAATCTATCTGGCTATCTGGCTTGGGCTTGGTTGGTGAGGATTGCTCTGTAACCATCTAGCACTTCTGAGCTATAATTGTCGCCATACAGAATCTGCTGCTACATTTCCTATTTAGATGAATGGTAAGAATCTGGTAGGAGATGTTTATTCCCACAACAATCTTACATGCCTATATGCCACTAGCCTAGAATTATTTGAGGAAACACCATAGCTTAATTATATATTACATGTTAATAGTAAATGTTTTAACACCTGCAGCCAACAAAATATTCACTGTATTTACTATATTTCACTATATTCATTTTATGTCTAACTGAAACTTCACCAACTTCCTCTGATGAAGTGCCCAATAGTGTGAAACGCGTCAGGAGGGAGTGGCTGACACAAGGTAGGTAGACCGGGGGGACGACACTGCACTGTGGTGTGTTTTTGAATGTATTAACAATTCATTTTTGCTGTGGATAAAAATGCCAAAATAAATGTTTCTGATGTATATGCTGCACATGGAAGTGGACCCATGTACAGTTCTTACTACAAAGATAGCATATACCCCAAAACTACATAGTTAAATGTTTTAACAACATAATTAAGTGTTTTAACACTTGCAGCCAACAAAATATTCACTGTATTTACTATATTTCACTATATTCACTTTACTTCTAAGCGTAAATTGAAACTTCACCAGTTTCCAATAACAAAGTGCACAGTTTGCTATGTCACAGCTTGCTAAACAATTCTGAGGTGCCTACAAAGAACAAAAATCACAAAGTCTGTTGAAGTGTTGCATGCAATAAACAACGTTTAAAAAAAAAAAAAAGAAGCATACACCCACACATCTTATGGGCACATCCTGAATTCAGAATAAAAACATTTGATCAGATATGAGTTGATCAGTCAGATTATTAACCCTTTTACTGCCAAATCTCTTCCAGGTTGCAGTGGCAACAAGCTAATTTGTACAGGGCACTTGGTGGAGCCCAGCAGACAGGGCCAGTGATGCCACTTCCAGGAAGTCTGGGTGAGAACAAATCTGCATATTGAGAACCAGCAGAGAGATTTGGGACAGGACAGGCTTTGTGCCCCCCTGCATGACACTCTAGTGCTATGTGCAGACAAGACTGGCAAATGCCAGAGGGGCTGCTATAAGGTGCCATAGAAAGTCAGTATTTAGTGGGCTGATGGGGGCTGTTTGGGCCTCTTTTATGGCTTATTGGGCCTCTGTGTAACTGATGCGTCCCCCAGAAGCCCCCGGGGGAACGAAAGCAAAGTGGGGCCTGCCCAGTCTGGGCAAAGTTTTGTTTACTTGTACAGGGCGCTTGGAGAGTCCGGTGGACAGAGCCAGTGATGCCACTTCCCAGAAGTCTGGATGAGAGCAAATTTGCATATTCAAACCTGCAACATTTCCAGGAGCTGTTGAGAGATTCAAAGCAGGACATGCTCTCATTGCTACCCCGATCGGTGTTGAATGACCCCCAGGTATGTCTGCCAAACATGGCAGAGAGGCTTCTCCAACTTACCCTGGTGTCCTTCCAGACCCTGCAGTGTCTGGGGCTGGTCTCACACACCCTCTCCCTTGCATGGGGTGATGGGTTGCGGTCTTGACTATGTGAATTTGCTCTATGTTGTCCCTTCTCCAGTTTGGCCTGGTGGGGAGCTCCCCGGCCTCTGGCTGATGCTGTTTTCCTCTGTACTCCTCCCTTAGTACTTTTTTTTGCCCTATCAACTTTCAATGGTACTTTCTGCACCTACCAAGGTGACCACGGGTAATGGGAAATCGGGGTTCGATTCCGGAGAGGGAGCCTGAGAAACATCAAACACATCCAAGGAAGGCAGCAGGCATGCAAATTACCCACTCCAATACTGACAGGTTTGTGATGCAGGAAAAGAGAAAGGAGGAAAAATATACCATGTCCTTTCGGAGCCAGAAGGTTATTCCTTTATCTAGTGAGGATGAGCCTCTGCAACCAAACAATACAATCGAGTCTGCAGAAGTAGTAAGCCCAAAGACTCTGTCTGGGACTCCAGGGCTCCTGAAGGCAATAAGGCAGGTCGAGTCTCCTGGCTCTTTTCAGCCTCAAAAGTGGGTCTTTTCAACTGAGTTGGAGGAAATTGATTCAGGGGAAAAAGTTAAAACCAGGGGAAAAAAGTCAGAAAGGAAAAAGAGGAAGAATGTCATTTTGTGTACATAGAAAGTGATTTTCCAATATTGCAAGAATCTTCCAGTACTGCAAGGGTTAATCTGCAGTCCCAGAGCCCAGAGGAAGGGGGGGGGGATCTGCAGTTTCTCACCCTCATTGTGAGATAATTGCTGCTGCATGTCAGAGAAATCCAAGCAAGGAGAATTTTTTTTCTGCTCAAGGGAAGCTTCAACAACACGCTGGTGCAGTCAAAATTCCTGGGTCTGGTAGTGAGGGGCACCGGGCAAATGTTGGAGAGAGCCCACCAGAAAAGAAGATGCTGAAAAAGTTTGTAAGCCTCCCATTAATCTCCAAAACCCCAAAATCTTGATTTGGTATCTGCAAGTGCTCGGGGAGTGTGTGAGGGTAAACAAAAACAATGTTTGGAGGTTGCTGACTTGGTATTGGTGAGTGAGCGGGAGGAGGTATTTGAAAAGGTGGCAAGTGACGGGCAAATGGTGTGTAAACATATTGTGGTGGCAGCAGAGATGCATGCCGAAATTTCGGGGGGAGGGGGAATTAACAGTGTGTGGAGTCTTGTACATGAAACCTCTCGGGGTGGAATAAATAGGGGTGTGTGTCAAAGGGTGTTGGGGGTATTAATGGAGGGGGTGCAAGAAGTTAATGCTAAGCAAGCAAAGGATAAAGTGGTTAAAGGGGAAAAGGTAATAAAAACACCAGAGGTTGTAAAGGCATGAAAAATATGAAAGCCTGCTAAAAGTGTTGCAAACATTTCAAAAGTTACTGCTGCAACAAGTGCATCTGAAACTGTTAACCCGGTGTGTGCTTATGATGTTTCCTTTGCTAAAGGTTAGGTTACTAAGTTCACCAAAGGAGCTAATGTTTCCAAAGTTGTAATTACTGCTAATGCTGTTAATACTATGAATGCTGGTATTTTACTTAAACACCTGATGCTGCTAAAATTGGGGAAGCAGGGGCTAAGGTGGGGAAAATGTTACAGCAGTTTCATCTGTTTTGCGTTTTGCAAATGCTGTTAAAAAAGGGGGTGCTGTTGGTGGCCCAGTTCCGGGTGGGAGAGGGCATGCTGGGGTAAACCAGGGGGGAGGTGGAGTATGCAAGCAAGACAGGAGGGAGTGTCAAATCCAGAGGATTAGGGAAGATTGTAACATACTTACCGTGATCTTCCTTTCCTGTACGAACTCCATGTCAGTACTTACTGGGTTAGCCCCTCCCCCATGCTCCCATCAGAAGGACCCTCCCCAAGTCTTTAAAGACCGGCCACACCCACCTACCGGCGTCTTTGTAACAAGCTTCTAAAATCACTTGAAAAAGGGCGGGCCGTACTGACATGGAGTTCGTACAGGAAAGGAAGATCACGGTAAGTATGTTACAATCTTCCCTATTCCCTTTACGAACTCCATGTCAGTACTTACTGGGACGTAGCAAGTTAGTATTTTCCCAGTGGGAGGGTAATAGGCTCTTAACAAGAATCTGTAGCCATAGATGGCAAGACTTTGAAGAGACCAATCATGCAACTTCTATAAGTGAATGTTAAGATTCCCGGTGAAAGCTCAAGAATAAGTGACAGGGATAAGAATAGTCTTATATCATAGGCTCTATACCCCAGAAAAAGAGACGTTAGCCCAGCGTCAGTGTGAGGAAAAGATGAATTCCATAACAGCTTGACTCTTCCAGAAGAAAAAGAGAGAGAGGGATGAAGACCTCCCTTCACCTGGCAAACTCAACAGTTTAAAATACTTACTCTCCTACTCACCAGAAAGCATCCATCACATGTATGCTTAGTTTCAGTGCAGATTTGTAAAGCACCTGTAAAAAACACTTGGTAGGAGTTAGAATCCCAAACAGACCCCTTTGTATGTGTGGCCTGTTTAGAATATAAACAAAAGTGCCGGGCATAAAATGCACAATGAGGCATACTTGAGGCATGTACTTGATGTACTTGAGGCATGTACTTACTCTCCTACTCACCAGAAAGCATCCATCACATGTATGCTTAATTTCAGTGCAGATTTGTAAAGCCCCTGTAAAAAAACACTTGGTAGGAGTTAGAATCCCAAACAGACCCCTATGTATGTGTGGCCTGTTTAGAATATAAACAAAAGTGCCGGGCATAAAATGCACAATGAGGCATACTTGAGGCATGTACTTGATGTACTTGAGGCATGTACTTACTCTCCTACTCACCAGAAAGCATCCATCACATGTATGCTTAATTTCAGTGCAGATTTGTAAAGCACCTGTAAAAAACACTTGGTAGGAGTTAGAATCCCAAACAGACCCCTATGTATGTGTGGCCTGTTTAGAATATAAACAAAAGTGCCGGGCATAAAATGCACAATGAGGCATACTTGAGGCATGTACTATAATGCCTAACTATCTGATTGGCTAGCAATTAGATCTGCTCTAACTGGAAAGCAAACCCAGAGAACAGGGACATGGGAACCTGAAACTTATCTGGGGTGAGAATTACTTACTCCGTGTATGATCCTTACGATGGAAACACTGGTACCAACCTCTAGAAGATAATGCCAGATGGAGACAGGGCAATTACCTGAAGAATAAAACCCCAGTTGGATGGCAGAGCATAGCCTTGTGAGACATAGAACTGGTAACCCCTAGAGGATTTCGGAGTCAGAATAAAATAACCCAAGCAATACTATGATAGCCACAAGACTCACATAGGCAGGTTGTAGAGTAACCTGGAGAGATGCTCAGAGTCTCATGAGACCAATCAGATTTCCTCCTTCCAGCAAAGGAACATGTGTAGATGTAGGAAATTCAACCATCCTATATCATGCGAACTTCCTCAATGTTCTGCATTATTAAAATGGCAGGGGTTAGCCCTGCAGCCATATGTCTTTTGTGTCAGTGTGTTCCTCACATTGACTATATTTGAGGTAGCTGAATCCTCTTACCTTGAGTACCAGGCTGCCCACCATTGGGCATGCAGAGGATGTGCGTAGGCATCAATTGCTCAAGTACTTAGGACTGGACTGATCATAAGGATGTTTGAGTAACATCAGAAGGCTTCCAATCCACCAGACTAGACGCCGGTAGGTGGGTGTGGCCGGTCTTTAAAGACTTGGGGAGGGTCCTTCTGATGGGAGCATGGGGGAGGGGCTAACCCAGTAAGTACTGACATGGAGTTCGTAAAGGGAAGGTGGCTTTCCCCATAGAGAGCACGTCTATCCTGTAGATCCTGGAAGGAGGAGAAATGTTCTTCATTTACAGTGACCAAGTTGGTCATAGATAAGGTCCTAGGAATGGGGTTTGTGGCAGAAGACATTTTCTGTTTTGTACATGTAGCACACCCTTGAGTGAGACTAATATATATATGGGTAACTCCAGCACGCTCAGTGACACCCCATTGAACGGACCACAATAATGATAAACAGTGATATCCCTTTTCTTTATTAAGCGTAACAAATAATCAGCAGGGATCCGACTATGATTTAAAATATTAAAGCAAGATATATATGTATAACAATACACCAACCAACAATGACACCATTTAAATTGCTAATACAAAGCATGCAGAAAATATATGTGCTAAATGTTGTAACTTAATTTCCCTGTCACAGTCCCAGATTTGTGCACGTTGGGGCCCTTATTGAGTTTAGCTTATTGGCCAATAGCACTGATCCTTTCCTCTGTCGGTTAGCAGTATAACTCTATAAACTTAGTGAAGAAACACTTTCCTCCCAGGTGAGAAATGACTTGGCAGAGTGTATAGTTCAGCAACAGATGGATTAGCTCCTATTGTTTGATAATACACAGTTCCCCAATAGTGTGTGGTTTTGCAGGTTACTCACAGTCTGTGCTCCAAACTCTGTATCACCTTTAGTAACAGACCTCAGATGGGATGCAGGCAGCTCTGTTCTCTAGCAGCTGAAATCACCTGGGCCTCTTTGCAGCATGTCAGCCTAGGACTCTCCCACCAACCGCAGGCCGTTTCCCCCTGCTCCCTTTCTGGCTAGCACTGATAGCTCTTTTACAGGTGCTAGTCTAGGACTGGGATAGCAGGGCCAGCTTCTCCCAGTAGCAGCTTCCCCTGGGGCAGGATCCCTGCAGATGTCTCTCCCCTCTGGCAGCTCTCCCACGCAGAGCAGGTAGGTAGCAGTCAGCAGTCTTTTTCCCCCAGCAGGCACACACTTCTCTCCCTTTTTTATAGTCCAGCAGTGTGGTCCTCAAAACATTTTGCGCCCTTTCTTATCATTGGTGGATTAAAGCCCCAGCCAGGTCCTCAGCTCTGAGGCATGCTGGGATATGTAGTCCTGTAGACTGTCTATGCAGCACTTGTTCATGTTTCTTGCTTTAGATAGGGGTGTTACATACATAAGTGTTTTCCATAAGTTGACTATACAATAAGTTTTACCAGACCCCAAGAGTTACAGTAGTTCAATTTTGGGCAAGGTATAGAACCTGAACAGACACAATCTGGGTTTGGTATGGTTTTGAGGCAATCCCAGTCTCAAGACCCTCTGTAGTTGTGATCACCATTGTACTTGAGAACGAATCTATACTGCCAGCAGACTTAAAGGTATGGCTAAGGAGGTACAGGGAGGTCCTGGGGGAGTTGAAGGAAAAACATAGGGTACAAGGGGATATGGATGGGGGGTTGGGCAGCTAGGGTCCATCTCAGATCAATAGGAAACATTATTCAGCATTTACCCAATTCCACATTTATTGTCAGGATTTGGTATACTGCTCCTGGAAATGTGAGTCGACTAAACATCTCAGTATTAGGTGTGATGTGCTTAAATGTGCCATGTGCCTTGAAGTAGGCCATGTCTAAAGTCTGCCCCAAAAGTATAAGGTGCAATCTGGCCCCTACAGATTTTCACCAGGTATCACCTCAGGGTGAGTGAGTTAAGGTGGCAACTAAGAGGAAGAAAGGGAGTGCAGTGGGGGGACTCAGAGTCAGAGCGCTTCCTTTTTTTTTTTTTTTTTTTAAAAAAAAGGTTATTTTCTTTTTTGCAGTTACAATATATAACACTCATAATCATACAATAAATTGCAGTCCATTAGAACATTAGGGAATGTTAAATGTCAACAGTACCTACACAGGTTGTTCCTGCCTCTTAATTACTAGTCAATATCAGCTACTTATTGGTAGGTCTCGGGGATGGTATGTCTGAGAAGTCAATTGTTGTGTTAGCATCTAGCCAAGGGATCCTTGAACAATGTACGTTAGTTTTATAATAGGAACCATCTTATTAA
Source organism: Xenopus laevis (assembly GCF_017654675.1). Classification (NCBI taxonomy): domain Eukaryota; kingdom Metazoa; phylum Chordata; class Amphibia; order Anura; family Pipidae; genus Xenopus; species Xenopus laevis. Next base: position 60,960,970 of record NC_054382.1, read on the forward strand.
CTAAGCTTAGTTGGAGTGATATACACTTGGTTTTAAAACTTAAATTGTATAACAATCCCTGGTGGCGATAAGAAACTCATATATATGGTCAGTTGCTTCTTCCCATTGCTTATCAGCTAGTGCTGGGAGCATATTATTCCAGTTTCTTTTTGCTCTGTCAAATGGGGTGGGCTTTACCAGAAGAATTGAGTTGTAGTAGTGGGGTTCCATAACCCTTCCCAGGGAGGAATGCTCGTCTCAATTTTGAGAACCAAACTGTGCCTAAAAGGCATGCTGAATCTGTAAATATCTATAGAATTGTAAGTTTGTTTTCCCTATTTTTTCTTTGAGTGTGTCGAATTGGAGGAAATTTCCATCTATAATGAGGTCTGAAAGCCATTTTATTCCATTTCAGGGCCAGTACTACAATTCTGGAAGTCCCAGAAAATGCTGACAGTTTGAATTCTTCCAGAAGGTGCACAAGGGGATGGAGTATGATTAGTACCTGCCATCTGCTTCCGTACCTTTTCCCATGCTCTAATGGGGGAACTAAGCACCTCTGGTACAGTACGTACATCTCCCTTGGTTCTGTATGAGACATTCCACAATACCTCCAGAGATCCCATTATATTCTCATATAATGCTGCATGGGGGTTGTCAGGTCAGGTTTAAACCATTCATGCATAAAGATTAATTGACCAACCAAATAATACAACTGCATGTTGGGCAAAGCTAGACCACCACTTTGGTATGGTGGCCCATCCTACCCTAGGAGCCCTAAAGGATCTTAGTTCACTGTTTTATCTTGTTGAAGAATTTAGCTGCTAGAATAACTGGGGAGTTTTGTAGGGGGTATAGAACTTTTGGTAAGAACAGTATATTATTTTGAACAGTATATTATTCTGCCCCAAACAGTTAGTGGTAGTTTTACCCAGTGTGCTGGATCTTTTTTGAATTTGGCTAATGCAAGATTAATCTCACAATTTTCGGGTAGATCTCTGACAATGTCTATACCCAGATATTTGAAATGGGATGTCCACTTGAGGCAATACAGGGAACCCTCACTCCTGGAGTCTGTTAGCGAGAAAAGATGACATTTTTGTTTATTTATTTTGAGACCACTATATTCACTGAAAGTTTCCAGACTATTTATAGTGCCTGTGTGAGCGACACTTTGCAGTCTTTTAGGAACAGTATTATATTGTCTGCGTATAAGGCTATTTTATCTTCTATCCTGTTCACTGTCAGACCTTTAATCTCTAGATCAAGCCATAAAGCTATGGCCAAGGGGTTCCACTGCCAATGTGAATAGTAAGGGGGACAGGGGGCAGCCTTGCCTGGTTCCCCAGCCCAGACTTATTTTATCAGATAGTATAGTGTTTACTTGTATCAATGCAACAGGCATTTTGTACATTAGTTGGATCCAGTTATTAAACCTGGGACCAAACCAATATCTTAACACTGCCCAGAGATAGTTCCAACCGACTGCATCAAAGGCTTGAGTTATGTCTATAGATGCTAATAGTCCCTTTGTTTGAGTTAGGTTAGACTATTATACTGTATATGAGTAAACACCCATCTTAGATTTAAGGATGTGGTTTTGTTGGGCATAAATCCAGATTGATTGCTGTGTATCAGGTCATTTATTACTTTCATTAGTCTACTGGCGAGTAATTTTGACAATATCTTGGCGTCCGTATTAATGAGATTGGTCTGTATAAATCTCATTGGGTTGGTTCCTTACCATTTTTGTTGAATAGAGTAATGATTGCCTAATAAAAAGTCTCTGGTTGAGCCTGCGTTTCTATGGATTCGTTAAAGACTTTCGTAAGTGTGGGTGCTATTTGTTTACATAAGAGTTTGTACCATGCTGCTGGCAGCCCATCTGGCCCAGGGGTTTTATTAGTAGGTAAGCTATTTGTTTCTTCAATTTCTTGGGGGAGGATAAGATTGTCTAAAAACTTGCTCTGTTCTGCCGACATTGACGGGATTGGGATATTATGCAAATATCTTTAAATTTCTGTTTCCCCTTTAAAGTCTTGTTAGGTTGTATATATCTGTGAAGTGTGATGTGAAGATATGTTCTATGTCTTGTGGGTTTGTGTATAGGGTCTCTGTCCCATCTCTAATGGATGGTATTACCGTTACAGCCTCTGTAGCTTTGGCTAGATAGGCCAAAATCTTGCCATTTTTGTCCCCTGATTCAAAGGTTTTTTGGCTTTGGTATAATATTTTTTTCCTAGTTAGGGTTACCAGCTGCAGGTCAAGCTCTCTTTGAGCTCTTTTGGAATATGTTTCCTCTGCTTTTTCTCTAGCATAAACAGTTTGGGCTGTCTGTAATGCAGTTTCCTTGTGTTTTGTGTCCTCTCTACCTGTCTTCCTAGCTCCTTTTATATCGCTTATAAGTTTTCCTCTAGAAACCGCTTTGGAAGTGTCCAAAAGTACATTAGTGGATGCTGAGGAGTCATTTTCACACCAGTATTGTGTGTATTCAGAGGTACAGCTAGTTGCTACTGTGTTGTTTTTTAACCAAATCGATGACAGCCGCCATAATGCGTATTTAGGGGGTACTCCTAGCTAGAGTTTAATCTCTAGTGGGGAGTGGTCAGAGTGAAACCTTGGCATGTATTGGATCTCTTGAGTTGTGCAAAGGTGGCAGTTCCTATTGCTAAATCGATTCTTGACAGAGTTTTATGGGTCATGGAGTGACAGGAGTATTGTTGTTCAATAGGGTGTTTGTCCCACCATAGTCATGTAATGCTAAGGCATAAATCCATCCTTTAAGATGTGTTGAGGCTGCTTTGGATCCCTGGGTTCACTGTGCAATTAAAGTCACTTTTGTAGCAGATGGTGTCTGTGAGGAGGATTACCTTTTGAGAGATCTGCTCTAAAATTTTGACCGAATAGTGGAGGCATATATACATTTACTAGGATGAGTGCCATGTTGTGTATTTTGCAATGTAGGATGATGTACATTCCATAAAAATCAGTGTGTAAGTTGAGAAGCTCATATGGTATCGCTTTCTTTACCAATATAGAGACACCCCTAATGTGAATTGAGAAGGGGGCATGGTATGCATGCCCTACCCAGTGTAGTTTAAGTGCAAGTAATTTTTGGCCTGTTAAATGAGTTTATTGAAGCAGAACAACTTCCGGTCTATGTCTGTGGATATGGTTGAGAACCAATGCCCTTTTTAACTTAGAATTAAGACCTGTAACATTCCGTGATATCATCTTAACTGAGGCTATAACAAACTAATGTTTCATAGTGCTGGGCTAGCTTAGCCCCACATTGACAAACCAAATAACATAAATTGAACAACCCTTAACTAATATGTTAATTTTAACCTTATTGTGTCTCCTTGGTGAATGCACATGGACTTTAGCCCTTCCCACACCCCAAACTTGGGTGAGCCTTTACCCCAAACCTTAAACTTATTGAGATGCATACCAAGTGCCGATATAGCTGTATATCAACCCTTGTTGCTTCATCTAGCACAGGTAAGTAATTGAAATGGGGTTCAAACCCGTTGTCGAGGAGTTTGTTTTTTTCCCCTTCCCTCCCTTCCTCTCTTCTATCCCTAGCTCTGCACATGTCAGCAAACATACAAGTTTAGCATGCAGACAGCAACCTGTTTCCTAGAGTAGTAGTTAGTCCTCTTAGTAGTCTTTGCTGTTTCCTTCTTCTGTATGGGCCGTTGACATGGGGGCTGTTCCGATTTGGGGGTTGCAGGGCATTAAGCTATTGGTCAGCCTCATCCACCGTTAGGAGGAAATGCTCACAATCACCTTGAACCATGCAGAGTTTAGTTGGGTAGAGCATTGCGTAAACAATACCCACACTGCATAGCCTTCTCTTTACTCCTTGATAGGATGCTTGGGAGTAATCTGGGTTTAGTGAAATATTCACCTCATTGTAAGTTAGTTGTCCTTTTTTCCTGACCGCTACCATCACCGCATCTCGATCCCTGTAGGATAGGAACCATATAATCAGTGGTCTAGGTGGGGTTCCTGGTGGTAGCGGTCGAGTGGGGACATGGTGTGCTCTTTTCAATTTCATAGAGAATACCTCCTCTGCCAATGCTTGTTTTAGCCAGGATTCTACAAAGGCCTTGGGCGTTTTCCCAGAAACGTAACTAGAGGGGGGTGGGCCCTGGCGCAGGACGGGCAGCCGGGCCCCCCTCCGGACACCCGGAACTGGCCGGGAATATGCGGCGAAAAGCGCCCTGGCCCGCTCGCACCCCCTGCTCCCCCGGTAGTTCCGCCACTATGTTTTCCCCTCACTGCTCTCCGGTAGGCCCACCATTCGCAGATCCCTGTGGTTTTCCAGATCCTCTGCTCGCGCTGAGAGCACTGCTAGTGCCGTGATGAGTTGCACAGTTGTACTCATGTGTAAGCTAGTTATCGCTAAAAGCTCAGCGTTTGTCGGTTCTGGCCCTAATTCTTGGCGAGTCTGGCAATGCAGGCCCAGAGTCTTGATCGTGCACGTGGTCAGGCTCGGGCTGCAATGATTGTAAATAATTGTCCAGCTTCTGCGTTTGCTCCGCTTTTCCTTTTTGGCTGTGCTTCCCCATCTTGGTGTAGTTGTAGGGGGGATCAATTTTGCCTTTTACCAGCTTTTATAGCTATCAGGATATTTGAGTTGTCTTCTCGGCACGTCTGCTCAAGACCCCATCTTGGCCACACCCCCAGAGAGCGTCCATAAAGTTAGAAGCTGTAGATGGGCCTCTGTCCTTTTCAAATTGATTCAACATGCTTTTACACCTTTTCCTGGAATGCACGGTGTAAGGTTTCCATTAGGCGAAGAAAATACGCTCTTTAGAGAAGCAGTCTTTTCTGATGTTTCTCAGGTGGTGGGCTGGTGCTTTTTCTCTCACCCCCCTTAGATTTTTTCATAGGTGTATATTTTATGATTGGTTCATACTGTTTTAGGTGAGTAGCCCAATCCTATGGAAGAGCACTGGGGCCAGCATAAAACAAATTCTGATGGCTTATGTCTTTTTAAAGTCATAATAATTAGAGTAAAAATCATAATTTCGACTTTTTAAAAGTCATAAATCATCAGAATTTTGTTTTTTTGCTGGCCCAGTGCTCTTCCATATAATCTTTTGTTTTCCTGTCCATTTTATTTATTTAATTTTTTTTTATTTTCGTTTTTCTCTCTACCAGTAAAAGTGCCAAACTTGGGAAAAGTTGGTTTAAAGGCCTGTAAAGAGGCATGTAAAAGTGGCTTGGAAAAGTGGTTATAAAGTAAAAGTATTTGAATGTCATTCATAAAAGTAATGACTTAAACTAGACCAATTCTACACTGAGTAGAGAATGTCATTAAAATATATATTTATTGATTACCTAATGTGATGATAATTGAGTTTGTATGTATTTGTATAATTGTTTTTGTTTGTAATTTTATGTAAATATTGCAAATGTTATAAAGAAGGGTGGTATATACTAAAATCAATGAAAGATCAAACTTCAAGGACTTTATGGTGGGGGGGATTCATCTGGCTTGTTTTGGTTCTAAGTTATGTGTATTGTTTATATTGTATAATGTTGTTGGACAAATTGTACATAAAAAGTTTATTGGGACTGGGATTTCAAAAGTGTTTGGGATTTGTGTTGTATAAACTGTATTGTTTGTTTTCTTTGAGACATGTTTTGTTAAAATTATTGTGTAACAATAGGTCTGTACATATCAATAAATATAAATATATTGGTCACACCAGCATACCAGATACAATCCATAAGCAATAAAGTAGGATGGAGCACTCCAAACACAGGCTCTGCTGCAACAACATGTCGCGATAGTATACAAGTTTTTTGAGTCTGTTCGGAGTGCTCCATCCTACTTTATTGCTTATAAATTGAATCTGGTCTGCTGGTGTGACCAATTTGGAAAGAGAGCACATAAACAGGGGTATGGAGGTGAACAATATGCGGCGTAAGATAGCACCCAGTAGTGCTCAATTAAAAAGCAGTTCCATCAGGTTTTCCTCTGCACCTAGTGCCAGATTGGAAATTTGATGCCAGAGCAGAAGTGGGCACAATGCATCCCTTTCCATACCACCTGGAATAAGTATTTGGCTCTGTTGTGGACTAAATGACATGCAAATTAAGAGAAGGGTAATAGGCAGAAGAGTGACTCATAAATACAGGACTGCATAGGACTCTGCTTTCAAAGTGCAGGGCAGGGTGCAAAGTGTGGAAAACAACATATTGTGTCCATTTTGTGCACTTTGGACCCTGTTTTTCATCCATATCGTGTTATGTCGACTTCTGATAATCCAGAGCTTATCAAATAGGCTTCTTTAAACAGGCTGGTATTTAGGGAATGTTTGGAGAGAAGGGGAGAGTTGTTGTAGGGAATAATAATGACAGAAGCTTGAGAGAGTCTTATACTCAGGAAATGAATGTAAGAAAAATGCAAATTTGCATTTCTAATCACTTCTAAACATAGTAAGTTAGGTTGAAAAAAGACACACATCCAATAAGTTCAACCTTTTAAGTCTATATATAACCTGCCTAAATGCTAGTTGATCCAGTGGAAGGCAAAAAAAACATTCTGAATTTGCCTCAGAGGGAGGGGGGGGAATTCCTTCCTGACTGGCAATCACATCAGTTTGTACTTTGAGCTATCTTCCATAACCATGTATTCCCTCACTTAATAAAAAGCCTTTCAACCCCTTCTTAAAGCTATGTAATATATCGGCCTGTACGACTGATTCAGGGAGAGAATTCCACATCTTCACAGCTGTCACTTTAAAAAAATCCCTTCTGAATAGAACTGACAGAACCTCCTTTCTTCTAATCAAAATGGGTGCCCAGGTGTCAGCTGGAAGGACCCACTGGTAAATAACCAATTAATAGGTAGCTCCTGGTATCTCCTGTATGATTTGGATGAAACCTGTAGAAGAGACCTTACCAGAAATACCCAACAAGGCTGAGATTCACAAATATGTAAGTAACATGCTAATACAAGCTTACATAGCTCTATATGGAATGAATACAGTTTCACATACAGTGTATTCCACACACATAATAATGTTTATTTTCTTTGCCTTATATAACCTTTAATGTTTTCATTGAAAAGAAGACACTCCACTGGTTACTTAGGGTTACTTAAAATACTGTATGTTTGTACAGGTACTACTATCCTTCACTTTATATAATATACTGTATTTAGGTTTCAGTATATTCAACTTTTTGTTAATCCTAAATCAGTTGCCTAGAGGCTGTGATTGTACTGTTCTTTGATCAGATATTCATGGTGTGTCAGTCTAGTTCTACTTGCTAGTACGGTTGCTATACAGTTCCCTTCCTTTTGGCCTGTACTTTTAGGTACCTGACAAATTGGCCTATAGGTTGAACAAATGGATATGGCCATGTGTACAGTATCTGTTAGGGTATTATTTGGGCTATAGACTAAATGAGTGGACCTTTGCTTGATTTGGACACCTACAGGCTAGACCACACTGGGCTGATCTAATTGTTTGGCCCCAGGTCAACAAACAAGAGAGACACAGATTCAGTTCTTCTTCAACAGAATTTTCAAACCTGACAAGATATCAGTCAGGGAAAAGGTCGGGAAAGACCAACCACTACCAGACAACTACAAACTGACAATTCAGTTTTAAATGAACAGTAATACCAAATAATGAAAGTACTTTATATTAAGAAGAATATAATGTAATGTTGCCCTGCACTGGGAAAACTGATGAATTTACTTCAGAGACACAAATATTGTTTATATAAAAAAGCTGCTGTGTAGCCATAAGGGCAGCCATTCGAGCACAGGATACAAGTACATTGTATTTTCATTACTTTAATACACTTTCATCCTTTGGTAGTACTTTTTCTTTAAGGCTAGTGTCACATGTAGTGGATTCCCTTATGATGTGCCTGTACCTGGAGCTATGGTGTCAGCCAATGTGCAGGTACACGTCAGGGATTTCAGTGTGGAGATGCTTGAGTATGCATATTGGTGCTGAAATCTACTCCATGTGTCTGTACCTGGCTGACTCAGTAGCTCCAGGTGCAGGCACATCACAAAGCTGCAGCATAACTCACTATCCTAGATAGTCTCGATCTAAAGCAGATGACTACTATACTGTATATAGCAAGCCCTGGAAATTAAAACATTTAGGCCAGTGGCACACACAGCTGACTTATCTATGCCAGCGGATAAAAAGCCAATATGCTCCTGTCCTAGTTTGTCCATTGATGAATATGCCAGGCAGTGTGCACACTGGGCATATTGTGACACTAAAATGCATATGCGTTTCTGCATTTAAAAGCCAGTGCTGTGTCAGTATGCTCAGGAATCTTTTTCAACTGGTATATCTACACCAGTGGAGCTGGAAGATGCTGGAACCCTTTCTTGTCACTAGCTAACAAGCTTAATACATGTAAGCTTTAAATCACTTGCAATGCTATGTATTACTGTAAGATCAATACATTCCTACGGAGGTCAGACCATTTTAAGATTCTTGCTTTGCAGGATTAAAACATATTTGTGTCACCATTCTAATTAAAGCAGACCTGTCACCTACACATAAAAAGCTGCATAATGAAAACATAAAACATTAAACATAAATCACAAATGTTTGTTTTTCATTCAAACATCCATACCTATTATAATGGTGTTTAAATATCTAAGCTGTCAATCAAATATTATTTGCCCCACCTCTATGCCTAAGGCATAGAGGTGGAGCATTCAATTACTTTCACTTTCCATTCAGCACTTCCTACATGTCACTGCACTTCTCACATTGCCCCTTCCCTCCTCAGGCTCTATAATTATCTAGGGCAGGGGTCCCCAACCTTTTTTGGCCTGGGGACCAGAGAAGACTAGTAGGGATGGGCGAATTTTTTCGCCTTGTTTTGCCGAAAAAATGACGCCCATAGACTTGTATGGCGTTGTGCGTCAAAATAAAAAGACGCGCGTCAAAAAAATTTGCCGCGTGACAATTATTGTAACGCCCGTAGACTTTAATGGGCGTCGGCGACATTTATTAGCAGCAAATTTTTTGCCGAAACGAAACTGGTCAAATTCGCCCATCTCTAGAGAAGAGCCAAATTTTTTTGAAAGGATGGGGGGGGGGTCGGGGGGGGAGGTTTGCGGCCACGTTAATTGTTCGGCGGCCCAGTTCAGGACTGTCTGTGGCCCGGTTCTGGGCTGCTGCCCGACGGCTGGGAACCTCTGATCTAGGGCACTGGTCATGGGCATTAGGTTCCCCATTCTGGTGTATACAGTACACCACAACAGAACATGGCTCCTGACTGCTTGCTGTAATTGTGTAATTCCAAGACTGAAGGAAACAAAATTTAAATAATAAATGTAGTGTAAGTAAAGTTTATTTTACTTAACTAACATGATAAAAAATAATTTGGAATTGTTTCTTAGGGTGACAGGTCCCTTTTAAATAATAAAAAAAAGGTAAGCAAAAAGTAAACTATGAAAGAAAAATCTACAAATAAAGTAAAAAGTATATTACATTTTTGTAAAATAATTATTACAAGGTAAGTGTGGAGCTGAATGACAAAGAATGCTACATGTTGAATGATAAAGAATCCTAATGCTACACACTGAATGAAACAGAATGCTATACAGGATATAGGATCCCTTATCCGGAAACCCGATATCCAGAAAGCGCTGAATTACGGAATGGCTGTCTCCCATAGACTCCATTTTATCCAAATAATCCAAATTTCTAAAAATTATTTCCTTTTTCTCTGTAATAATAAAACAGTAGCTTGTACTTGATCCCAACTAAGATATAATTAATCCTTATTGGAAGCAAAACCAGCCTATTGGGTTTATTTAATGTTTAAATGAATTTCTAGTAGGCATGAAGTCCCAAATTACAGAAATATCCAATATCATTCTGGATAACAGGTCCCATACCTGTACTAGCTACATCATTAGTTGAATCATTCATGCGGGTATAGTACATAGTCGAATGCACTGAAATTATTATACAGGTATGTGTTCTAGTGGTGATGTATTTTGCTGTGGATTCCAGACTTACGGCTGAATGTAATATTGGTTGCTAACACAAAAATTGTTAACTATGTGAATAAATGCTCACAAAGTAACATTTTGCCTTTGTGAACACGTTGCGCCTCATGTGACAGTTGGTAAGCAACTGCAAATGTTATAGTTTGTGATAGTGTGCAGTTTATGTAATAAAACTTCTTAATGAAAAGTTGTGCAATGCGCAATTAATATTCACTATCCAATAAAAGCCTAATGAAGAATATTACATTACGACATGCAATTTTTTTATTCACAAATTTGTTTTCTTTGTGAATTTTATTACATTTCCCCCTTAATGTTTTTTTTAATATCTTTTTAGAATGTATTTAATATTTCATATCTAGGTGCACTTTACATAGTTTGTGCCAAGGTGAATAAACCAAAATCTTCTGCTAAGGCAGTTTGAATTCAGAGAACACAAGAGAGGTCTTAAACCCACTTATGTTTTCTGACATTGATTTTTTTTAAGCCACAATTGATTTTTTTTTTTAGAGAATAACGCGCTTGCCAGGTTTTTGGTGGAACCCTTTTTTTATTCATTAATAAACCTGATAACGGTTATAAAAAATCAATGCAAGTAATCTGCCTCTGCTGTTCCTACTGCCACATCAGTGCTGGAGGACTCCTCTGATTACCCATTACTTTGAGCAGAGCAGCAAGCCTCCGAAGATCTGAAGCATGAGGAGGACCTCTGGACACCCAGGATCTTTTTGAGGAGCAGACAGGCCTGGCAGCATTATTGTCTGAGGAGGAGAATGTGGCACACCCCCACACATCAGCAGAAGGGATGTCTGTCAGGGTCCTCGAATACCAAATGAAGTAGCCGCAAATACGATTAGTTAGCTTTCATAGTCCTTTCCCCTGCCCATTTTCACAAAGTCTCTCTACTATGGATCACAATGCACATCCAAATATGATCAGTGCCATAAGGCTAACAGAGAAGTAAACAAGGCAGAAAAAGTAGGAGCTAATGAGTGCAGTGCTTATGGTTGAACTAATTCTGCACTCAGTGTCAATTTTTACTCTATGTCCAATAAATGTAAGGTTAGTTGCCCTTTAAATTGGCATTTGTATCCTCATGGGTGAAAATTACTTCCGTCAACATCTTGTATAGCCAAAAGGTGCACCCATCAAAATAGATAACTTATTCTATGCATAATCTGTTCTGCCACACAGGCAGTTAAAACATCGGCACATTGCCCATAGCTTAAAAACTTTTATTTGTATAAAATAACTAAAATTAATGCACTTACAATTGTGCTTTTAAAATCAGTCACTTCACAATTTAGTGCTGAGCAGTTGGGTTTGATACTCCCACAGGTTGGGTAGCCAGCGTTTCCCTCCCTCATGTCTGTACTCAGGTTGCTCCCAGAAGTGATGTCTTTGCCTGATGCAGACGTTTCACTGTCACTCAGCTTCAACAGAGGCACATTCCAGTTCTCTGTTGCCCTCCCTTTTTAGACCACCATTCTTAGCATTCCCATGGCAACCTTCTGGCCCTTTCAATTACATTGTCAAGGTTGAACCTTAATTACAAGTTCATTCACATTTTCCCAATGTGTTGAACTACAACTACCTTTCCTTCTTGTGCAAAAGAGCCCTCTAGTGGACAAATATTGCTTAAATCTGACTAATAAAAAGGACATTTGTTGTAGAAATGCATAAATTCACCCTATTACCATGAAACAAATTATATATTTCCGGGTCCAGTTTTTCTTGAAGCCTTTGCATCTATAGTTAAAGAATTTCTCTTTAGATGCAAAGGAATATGCTGGGGATTGTACAACTTTTGGATGTATGGTTTTCATATTAAATATGCACCTATTTTCCTCATGTAGTGTGGATTTTACTACATCACCCCCTTCTAATTTGGTGTCACTACTGTTATCCCCCAGAATTGTAATCCATGTAGGGTTTTTTCATTGCTCTGTTTAAAATGTCTAGATACATTATGATTTTCACCTACCTTCATTATTTCCCCCACATGCTCATTTTTTCTTTCCCTCAGCCTCCTGCTTGTTTTTCCTATTTGCTGTAGTCCACAGGGACTTTCTATGCAATAAATTAATTTTCTTTTTTATCATACATGTTGTACAAAAAAAGACTGAAAAATCAATCAATGCAAATAATCTGCATCTGTTGTCCCTACTCCCACCTCAGTACTGGAGTCCCCATTACTTTGAGCAGAGGAGCAAGCCTCCGATGATCTGAAGCATGAGGTGGACCTCTGGACACCCAGGATGTTTTTGAGGAGCGCGGCAGCATTACTGTCTAAGGGGGAGAATGAGAATGTGGCACACCCCCACACATCAGCAGTAGGGAGGTCTGTAAGGGTCCCTGATTAGCTACTGACCTAGAGACACTGACCCACATGGTGCGTGATGTATAGTACAGTTTAGAAGGAAGGAATTGTGTGTTGATGAGCTGGCCCTGCAGTGACATCAGACCTTACCTTAGGCAGAGGGACAGACCTGCCTCACAGTCTAGGGCACTGGGCGTTTGTCCATAGACCGACAGGGCTGGTGTATGACTCCCAAGCACACCAAGGCAGGCAAGGAGGTGGCCAACGTAAATATCAAAGACATGCACAGTTTCTCGCTTAAAAACATTTATTGGTGCATATATACCACAAAAAATGACATATCAATGTTCAAATCACACACACCACGAAGCAGTGTCTCCCCCCCAGTCTGCCTACCTGTTGTTAACCACACCCTCCTGACGCGTTTCGCGCTATTGGGCGCTTCATCAGAGGAGGAGGTGGCCAACACTGCATCGGTGTGGGTATTCTTCACTTGCCAATCATGTGCAACCTCTGCTGTCCAAGGATCTTATATGGGTACTACAGTCTTAAGCTTCAATTTGAAGTGTCATCACATGATGATTTAGGAACAGCACCTAAGTGGCAGGGCACAGGCCAGTCATTCCTCATAGAAGCGATACCAGATACCCATCACTTGAAGCAAGGGAAAATTTTTTAGAGGCTCTCAGCTGGAGGCTGTCACTGTGCAGCTCTGCCCTTTCTGCAACCAGCTCTGCCTCCTCTCACCAAGGCTATACTCCTCTGCAGTCCCTGTTCTGCCAGATTTGCCTCCAGTTTCTTGGCTGAAAGGTGCTTCACGCCCCAGAAACTCCATGTTCAGATTCAGAGGAATGCAAAAAAGCCCATCTCAGTTTTCTTTTTTCCACAGACATGGAAAAAAGTTCCTTCAAGATGACAGTTGCAGCAGTCCCTGGGTCAACTTTGTTATTAACACTTATTTCACTCAGTTGCTAAAAACTTCATCTGAATGAACCTAATTTCAATTGCTTCAGGGAATTGTACAACTTCACAGCTCTCACCGTAAAAAATATTTTTTGAATATTATGATGGAGCCTCTTTTCTTCTGATCCCTAATGTCTGCTGGAGGTGAAGTACTTACTGGTAAATAAAGCATATATGTTTATTATATGGTCCCCTTATATATTTCTACATAGTTATTGTATTACAGTTTCTTTCAGTGCCTCTTCTCCATCTTTTTTTCATAACTGTGACTTTCCATACCCTTAACCTGCTTAGTTGCCCTTTCTCTAATTCAATAATAATACTTTTCATTAACCTGAATGGTTAGTTGCAGGTCAGAAGATTAGCATGGATGATTGTTCATCCGATATAGGCTATAATCTGCACGTCTATGGCAATAACCCATAGCAACCAAAAAAATTACATTTTTAAACAGGTGACCATAAATTCTACCTTGCTATTGTGGTTGCAATAGGTAATAAGGACTGTAGCAAACTTGCACATTATAGGGCTCATTCATAGCCACAAACCTAGGTACCGTATATACTCGAGTATAAGCCGACCCGAGTATAAGCCGAGGTACCTAATTTTACCTATGAAAACTGGGAAAACTTATTGACTCTAGTATAAGCCTAGACACAACTACAGCCTGTCTCCCAGCAGCGCACATTCTGCCAAAGCGACCCCCCCAGCGATCAACCGGACTTCTTTGCAAAGCTGATGGTGACAGAGAATTGCCAAACGGATTACTGTGTGCATTGTCCCACTACCATGTGCAGAGGGTGCTGTTTGATATTGCCATCACTGTTAATCTTTCGTATAACCAACAGAGGGCGCTGTGTGATATTGCAGTCACTGTTATTCTTTCATATAACCAACAGAGGGCGCTGTGTGATATTGCAGTCACAGTTAATCTTTCATATAACCAACAGAGGGTGCTGTGTGATATTGCAGTCACTGTTAATCTTTCATATAACCAACAGAGGGCACTGTGTGATATTGCAGTCACTGTTATTCTTCCATATAACCAACAGATGGCGCTTTGTGATATTGCAGTCACTGTTATTCTTTCATATAACCAACAGAGGGTGCTGTGTGATATTGCAGTCACTGTTATTCTTTCATATAACCAACAGAGGGCGCACTGTTATTCTTTCATTAACCAACAGAGGGTGCTGTGTGATATTGCAGTCCCTGTTATTCTTTAATATAACCAACAGAGGGCGCACTGTTATTCTTTCATACAACCAACAGATGGCGCTGTGTGATATTGCAGTCACTGTTATTCTTTCATATAACCAACAGATGGCGCTGTGTGATATTGCAGTCACTGTTAATCTTTCATATAACCAACAGAGGGCGCACTGTTATTCTTTCATGCAACCAACAGATGGCGCTGTGTGATATTGCAGTCCCTGTTATTCTTTCATACAACCAACAGATGGCGCTGTGTGATATTGTAGTCACTGTTATTCTTTCATACAACCAACAGATGGCGCTGTGTGATATTGCAGTCACTGTTAATCTTTCATATAACCAACAGAGGGCGCACTGTTATTCTTTCATATAACCAACAGAGGGCATTGTGGGATATTGCAGTCTCTCCCCAAGTGAACTGTTGGTATAGGAATGATTAAAAGTGACTGCAATCTCACCTATTCGGGTCGGGTGCCTGACCCGAGTATAAGCCGAGGTAGACTTTTTCAGCACATTTTGGATGCTGAAAAACTCGGCTTATACTCGGGTATATACGGTATATTCATGCAAATTTTTCTGCAGTTAGTTGGACTTAAAGCCCCACTTTATGGGCTCTTACACAGGTGTTTTTTATGCACTTGATGCGCATTAAAGGAGAACCAAACCCTTAATTTAAAAACCCCCTACCCTACACAGACCCCCCCCCTGCTCCCCCCAGCCTAGCTGTTACCCCTGGTAAATGTCCCTAACCTTTACTTAACCCTCTGTGAAGATCCAGGGCATCGGAGTTCATGGGCGCCATCTTCTTCTCTTCTGTAATCTTCGGGAAGAGAGTGGCATATCGGTGCATGCGCAGTTGGAGCAATCACTAATTGCATTCACTAATTGATTCCATCATATTCTGCCAGGCTGTCCTCATAAACATTGAGTTGCATTTGACTCCATATTCAATAGAATAGAGGGTTGACTTTGAAACTGGAAAAAAATGCTCTTAGCTGCGGCAAGAAAAGTGTTTAAATGCAATATATGCGTTTTTTCACGCTCAGCATGATTTTGAATAACACAGAAGCAAATGCCCGTGTGTTAGAGCCCTAATACTTAGTGTCAAAATGTGCTCCTTGCAATTTTGTATAGTTGCGCTGAATGCTGTTCAATGTTTCCTGCTTCCTGTTCCAAATCGAGTGTAGAGCAGTTGATGCAGGGGAACCCTGGAGCTACCACCTGATACAGAGGTGGTTTCCTCATCACCATGTGTCAAAAGAATCAATGTACTTGCATCGAAAAAAATATGTAGCCTACCCAAGGGTGTGGATTAATGAAGTAGTGATCTGACTGTGGTGACACCCAAAAGATTCCCAGTAAATACCAATACAAGCTGAAAGTGAACCTCTGATTGATTACACAGGAACTGGGCTGAAATAAATTGGTAATTAAATGCAGAAAATAGAAATGATCAAAAACAATGCAATTTGAATTGGTTAAATCCACACTTGTATTTGATTTTAACAATAAAGTTAAATAATCACAGCGGAGCTTCAGGGACTGCTGGCGCCCCCCCTCCCCATCTCCTTGTTTTTAATTTTTAGCGTCAGAGCAGGTCCAGGAGGGGCCTCATCGCTAGTGTAATGAGCGTTAATGCACCTGCTGCACTGGCAGACCCTAATTTCCATGTTAAAAAATGGAAATTAGGTTCTTAAAGTTATCAGAGCCAAATAATATATGGATATTTGGGAGCTCTTCAATGGTCCTAAAAGCCAGCAACGTTGGGGCCCTTAAACAAAAGTTCACTCCCAGGATCACTGAGTTTGTACTGAGTACTGCTGCACACTTACTACTGAGATGTGAGGCAGGAAAGTCGAATACTAAGCAACTTGCATGTAGGCCGCAGGTCTCGCTCCTTAACTCTCTGTATTGCGCTGGAGGCTTGGAACGTCTCTGGCAGGATTGCAGTCTGCTTCCCAAACTGTGCTGGAGGATCTCTGCTGTCTCCCTTACAGCAGATACAGCATCATTTCAGTATAATACACAAAATACACAATATCTTGTAAATTATATCCTTATAAACGTTGAGTTCTGATGTCATCAGTTATAAACTCTGAGTTCTGATGTCATTTCTGTCACATGACTCACTGAAACTAGTGTATTATAATAAATAAAGTACCCCCAGTTGCAAAATATGAGGATAATAGAAGTTACCTTGGAGTTCCATGACCTGTATAAAAACACTTCACAGCTATGTTGTATGCCTGCTCATGTTTTAGAACTCAGAATAGCATATAATTCAGGCGAGTTGCAGTAACTGACACAGAGCTTGCAAGACACAGTGAAAAGCATGTCAGGGCAGGAGAAACAGCCTGGGGAGTGCTATCTACACTTTGTTGATATATTTGCTTTTGGAAAGCAGTTCAAGAGGCTCAGGGGAGGATCCAGCTGATGTCACACACAGAGGAGGGCTGAGAAAAGGAAAGGAGAAGCCATCAAACAGACGGCTTTTTTTCTAAGTGGATCGCACTGGATATTTGTACGAGGACCCTGCTGATGGACTGATCAATGAAAATAAAATATACATAGGCAGCCTGATAGGTGGAGCCCCACACTGACAAGAGGAAGGGGGAAGGTGCAGAAAGAAAAGGAGGAGGCTTGTGTGGGACAGCAACGCAGCGCTCTGGCTTTGCTTCCTGGAATAGAAAAGAAGAAAAAGAGAGAGAGAGATAGCACCACCACCACCTGCTTTTCTCTGTCAGGATCCTTGGTACAATACAAAGCTGCCCTGGATTTATCATTTCAGTTCTGTCAGGAGAGTCGGCTGAGCTAGCCAGAGCAACTCGGAAGGAGGATCTGAATGGTGCAGGTAAATCACTGCAGTGGGGAGAGGCGAGGCGTTGGTGCTTCACGGAAGCAGCAGACTGTGCCCCAGTCAGTGTGTGTGTAACACTGTGTGCTCTAGGTGTGCGTCTGCTTGTCATTTCCCCCAGGCGCGACATGAAAGGGCTGGGCTCTTTGCCTACCTGCTGTGGCTAACCATGCGCTCATGATTTCTCAAGAAAGTCAGGTTTTTATGCATATTAAGGAAAGGTGTTTTACACCCACATGTTTAAAAGGCTTTAAAAAATACATGTATAAAAGTTTCCCTCTTCCAATATTAACATGTTCTACTTCTGTTTATATAGAAAAGCAAAAGTAAGCAGGGAGCAGAAAAAAAAATGCAGTACTTTGGTAGTTTTTATAGGTCTCGCGACATGTTTCAGTTTAGAGGGATCCTTACTCAAGTGTCAATAGATACAAAGTGCTTGAACATTTAAACAGTTGATACACCCAGTGCACCTCCCCCTGCACAGTCATGCACATTAAATTCATCTAATTAGTGCTGGCTCATCAAGATAAAGTCCAAGTTACAGTCAAACGGATTCTTTCTTGGTTAAAAGTCCCCAATGAAATATACTCAGGCACCATACAAGTTGCATAAATGAATTAAATAATACGATATTTGTTTCAGCATGTTAAAAACCATTCCATATGGATAGCCTATATTGGATTTATAGATGTTTTAATGCTTTGTACCAGGACAATGGGCAATCCAAATCCCCTCCAATATATTTGCATCTACATAGTTGAATGTTATAGTTCAACAGTGGCTAATACAAAAAATTCTGTGTAATAAAATGGTCATTGTATGCATGTTATACTTACAGTATATACTTATCAGTCATTATATATGTATATTAATAAGGCTTGATACGCAATACTACTCAACAAGTAGTCGACCTGTCATGTTTTAACCAAAATATCATATACCGCCCATATCAGATGCATTGTGATTCAATGGTTGGGCCCTAGGGCCCACAATCGGATCAGCCCAATATCGGCCACCTCAATTTGGGCATATCGGGGGGGGGAGATCGGCTTGTTTGGCGACATTGCTACGATCTACGTGTATGGCCACTTTTAGTGTCTATAAGGGCTTAAAGGGTTAGTATTATGAATTATCTCCATAGGTTATACTAGGGCCGCCATCAATGATATCTGAAATTAAATAGAAATATAAGGTTAACATATTACAGAAAACAGTTTATACTACATACTTCATTTAAGCCCACAGGTAACCAGGGCCGGAACTAGGGGTAGGCACGCAAAGCTGGAGGGGCGCCAGGCACACACCTTCTCTGCCTCTCCTATCCCCTAGTCCGGTCCCTGCTCTGGCCGACGTGCGCGATCTCTCTAGCGCGTATCTTTGTTTCATGCATGCGCACTTTTGTTTTTTCACGCATGCGCACTCATGTTTTTTTTTCCGCGCATGCACACTCGTGTTTTTCGCGCACTTGCGTATTGGGTGCTTTGCCCAGCCAGGCTTCCTAGGTCACCTGCCCGCGTTGGCCCGGCATTGCAGGTAACATTGAGTTCAGTTTAAAATCACCATCCCTAACCTGCGGTTGAACAACCTCTAAAGCTACCGACTTAAGTTGACATTGATAATGTTTTGCCTCTTTAATGGCTCTTATGCATGGACATTTTTTCCTGCGTTTTTCACATGCACTCAAAAAAACGCATATATTGCATTTAAGGGCAGGGACATACGGTCAGATTCAGGGAGATTAGTTGCCCGGTGACAAATCTCCTCTTCTTTGGGGTGACTAATCTCCCAAACTGCCTTTTCCTGCCTTCCCGCCGGCGATTTGCATTCTAGCCGGCAGGAAGCAGTTCAGGGAGATTAGTCGCTTAGTTTACCGAAGTTGCCCCACAAGGAAACTTCAGGTGACTTCAGAAAATGAAGCGCTCCGATTGTTATCCCGCCGGCCATTTTCATCCATGAAGAAGAGATTTGTTGTAGGGCGACTAATCTTCCCGAATCTGACCATGTGTCTCTGCCCTTAATGAGTTTTTTTCCATTTCAAATGCAACCCTCTATTCTACTTATAGCTGAATGTGCGTCAAGTGTAAGTAAATGCAGAATGCTGCATCTAAACAAATACACCAAAACACAAACGGATTAAAATGTAACTCGGAATGCTCATGAGTACAGCCAGGCAGACTATATTGGAATCAATTAGCAAATTTGAGCTCAAACCTGCATTTTAACATTCATTAAACACAGAAAAAGACGCTCCTGTTTAAGAGCCCTAAAATGGCAGGCAAATGTGGTGTCAGTCTGGGTACCTTCTTTGTAGTTACTAATATCACCCTTATGTTCTTTGATTGTAATTTTAATGCCCCTACCTGTTTGCCCTACATAAACTAATCTGCAAACTTAAAGACATGTTGTGCCCTTCTAAGGGTGAAGACACAAAGAGCTACTAGTAGTTTTAATTGGCTTTACTATAACACTACCTGTGTTTCGGGGTGAACACACACTTGGCAATTTGTCACTGTGACTTTTGAAACGAGTCGTGGTGACTAATTGCCATAACTCAAAAGACCCAAGAGTTATCCTGGCAGCAGGCAGTAACTTGTATGTTTATCTATGGCCGGTAAGTCGCCGCAATTCATCGCAGTGATTGGATTTTTAAAAAAGTTGAGATGAGTCATGCCTGCGAATCACAACGTGTGTCTTCACCCTTAGCAGAGGCAATTCTTAGTATTGTCTATGACAGGGTATTTTTGTCTGTATGTTGTAAAAAGGTATCCACAATTTATGCCAATGGTTCCATTATCACCAATGCTCCACCCTTATCTGCCTTTTTGATAACAATGTCATGATTCTTTTTCAAACACTCCAATGCTTTCTTTTTATTAAGCGTTAAATTATATGGGATCTTTTGTTGTCCCTAACAGTTTTCCTCCATGCATTCCACCTACTTAAACATTTCTAAAGAGGTGTTTGCAACACAAGGTATAACGTCGCTTTGAGAAAAGAGTTTATATCATACAGCCCCCACAAAAATGCATTTTAAGTTTCAGGGTTCTGATAAAATGATGGAATTCAATGTCCCAGTCTAAATAATCCACTCTATAATATGGGACAAAACTCAATCCTTTATTCAAGACTGACTTCTCTGCATCTGACCGTTTAAAAGTGGTAATGTTAACAACTAAATTTACCTCCTGTGTTGTCTGATCTGTTGCGAGAAGCTCTTCCTTGGAAAAGGAGCTTTTCATTTATTTATTTATTTATTTATTTATTTATTTTTACACATTTGGATCTAAATGATCAGGTCTAAATCATATTTTTGTTAAAACATGATAGGTAGACTTCTTGTTGAGTAGTATCATATCTCAAGCCTTATTAAAATACTTATGTATTGACTGAATGTAAGTATAACGTATATAAAGTACTGTTTTATTGCACATATTTTTTTGTATTAGCCACTGCTATCTTGATGAGCTGGCACTAATTTAATGACTTTAATTTGCATGACTGTGCAGGGGGAGGTGCAATGGGTGTATCAACTATTTAAATGTTTAAGCACTTTCTATCTATTAACACTTGAGAAAGGGTCCCAATGATCTGTAACATGTTGTGAGACCAATAAAAACTAGCAGCTAAATACAGTGGTTTGTGTTGTGCCCTTCATACTTTTGCTTTCTGTATCTACTGAGGTCTAATATGATGAGGTTGAGCATTTGTTTAACATTTATGGATGGTGCTAGAGGTGTTTATTGGATGTTTGTATACTTCTTTTTGCAAATGTACAGTGCCTCACATTTGAGTTTGTGTCCAGTAACATGTAATGTAGTGGCAGTGTGGGTGTTTGTTCTGTGCCATAGACCTGGCAGCTGGGGCTATATTATGTGCAGTAGATGGAAAGTGACAGGTATGACATGGCCTGCCAAGCCTCACTTCTCCTGAGCCATCATTACTGCTCGGCAAGTCGGACTTTGGGCGATTCTGCCATGGCTTTATTGGGGTTGGTTAGGAAACGTAGCTTTGTTTTGGAGAAAACATGTACTTCTCTTGGGTGAATTAAAATGTATACTTATCAATAAACTCATGTCCCAATTGTAAGACATAGAGCACGTGTTCTCACCCCCCTCCCCCCAACTGGACTTAGCCCTTTAATTAAGAGCCCTGGGCGGGTTTGGGTATGTTACATTGCATCAGAGGCTGGCTTGGCTTTCTCTTACATTATTTAGTTTTAGTGTTGCGATGAACATAAATATTTACCCAGCATTAGTGAAGTCCTTTACTGTGCAATGTGTGGGAAAAGGGGAGGGCACTATTGCTAGAATTCTCTAATTTCAGGGATGTAGTAACTTCTTTTTCATAAATAGATATTCATAGTAGATCTTTTATTCAATCCAATGGTTTATGCTGTTAAACTTGAAAATAAGTTACAATAATCGTATTTCTATTTGGTGCTTGCTATGGTAAACAATTGTACCTTTCAGCAATTATGTTTTAATTGTGAGGAAAATATAATATAGAAAATAGAAAACTGTGTAGAAAAAAAATTAATTTTCAAGATGACAGTCATCTCACTGTATTGCATCTTGAAATATCAAAATATGAAGTGGCACATTTTGGGGCCCTACAATTAATATGCTGTGGGTCCCAGTAACTGGACTAGTTATGCCCCTGATTTGTCTCACTTCAACTTCTGTCAGAAAGTTTGATTTTATGCAGTGACAATTTAATCCTGTGACAATTTAATTCAGTGACTTTGTTCTGAATGACCGTTTCTGTTTAGCCAAGCAGTACAAAAGTGATTTATGTATTGTACACAGCGTTTATTTAGAATCAATATTACTCTAAAGACACTGACTAATGTGTAAATAAATTAAAATCGCGCATCAATGGTGGCCCAGTTGTCTGTGCCAGAAATGGCACTAGTCTGTGATATATAACGTACAAGGCAAGGCACTCGGAAAGGTAGGCTTTGGGTGTGAGGGGGGGCAGCATCTGAATAGCCGCCTCAGGCAGCGAAAACCCCAGAAACACCTCTGGGAGTACTGCAGGGCTCTTTACATGGTCCTTTGATTTTCAACTCGTTTTTATTATTAATGACCTGGAGGTGGGCATTGAAAGTACTATTTATAGTTTTGCTGATGAAACAAACTTGTGCAGAACTATAGGTTCTATGAGGAATGCTGCCTCTTTGCAGTCATTTGATAAATGCAAGGTTATGCACTTTGGCAAAAATAATATAAATGCAAGTTATACACTAAATGGCAGTGTGTTGGGAGTTTCCTTAATTGAGAAGGATCTAAGGGATTTTGTAGTCAGTGTCATTCTGTGGCTACTAAAGCAAATAAAGTTCTGTCTTGCATAAAAAGGGTATAAACTCAAGGGATAAAAACATAATTTTGCCACGTTATAGGTGAGAGGACATGATTATACTTTACGAGTATATTACAGGACATTATAGTAGGGGACTCTTACCCATAAAGAGGATCCAGCACCAGAGGCCACCCCTTAAGACTAAAGGAAAATAACTTTCATTTGAAGCAGTGTAGGTTGTTCTTCACAGTGAGGGCAGTTAAGCTGTGGATGTTGTGATGGCTGATTCTGTTAATGTTTTTAACATTGTCTTGGATGATTTCTTGGACAGGCATAACATCCAATACATATGTAGGGACCCATAGGGTTAATATGCCCCTATGGCTTTAAATCCCTTCCTCCTTTTCTTTAGTTGCTGGCCAAAAGCCCATATATCTAGTGTTAATCTACCTATCTTGGTTATTGGCCAAGAGGTGTAATGACCACTTCCTGCCACACTGTATGTAAAGGGTTAGATCTTCCTCTTTGGCTTCTGGTGTCCTAACCATCTGGATGTTCCCATTGAGCCTGGGTACACCAAAGCTCAATAAAGCCATTCTGTCCTAGAGGGACCAGTGAATGAGGTTTGCTAGAGACAGGATTAGATCTGTTATAGACTCTCTAGGAGAGTAAGACAGAGAGGAGAGAGAGGGAGAGAGCAGCTTTGTGCTCCATCAAGGATTGTATCAGGAAGTAGCTTCCCAGGATGTACAATTGTCTTTAGTGAAGGGACCACAGTGGATAGGGTGTCAGGCTTAGATTTCTTCTCCCTGACCACTCTGCTGGGTGGGATCCGGACCACTTCAAGGTACATCTGCCTGGAAGTGTGCCTTACTACTTGACTACATACTCACATTCCTAGCTGTCTCATCTGCCTGTCCTAGTTCGCTGCTATTTCATACTGCATATGCCTCAGTATTGTAAGTAACCCTGTGGGTTATTTATCTTGCACAAATAAACTGTTAATTTTTGTTCTTTACTGCAAGAACCTCCTGGCGTCCATTCTTTCTATTTTTATTGCACAGTAGCCTGTGGAGCCTGAAGTGTTGGAGTCACGTGTAACCCATGCTCTAATCTAGTCCACTAACTGGACATTAACCCCGTTTGGTCTGCATAGCTCAAGTTAGTGTTACATATATATATATATATATATATATATATATATATATTATATCTGTGTGTGTGTATAGAGAGAGAGAGAGAGAGAGAGAGAGAATATAAATGAACCTTGTGCAAAAAAGGTTTATTTAAATCCAAAGTTTCAGTTCCGAATTGGAACTTTCATCAAGGAAGACTTTTCTGACAGAAAGTGCAGCACAAATTGGTAATTCAGGTAGCAGGTAATGTAGCTTTCCTAGTGTTTACTCAGAAAAACCTGGTGAAATTGTTAAACATTAATCTACAAGTTTGCTGAAGCATGTAAATTTGTTCTCTCGAGAATGTTTTAGACTTCCCATAGGAGTTTATAAATACCAGAACAGTGCGATATGTTTCTGTTTTATAAAAATAACATGCGTTAGAAGAATCTTTAAAGTAGTCGGTTCTTAACTGATCTTTTGTATTTGTATACTGAAAATATTCCAACAACCTAGATTTTCCAGCATGCTAACTGCAATTTATAAAATACCAAAGAGATTGTGTTTCAGGCCAATACACAGTCTGGTGTTAAAGTATTCGCATGTGAGTAGTTAGTTTAAAATGAGGACAAATGATTCTGTCAGTGATAGGAATTGTCATTATTACTGTCAAACTACCATCATTATTATTTTCTGAAAATGACAGAGAAAAAAAGAAAATTGCAAATAAAAAGACCCACGTCCATCAAGTTCAACCTTTTTAAAGTTTTCCTGACTCCACAATGGCAATTGGACCACTCCCTGGATGAACTTGTACTATGAGTTATCTTTCATAACCCTGTATTCCTTCACTTGCTGAAAAGCCAGCCAATCCCTTCTTAAAGGAACAGTAACATAAAAAAATTAAAATGTTTTAAAGGAATGAAAATATAATGTGCTGCCCTGCATTGGTAAAACTGGTGTGTTTGCTTCAGAGTTTGCTTCAGAAACTCTACTATGGTTTATGTAAGCAAACTTCTGCGTAGCCATGGGGGCAGATATTCTATCACAGGATACACAGTAGATTACAGTTAATTTACAAGAATCCCATTGTAACAACACAGTTTATCTGTTATCTGCTGCGTAACCTGTTTCAGCTTTGAGTGGCTGCCCTCCCCCATGGCTACACAGCAGCTTGTTTATATACACTGAAGCAAACACACCAGTTTTATCAATGAAGGACAGGCCCTGGATCAGCTTGTACCATAAGCTATCTTCCATAACCGTATATTCCCTCACTTGCTAAATAGCCTTCCAACCCCTTCTTAAAGCTTGTATATTTATCTATAGTTATCATATCACCCCTTAAGCGCCTCTCCAGCGTGAACAACCCCAACTTGGCCATTCTTTCTTCATAGCTGAGATTTTCCATACCTTTTACAAGCTGAGTTGCCCTTCTCTGGACTCTCTCTAATTCGATAATGTCCTATTTGAGCACTGGACCAAAAATGTACTGCATCTTTTAGATGGGGAATTACCAGTGCTCTATACCATGGAAAAATAACCCCTTTCTCTCTCAAATCTATGCACCTTTTAATACAGCTCAAGACCTTGTTTGCCCTTGAAGCTGCTGACAGGCATTGCTTGCCACAGCCAAGTTTATTATCTACAAGGACTCCAAGGTCCTTTTCAATTTTGTGCAGTCCCATTTAGGGTATAAGTGGTGCATGACTTTACATTTATCAACATTGAATCTCATCTGCCACTTAGCTGCCCAGATTGCCAGTTTGTTTCATTAATGAAAAAGTTAAATAAAAGTGGACCTAATACAGAGCCCTGAGGGACACACACTAAAAACCTTACTCCAAGTAGAAAATGTACCATTAACAACCACCCTCTTTACCCTACAGGGCCGGAACTAGGGGTAGGCAGAGTAGGCACGTGCCTAGGGCGCAAAGCTGGGGGGGCGCCAGGCACGTACCTGCTCTGTCGCCTACCCCAAGTCTGGTTCCCGACTGTCTGGTTGTTAACGCGTCTTTTTCGCTTCTGCGCATGCGCAGGTTCGCGCATACGCACGCGAGCACAGGTTCGCGCACTGTATCAAACGCTTTGGCAAAAATGCAAATAGATCACATCTACTGCTCCTATGCTGTCTAGCATCTTACTTACCTCATCAGAAATAGCGATCAAATTTGTCTGACATGACCCTCCTCCCACGCATCTATGCCACTTTTAATAAAGCTCAAGATCTTGTTTACCGTTGAAGCTACTGATGACATTGCTTGCTTCAACCAAGTTTATCTACAAGGACTCCAAGGTTATTTTCCATTATGGATTACCCTAGTGAAGGGTATAAGTGGCTTACATTTATCAACAGTCTGCCACTTAGCCACACAGATTGCCAGTTTGTCAATATCCTGCTGCAAGGATGCCACATCCTGGGTGGAATTCATTGTGCTACATAGTGTTCTGTCATCTGCAAACACTGATACAATACCCTACCCTAAGTTTACCCAATACAGAGCCCTGAGGGCCCCCACTAAGACCTTACTCGAAATTGAGAACAACCACCCTCTGTAGCCAGTTTTCTTCTTCATGTGCAAATAATATTAAGCTCAACAGTCCTTTGTTTAGAAAGCAGTTGTGGGGGCACTGTATCAAAAGCTTTGGCAAAATCCAAATATATTACAGCATCTGCTGCTTACATTTCAATTGAGCGGGTCACGTTGGGAGATACCAATATCTTTAGACACGCCATTCAGGCCATGGCCTGTCGGCCTCTTTGGCAAATCCAAATGTCCGCGTCCACCCACACAAGATTGAGTTTTCCGTGAAGGTTCTGGCTAATAATGCAGGTGCATCCCTCTTAACATTTAATGGTGTAGCACACCGACATCTCGAGGAGACTTGTGTTAGAGGGGTGCCTTATTGAATATTAATACCGGATTGACTGGGACTGCTTACTCTCGCAAAAATTGAGATTGTGGTTCATTACTGGAGCGCTCCGGTTTGGTTCCAGATACGCTACTTTCACATTACAGCATACGAATTGCTATCTGCGTTGTTGTATACTTAGAGACTATAGCAAGGGATCCCTTTTGCACATGCAGCGCTGCTTAGTTTCATTTTAATTGGTTTTAACTTGATATTGGCATAGTGTTGAATAATAAATATTGCCTTTTACTTTACACTTTGGAGCATTTCTTTAAAACTGAGCAATTTGGGGTCACATGGGCAGGGGGATAAGTCCCATTCTTGTCGTGTATATATACTTTGTTATATCTATGCACATTGGGCATCAAACTGTTCAGTAGACCATTGGCATCAATATTGTTTTACAATTATATGTAAGAAATTGGGTGAGATAAATGTGGCCAATTGCAATATTCTAAGCGATTTTGAGATGTGATTAAAACTGCTGCCTTTAGCATAGCTTTGCAGTTGAGTAGTTTGGAATATTAAGCCATAATAACCATTTTGGATTCATAAGAATGTGTACATACCAAAAATATATGGTTTTCAGGGGTCACTATAATTTTTTTGGACCTTTTATCCCACATAAAACCGTGTTTATAAATTCGTGTAAATGTGAGCCATGAAATAAATATGCACAAGGTAGATTCTGGGGTCTTTACATGCCATGTACTTTGATAAACCTATGTACATTGGGTATCAAACTGTTCAGTGGACCCCAGACTTTTCTATTTGGGGTGATTTATCTTGATACCTAATAGTATGTGGGATATAAGATGCTGCAGGGTGGACATTTTGAGGTGATTTCTGGAAATGTCTCCAAAATCGTCAAATTTAGGAAAGGTTTGCAGCTTGGTGCTTTGGAGTAGAAAGACATGCATACCCAATTTGGATTCGGGGGAATGTGAAAATTTATGGTTTTCTGGGGCGAACTTTTATTTATCTTTGTCCCCCAATAATGTAAATGTGTTGATTTTGCAGTATCTGGAATTAAAGAACTGATAGCTTGAATGGAGTGTCTACATTTTGTGGCCCCGATATGCCACATACATATTGATAAACCAATACATATTGGGCATCAAACTGTTCAGTGAACTCCTGGCATTCATAGTTAAGGTGTTTTACACTGGTAATGATGTGTGGGAGATATGATGCTGTAGATTGTAAGCTTTGAGGTAATTTTTCAAAAACTTTACCAATTTCCACAAAAAATGATAACTTTAGGAAAGAATTGAACTTCGTTGTTTGAAGGACATAGATATATTTACACATTTTTAATTCTCCAGAATCTGTTATTCGTAGTTTTCTAGGGTAAACCTATGGCTATGTTCTTGTACATAAAATAAATTATGTTTCTAATATATGTGATTGTACTATGTGACATTATTTTTTCATTTTATTAGACACTTAGAAGCCTATATTTTTTACAGAAGTGGAAATGCACCAAACTTTAAGCATATTTTGAAAACCCAGGTTGTCCCAAAAAAAACAATGTTGTTGTCCTGGGTAAACTAACGTACCCCCCCCAGTACCCCCCCCCCCCCAGTAAAGGCCCTTAATGAGAAAGAGTACAAAATGTTCAATATGGTCTGGCAATAAATGTACCAAATAGGCAGCGAATGGGTTAAACACAAATTTTTATTTATTTATTTTTAAAATAAATAATTTAAATTAATCCCCTTGGATAAAGGCCTCCTACTAACAAACAGTCACAGGTGGAAATAAAGGGGTTTATATGTTATGTTTTATGCTGTATTACATATGGATGCATCATTTT
The DNA here is from genome assembly GCF_017654675.1 of Xenopus laevis. Classification (NCBI taxonomy): domain Eukaryota; kingdom Metazoa; phylum Chordata; class Amphibia; order Anura; family Pipidae; genus Xenopus; species Xenopus laevis. The sequence goes on from NC_054382.1 coordinate 60,989,458, forward strand.
GAGACACATACATACCTCTATTTTAAAACCATGGCTTTGGGCCTAGGGTAAAACAAAATTTGTAGGCCCCTATTTTCTTTTCAAAGTAGGAATATCTAGTCTGAGATCCTTCAGCATTAGATGTACTTTTCGAAGTAACTGGAGGGCTGCTACTTGAGCTATACTAATATAAGGTATTGCTGTTGCTATCTTGCCTTAATGCAGGGGTGCCCAAAAAGAAGGTCAGTATCTACCAGTAGACATTTAGCTGGGGATCAGAAGATCTCAAGACACTGTCAACAAACAGCTTGTTTAAATCGCCCTCCTATTTCATTATTTTTATTCATATATTTATTATGTAAAGGTTACATAAGAAATAGTTGTTTGTTAAATATACAAACTTCTCACAACCTGACCACAAACCAACTGCAGGTAGTGGTATCAACATCAGGGGATGGCTGATCAATTACCAGATGGCAGCAGCCCTGACAGATGTCACATATAATATAAGGATAATAATAGATAAAACCTCTATTAAAACCTGCATTGCCATTGGCATAAACTAAGTAGACAAACTACCTTTTACATTGTTGCCTTTTCATTACAAATGCTGCAGGTGCCAATTCAGCTGTCCTATATGAATAACACAATGTCCAAATCACAAAGGAGCATAATATGTGTTTTCTCTCCATAAAATCTCCCTACCATCCATCCACTGCTTTTATATAGTTTACATGACAGCTGCTGCGTCAGTACATACAGACATCACAACACAGTGTGTACTGGAATGCACCCTAGGCTTATACTCGAGTCAATAAGTTTTTGGAGGTTTTGGAGGTAAAATTAGGTATACGGTATTTAGATCAGATTTACAGTAATTCGATCAGTAACAATATAAGGGGGGAAGATTACCTATCGCATTTTATGTAGTTGCCCCCGGATGCTTTTCTTAGAAGCTTATTTGCAGCTGACAAACTGGCGAATCCTTCGCTTACAGAGAATCACCAGGGAGATCTAGGGTCAGATTAGCATTTATCCAAGGGGCCTAGATAATATCAAATTTTTGAACCTCTGCCAATATATGTTACTTAATCATTTGAAGGGTTTTGTTTATCAAAGTTACCCAATCCTCTACATTCGCTGGTGTGTTACTCATGCATTTCATGATAATTTTTTAGCATAGTATAAGGTTAATCTCCTGATAATTTTCATGTGGTTCTGGTGGATAAGGTCATCGATCAAACCTAATTGACACACTTCAGATGATTCGACCCTTGGCAGGTCTAGGCAATCAGCTAGGTACACCAATTCTGCAAACCAGTAAAAGTATGGGACCTGTTATCCAGAATGCTCAGTACCTGGGGCTTTCTGGATAGCAGATCTTACCATAACTTGGATCTTTATACTTACGTCTACTAGAAAATTATATAAACTTCAAGCCAGTATTTTAGTATCTGTATTAATCAGAGAGATTGGCAAGTAGGATTCACATAGTGCAGGCGATTCCCTTATTTATGAATTAGAGTGAGAATTGCATCATAGAAGAATGCTTTAAAAGTTGTAGTCTCTAAAGCTTCATTGAATATTGTTACCAAGGGGGGAGGATACCTGTTTACTTAATAGTCTATACCACGCTGCCAGTAGACATCCAGCCCCGGGGTCTTTTTGGAAGGTAGGCCTGCAATTGCTAGCTCTATTTCTTGCTGGGTTATTGTCTAAGAAGTCAATTTGCTCTATGCTTAATTGTGATTGTCTGAGGGCGCTCAAGTAGTGGTTCTGTTTCCTATTGGGGAACTGGTTGTTTATATACTTCCCTAAAATAGTCTGCAAATATTGTGGCTATGTCCATAGGGTGCATACTGAGGGCCTCTGTATTATCCGTGATAATGTTTATAACTATGGGGGTTGCAGTTTGTGCTAAATAAGCAAATGTCTTGCTGTTTTAGTCTCCAGATTCAAATGTTTTCTGACTGTAATAAGTAATTTGTTTCTAGTTGTGTTGACACATCAGTTCTAAGTTTCTCTGGGCCTGGACTAGGTGTTGATGAGCCTCTTGAGAGTTGCAGATGTGTTCAAAATAATAGTGTGTTTAAAAAAGTGAATGAAGCTTAAAATCCTTATAATAGCTTTTATTTCCATACACACAAATGCTTTGGGAACATTACACATTCTATTCCAAATGAAAACATGAAGAAACATTAATCAAATTTGTGTTATACAGAAAGTGAAGAAAAGGAATTATCACTATTATCAATAGTAGTATCTGCATTCAGCTTTACAAACTCAAAGATTCACTTTATGAACTGGGAAATGTTTCAAAATGTTATTATTTAGTTGTATAACCACTGTTTCTGAGAACTGCACATCTGTATTGCATGTAGTGGACCAACTTCTGACACCTGTTCCATTCCACAATTCTTCAGCATTTGTTTTTGCCACAGAAACGGCATTTTTGATGTCACCCCACAAGTTTTCTATTGGATCAAGGTTCGGGGATTGGGCTTGCCACTTCTTAACGTTAATCTTTTTGGTCTGGAACCAAGATGTTGCTCAGTTACTGGTGTGTTTAGGGTTGTTGCCCATTTCTAGCGCATTTCCTCTTAAAGGACCAGTAACATCAAAAATTTATTTTACAGAATTCATTACAATACCACGAAAAAAAAACACCAAGACAAAAAAAAATTTAAAATAGCAAAGCCTTTATTAAGAAATAACTTACAGAAATTCCACTTCCTGTCCTCTACAGAAACGGCGACCATCCATACTGCGGCGTTTGATTTCTCCTCCCTGGCTATTCTAGTGACACTGTGTTCTCTGCCCCCATCTTCTTCTCCACCTCTGTGCAAATACCTCTTCCTGTGCTGCCAGTGCCTGTGCTATCAGTCCTTCGCTACAGATAGTTGTCGGTGCCTGTTCTACTCCTGTTCTATATCCAGATGGGCACAGTACAGCACGGAGTACTTCGCAATTACCAAATCCCCGAGGTCCCAGAATGTCAGCGCTTCTCATCCCAGGCAGCAGTAAACACAATCCCAGCTGAACTGCTAAGTGGCAGTATAGTCAGCGGAAGCGAGTTCCAGTGCTAGGACAGCGCAAAGTAGCTTCAGCTGCGCGTGCCATTGCCCCAGTCGAATTGCTCGCCCCTCTCTAGCAGTGCCTATGGAAAAGCAGAGGGTACTCACTGTGCCCATGATTCTTCGCCCGGCAGTCAGTGTTTGGCTACAGACAACAGCTCTCAGGCACTTGTGCGCCGGTTGGATCGCTCATTCCGGCAGAGTGAAGGCTGCAGCGCTTATCCCATACACTTCAAGAGTAAGTGGCCGGTGCCGGCATTTTCTTTGCCAAACACCGAATGGAGTGCTCAGTGCAGAGACTAACGATTTGCTCAGACAGCAGCGGTGCACGAGTGCCTGAGAGCTGTTGTCTGTAGTCTTCAGTCCGGCGCCGGGAGAGCCCAGGGGAAGGCAGGAGTTACACGCTCCTATGAAACCAGCAAGTGAGAAGCGCCTTTCTGTTCTGCCTGGTTATTAATCACTACACGCAGCATCTCTGCTTAGGGGAGGAGGGAAGATAGAGAGAAAGGTGGAGAGCGTAGGAGGGAAGCCGATGCACGGGGAAGGAGAGACACTGCTGCTGCTGGACGTCGCGAGGAGGATGCCTTTCAGTGAATTTCCAGGGAGGAGAAATCGATTGCTGCAGTGTGGATGGCTTTGCTTTTTAAAAGTTTTATTTGTCTTGGTGTTTATTTTTTGTTGTGCACTAACGAATTTTTAAACATTTTTTTTTGATGTTACTGGTCCTTTAAGCTTAAGGCAACCTAACTAGGTATTTTGATGTATTGAAACTAATCCATGATCCTTGGTATGCAATAAATAGGCCCAACACCATAGTATGAGAGACATCCTCATACTGTATAATGGTGCTTGTATCATCATGCTTAACAGTCTTCACATTGTACTATGGCTAGAATTCTGTATTTGGGGGTCATCTGAATAATTGTCTGCGGCCGCTAAACCCAAAAAGAACAATATTGCTTTCATCAGTCCACAATATGTTGTGACAGTTCTCTTTAGGCCAGTCACTATGTTCTTTGGCAAATTGTAATCTTTTTTTTTTCTTTTTCAACAATGGGACTTTGCGGGGGCTTCTTGCCAATAGCTTGGCTTCACATAGGTGTCTTCTAATTGTACCAGTACTCACAGGTAACTTTAGACCTTCTTTGATCTTCCTGAAGTTGATTATTGGCTTTGCCATTTTAGCTATTCTCCTATCCATTTGAATAGTAGTTTTCTGTTTTCTTTCCTGTCTTTTCAGGTTTTGGTTGCAATTTTAAAGCATTTGAGATAATTTTAACTGAGCAGTCATCATGTTCTGAACTTCTTTATATGTTTTTCCCTCTCCAATCAACTTTTTAATCAAAGTACACTGTTCTGGAACTACCCAGTTTACTCAGATTTACCCAGTTTATGATCAGACACATATGCACTATAACCAGCATGAAAGGCTGTGATTGACAATTGTTTTTTTCACAGAATGAATGACCTCACTAATTTAACTCTACACTGCTATAATTTGGAAAAAGCCATTATTATTTTGAGCACTGCTATTATTTTGAACAATCCTCAATTAATGATTCAGTTACACAGAATCAGCAGCATGAATGTCATGACTGTCGCGTCTGTATAAGGAATACTTACCAGCACTCCACCTAACGCCGAAGCCATGGACAAGTTGGCGGCGCCCAGTACTTCCACATGGCACGTTCTGACGCCAATGCATCAAAACATGCAGCATCAGGACGCATGACGAATGTACGCAGCGTCATGACACAGACGCGTCAAAATGCGCAGCATCAATGTGCAGCTTCAGTACGTAACGCATGACATCATCACGCTCTTTTGGTGCGAAAATCTGCCTATAAAAGATGGCAGAGCCTTGCAGACCGTCCCAAATTATAGGTTCAACTTTTTGTGTTCCTGGGTGTGATTGAATATACTGTTCTTGATTCCTGTTATTGAACTCGGACTGTTATATCGACTAGGAACCTTGCTGCCTGAATCAACCATTGCCTGGACCTGACTTTTCTTCTTCTTTAACCCTTTTTAGATACCTTGAACTGTGTTTGAACTTGCCGCTTCCTCCTTGGTCCGCAAATTTTCAATTGGGTTCAGATCAATTGACTGACTTGGCCATTCAAGAATATTCCACTTCTTTGCTTTAAAGGGTTGGTTCACATTTAAAGTAACATTTACTATGCTATAGAAAGACCAATTCTATGCAACTTTTAAATTATTTATTTTTTATAGTTATTTGTCTTTTTCTTCTGATTCTTTGCAGCTTTCAAATGGGTGTCGCTGACCCCTTCTAAAAAACAAATGCTCTGCAAGGCTACAAATGTATTGTTATTGTTACTTTTTATTGCTGATCCCTCTATTCAGACTTCTCCTATTCATATTCAATTCTCTTCAATCAATGCATGGTTGCTAGGGTAATTTAGTCCCTAGTTACCAGATTGCTTAAGATGCAAATTGAAGAGCTGCTGAATAAAAAGATAAATAACTCAAAAACCTTCAATAATAAAAAAGTAAAACAAATTGCAAATTATCTCAGAATATCACTCTCTACATCATACTAAAAGTTATCTCAAAGGTGAATAACCCCTTTAATAAACTCCTGGGTTGCTTTGGCTGTATGTTTTGGGTCATTGTTCATCTGTATTCTGAAATGCCTCGCAATCAATTTGACTGAATTTAGCTGGATTTGAGCAGACAGTATGTCTCTGAACACCTCAGAATTAATTTGGTTTCTTCTGTCCTGTGTCACATCATCGAAAAACACTAGTAGCCATTCACGCCAAAGTCATCACACTGCCTCCGCCATGTTTTATAGATGATGTGGTATGCTTTGGATCATGAGCTTTTCCACTCTTACTTTTTTCTTGCCATCATTCTGGCAGAGGTTGATCTTGGTTGAATTTGTCCAAATAATGTTTTTCCAGGACTGTGCTGCCTTTTTTAGATATTTTTTTTTTTTTTTAGCAAAGTCCAATCTAGCCTTTCTATTCTTGAGACTTATGAGTAGCTTGCACCTTGCAGTGCACCTCTGTATTTGCTTTCATGCAGTCTTCTCTTTATGGTAGACTTGGATATTGATACGCCTAACTCCTGAAGAGTGTTGTTCACTTGTTAGGCTGTTGTGAAGGGGTTTCTCTTCACCATGTAAATGATTCATATTCCCCCCCCCCCAAATCAACTCCAACTTCTTGAAGCTATATCTCAATAACCATATCACATTTATAGTCCAGCAGTTTTGTAGGGTTTGTGCCATGTTGGACAAGTCCCTCCCCTTAGACACTCTCCTTAGGAAGCCAGTCTCATGATTAGTGTATCAGGACTGGGGCAGGTTCCAAGCTAAACTGACTAACTGCACAACAGCCATTGCTAGGGGTGCTACGCCCCAATAATTACATGTAAGGACCAATTCATTTAGCACAGGGCAATATATATGGCTGTATTTGGGTTAGAGCCTGCCACATACTCTCCCTGGAACATGTATCTCCCAATGGCCATGTGTATAACCAATATGCAGGATAGGCACTTTACCAATCACATATTTATATCAGGGCTTGTAGGAACTAGGCTATCCACTAGATATAACCAAGTCATACTCAATGTGGGTTAGTCCTTTATAATTGATTCAATTGCATCTCGGACTGTTGTGGGAGAAATCCGTTGATCTGCCTCGTCAGCTGTTTGAAAGAAATACATGCAATCACAAACAAGTACAAAAAGACATTTGCTTCATTGTATACCAGCTGGTCTTTTTGTCTTGCTTCCACAGCTGCCGCATCACAGGCACGATCATTTAGAAATAACATGATAAATGGTCTAGGACAGGCTCCAGGGAGCAGGGGCCTCTTAGGGATGTGATGAGCCCTTTAAATGACCAGGAAGTTGGAGAATATCGCATCTACCACGGTTTGCTTTGGCCAGGTTTCTGCAAATCTTTCAGGATTTCTACCCTTGCAGCCGCAGATCGTTCCAGTGGTGTCTGTTTTCCAGTTCTGAGATACTATGAAGGCAAATGTGTTTAATACCACTGCAAAAGGTTCCCCTCAAAAAAAAAAGCCCCTCAAATGTTTTTTTTTTCCACCTGCATCTATGATTCACTATAGCGATGAGCAAATTTTTTTGGCAAATATGGATTTATGGTGAAATTCTGCATTTCGCCATCTGCAAATGTTTGACACAAAACTGCTGTGGCAAAAATCTGCCGCAAAAAATTTCTCCGTTACAAAAAAGTTGCCAAGACAAAACTGTTGTAGAGAGACAAAAGTCGCAGGAAGAATAAATGCACATTGATGTTTATGCATTTGGAGTGAGAAAAAGTTGTTAAATTTTTTCTATCATCTTCAATGCATTTTGCTACTCTTTTGGTGAAATGAGACAGATTCGCTAATCACTACAATGGACCATATTTCTCTTCCACACACTACAGAAATTCCAAGAAGTGTAGTTTATTGGGGTATAAGCAAAACTATAGTTCCACCAGAAAGATGTTGTGTGTTTTTTTTTCCTTTCTTTTATTGTGCTTTTATAATGTTCAAGTGTGTAGCATCTAAGTAGGTTATGAAAACATACTGCCTCAAATTAATATTCATAATTTTGTTTGTTTTGTTAGTATGCCATTGATTCCTAGATTTCATCATTGCTGGAGTTATTAAAAACAAAATAATGTACATTTTAGTGTAATTTACAGTATTTAAGAATAAGATTGTATTGTTTTTTTTTCTAATTCATTTGACACAAGATAGCATATAATTATTGCTTGATTGTTGTCGGCTTCTCTTTGTTTAGAGTTATTATTATATCTTCCACTCTACTAAAGACTCTCCATAGAGTGTGAACAGCTTGTTTTAAAATTAGCAATGAAAAAGCACATGATGACCTAAAATAAGATCTTCCAAACAAGGAGAGGCAAGAGCAAAAAAGAAGCTTGTGTGATGATTCCAATTCTCTGTAAATTATTCTTTTTGCTAAAACAGAAGAATGGCAGCTCAAGGAAATATTTTTTGTAAGTTTTCTTTTTTTGTAAGTATTTTTGCTTTTTCAGAGTTTTGAATAGGGGTACAGAAAGGAAGAAGGGTGAGGGAACCATAATCCAAGATAAAAGAACAAAGGAAACAATACATCAGATCCTACTTCATTTTTGTGAAAACCATTTATACAGACTTGCATTACCTAATCTGTATATACATTAGGGTTGCTACCTTTTGCTGAGCGGCAGGCTAGGCGGGGGGGGGGAGGTTTCTGGTGACGGGGTTGGCACCTGGCCGGTAAAAATGATGGTTGATCCCAATGTTGTTAATAGGGAAAAAGAGATAAATATATAAGAAGGCTGGTATTTTTTTATCCAGAAAATGTGGTAACCCTAGTGGTGATAGCCGCGCCTTTCACTTTAAAGCACTGTCTGGATTTTTGGAAATCTCTTTTTGAAATCCGGATAGGTAGTTTTTACACAGACAGCTCTCCTGAAAACTGGGCTGTTGGGTGAAAAGCAAATAGAATATGGGACTGCTAAATTGGGGGGAAGCAGGTATAGTGTATAACTGTTGGTATGCTGCTATGAGCTTTACCCTCAACTGTTTAGCGTGCTATTATTACCTTTAGTTATGCAAGTTTACTATATTTTTCTTAGATGTCTCTATTGCTTAGACCCAGTCTGCTCATATTTTTTCATACAGTTTAATTTTCCCATATTTTAAAGGAGAAGGAAAGCTACGGGGGCATTTCATTGCCAATAAATTAGCTGCAATAGTGCAGCTACAATGCTATATTTTTTCTGCAGAATGTTTTGCCATACCTGAGTAAAAGGCTTTAGAAGCTCTCTCACTTCCTGCCAGAGTCTCTCCCTCCTCAGTTTTAGCTCTGGGCTCAGATTACAGCAGAGAAGGGAGGGGGGAAAAGGAGCAAACTGAGCATGATCTTGCCTGGGGCAAAGAGGTTTAAGATGAAGGCAGGAAGTCTGATACAGAAGCCCATGTGTACACAATAAAAGGAAAGAAATGCTGTGTTTCTTTTGACAGGGGGCAAAGCAGCACTACTTTGAGAGTTGTCTGGTATACTTAGGTGGACCTTTCTGATAAGGCTTACTTAGTTTTAACTTTCTTTCTCCTTTAAGGCTGTCAGTTCTTCCACTTTCTTTGTCTTCTATTTCTTTTACCCAGTCTATTTTTTGTTGTGGTTCAGGGTTCCGCCAGTATTTCGGTATTACCACTCTTGCAGCCTTTAATATGTATATGATCAGTTGTCCTGTCTCACTTTTTAGTTATTTTTGTCTAGACTAAATAAGACTATTTGTATGTACCTTGGGACTTAATTTTTCTATTATCTCAAACACTGTTTTCCCAATAAAGTTCAGTTTTGTTCACATAGTTAGGAAATCCTATACCTCCCAACTGTCCTGTTTTCTGCGGGACAGTCCCGCTTTTGACAGCTCAACCAGCAGTCCCGCATTTGTACTGAAAAGTCCAAACTTTCTCTGCACAGAACAGCCAGAAAAGATGCAAAGTTAATTGGCTTTTGGCAGAGAGCCCAAACAACCACCAAGTGCAACTAAGATACTTTTGTAACAATTTTGAGGTAAGCAAATAAGTAATTGTAACAATTTAGATAAACAGGTCTCTTGGGAGAAGTTAAATTCACAGCTGAAAGGGCAATTCACCTTCATTAGCAAAACTGTAATAACTGAAAAAAACTCAGAAATATGTTCAAACTTTCATAACCTGTCAAATGAACATGGTAATTAGTAGGGATGCACCGAATCCACTATTTTTTATTCTGCATATGCATATGCAAATTAGGGGTGGGAAGGGGAAAAACATCTTTTACTTCCTTGTTTTGTGATTTCCCTCCCCACCCCTAATTTACATATGCAAATTAGGATTTGGATTCGGTTCGGCCAGGCAGAAGGATTCGGCCGAATCAGAATTAGAACCGAATCCTGGATTAGGTGCATCCCTAGTAATTAGGGGGTTTGGCCACTAAAATGGGCATGGTCAAAATGTTGGGAGGTATGAAATCAGATTTTAATGATGCATATGTGTCTAATAATTCCGCCACAAGGAATGGTCTTTATTCTGCATTCTGCCGGTTTCAGTTCTGTGATGTGTTTCTTTAGGAAACTTCCAAATGGCACTCAGTAGGGTGCATCACTCTTCTGAAACAGAGTTGGATTATGGATAAGGTAGTTATGGGGCATATTGCTGCTTGGGCTGTGTAGATTAGAGTTATCCGGGTTCATACAATGCATTTATTTTTTGAGTATGGTAGTTGCCCCCCCCCAGTCTTAAGGTGGCCATAGATGCAAAGATCAGCTCGTTTGGCGACATCGCCAAACGAGCAGATCTTTCCCCGATATGCCATTAACGAGCATGGCTATATCGGCGGTAATCTGACTGTTCGGCTGTATGGTCCGAACGATCCGATCACGATGTGCCATGGGCTCTAGCGGGATCAGTCGGGTCAAAATCAAATCTGACCAGTTAACCAAACGACCGATCTCCGACGGACGAAAGCTGTCGGCACTCCCCACACTCGATCCAAAAATCGTACAAATCCTCGATTCGTACGATAGGATCTGTGTGTCTATGGCCAACTTAACTGTGTAGTTCACTTGTGGGTAAAATTTAAATATTAGAGGATTAAAGTTGGCCATAGTTATGTAGGTTTGTAATTCGTATTAAGTATATAATACATTGCAGGATGAGGCAGTGAGGAGCTGTTGCAGCTCCTCCTTTTTTTTTCTCACTGTTATGATTATTTGAGTCCAAACAAATGGAACAATAATAAGGCCACCACACTATGTATGTGTAAAAATAATTTACCAGAAATTTCAGCCATATCCACAAGCAGTGTATTGAGGGATATGTGGGGATGAAGTGGGTGGAAATTGAGATAATTATAAGGTAGCCAGAACGTATATTTACAGTGAGGTTCATGAGCCTGTAAAGTATATTTATTAATTTCTGTATGGTAAAAACTAAAAAAAAATGAGTTTCTTTTACTAAAAAATTTGAATTTTTAGTGAGAATTATTCGAGATTTATTATACCCCATGCTGCAAAAAGTCAGTTTTCCAAAATACTTCAACCTGTCGAGGTCCTGCAGAAGTCAGTGGAAGAGGTTCTATTTGCAGATATTGTTTTGTGAGCTGGGTTTTATACGATGATCCGAAGGTTTTGAGTTGTTCTGCCGATTTCATAAAAAATTGTGATGTTTTGGGTGACAATCGGAAACCTTTGCGGTTTGCAACAATCCGAAAAAGTTTTGTTGATCCGCTTTTTTACATGTTGTTTTTAATGATTAATTAGGGTAAATTATGGATTTTAGTTTGGTCGGATTTTTTTTATTAAATAATAAAACAAATTTGGATTTTAGTAAATAACCCCCTACTTTTATAGTTAGGCTGATCATAAGACTTTATGCAATCTATCTATTTAATAGTTTTGTGTTACAGTTGTTTGTGAAGTATTGTATTCATTATGCATGCATAAAATACATGGGTTTTATATTTTCTGGTTGAAAATGTGCTTTGTGGTATGCAAGCCAAGTTGCAGTGAATAAACAGTGGCAGGACTTGCTTGAATGTCTGTACCATGCATATTTAAACTAAATAATCAATATCTGTATACAGTACATACTGGCACGTTCATTAGCAATTAAATAACCGCTTACCCCCAGTGTTTTTTTTACATTTTGTGGTTTGTAAGTTATGCGTAAATGCGATGGAAGTGGTATTTGTCTTTTACATCCTTTGCACTCCTGTTTGTAACTCCTGAAACAATATTTCAAGCCAGCTGATTCAAAGACCTAGAGGAGACCTGACTTCTGTTACATTGTTTTAAAAGTGAGAGCCAGAAAACAGGGGTAAACAAATGTTTCCAAAAATACCCCCAACTGCTATTACAATTGCAAAACAACAGATTTTTTTTTGTATTAGAAAGTTCACCTTTTTGTATTAGTTGTTCCGCTTTAAATTAATTTTAGTATGATGTAGAGAGTGATATTCAGAGATAATTTGCAATTGGTTTTCACTTTTTATTATTTGTTTTGAGTTATTTAGCATTTGAGTCAGCTGCTCTTTCGTTTGCAGTTTCAGCAATTTGGCTACTAGGGTCCAAATTACCCTAGCAACCATACATTGATGTAAATAAGAGACTGGAATATGAATAAAAAGATGGCAATAACAATAGATTTGTAGCCTTCCAGAGTATTTGTTTTTAGGTGGTGTTGGTGACCTCCATTTGGAAGCTGGAAAGAGTCTACAAGTAATTAAAAAACCATATAAAATAAAAAATGCCAATTAAAAAATGGCTTAGAATTATCCATTTTATAACATATAGATGAACCACTCCTTTAAATCATTGTTTTGGGTAGAGGACCCTGTACACTAACCCCCCCACATGAACAGAGAAAATGATGATGTGAAGTCCAGTTTGGCTACCAACGTGCTAATTATCAAGTCATCACTATGTATGTGTATGGGAGCTTCAGTGCATATAGGATGGGGTTACTTTAGCAAAGCAAAGCAGGTAAAAAAAGTATGCCATCCCCCCATTCTTTGCATTCACTGTTTGATAGGTTATTTCATTGCATAACACTCACAAAATTATAAAGTTTGGTATACATACCTAGATTTGGTTTGTCTGGTGTTTTTTCTAAGATTGGTTTTGATAACCCATCCAGTGGTCCTTATGGATTACTGTTGGTGTGTATAGTGCATCATCTGCTTTTCCAATTGATCGGGCTGTTTCACAACCAAAACATTTCCACTTGTGAAATTCTGTATTTTTGCCTATAGTGCTTATCATTTGTAAACAGTGGGGCAAGCAATTGTATGGCTACTTCTCAGGGCAGTGACACGCAGAATGTGTTGTTGAACAGTTGACAAAACACCACATGTGATGTGTGTCATTGCCTTTGAAGTAGTAATATGCTGGCCTATACCCTTACTCTATCTGATTGATCCACCACATGGTCTAGTAAACACACCCTTTCGTACTGACCCTGCTAATATAGTTATTGCCAGTCCACGAATAAGACATTGAATAGATGACAAAACACTACATGTGTCCTTGCCTTTGAAGTAGTAATGTGCTGGCCTATACCCCTACTCTATCTGAGTAATGCACTACATGGTCTTGAAAGCACCCTTTCGTACTAACCCTGTTAGTATAGTTACATAGTAAGTTAGGTTGAAAAAAGACACACGTCCATCAAGTTCAACCTTAGTTGTGGAATTACTCAAAAGATGAGGCAGTAAGCAATAGTGTTTTATATGCAAAATGTTTTTATAAAAAAAATCCTTTTTTTTTCAGGCTTTGTCTTTTTTATGGTTTCAACAAGGAGCTGGCTGGTGTTCGCACTGGTGGTGTTGATTTTCATATCACATTCCAGCACCACTCCTTGAAAAAGTATTTCAACACCCTTGCTCCCTTCCTCCACTGACAACAACATTTAGCATTAGTGAAAGTTTGTACAATATCTGCAGTACTGCTTTTCAGAAACAGGTTGTGATTTTTTTTTAAGAGAAACAATGCTTTCTATAGTTTGTGTGCTATAGACATATAGACGTAGACGTGTGTGTGTGTGTGTGTGTGTGTGTGTGTATATATATATATATATATATATATATATATATATATATATATATATATATTACTGATAAAGAACAATATTTGCATACAGATGTAGTCCTCATATGAAGTACAGTAAGAGTAAAAAAAAACAAAAAAAAACTTTGTATCTTTTTCTGGCATTTCAGTAACAAGCTGGGATTGGGAGCTGTCAAAATCGGGACTGTCCCACTCAAAATGGTACAGTTGGGAGGTATGCACCAGATCTACTGCTTATTTTTGTTGCCAAATGAAACACAAGTGGCAGCATCTGATGATATCATGTGTTTAACTAAAATACCTTGCATGTTATTTTAATTTTAGTGACTTCTTTTGGAAACCATGGAGATAAAAGCGAATCTGATTAATGCTGAACAGATTGCCCATTATTTTGCTAACAACCTATATGTTGCAGATTGATTATGGTCTTCGGTCTGTTTTCAAAAGGTTTTTAGTGAACTTACCCAACTTCTTTCAGGTTTCAGCCAGGTTGTGCCATAGAGATTTAGGGAAAAAAATAATAGGGAACTTTATTATGATATTCATTTGGACTGGCACACAGGTAGAATTTGAGGTTTTAATTAACATTTCTTTGAGCAATTATATTATTGCTCTCATTACCCTTCCATTGCCCAAGGTACTTATTGCTATATTCCCTTGAATTTTTGGCTGAAACCAAGTATGAGTTTTTATGAAAGCTGACTAAGATATAAATGATAAATGATAAATATACAAATGAAATACAGAAGAGACAAAAACAGTATACACATATAGGCAACTTGCATAGAGCTATAGGAAGGTGCAAAAAGCTCATATGTCTGATTCAAAATTTTTTTAAAATACAGTTACTCTGTAATACATATTCAAGCTCTAATGGTTTTTCATACCTGCTCCAAAGCACACAGCCTCTCGCTTTAGGGCCTGTCCCTCATGTAGGGTTAGAGGGCTTGACTCTCAATGCTCTGAACAACTAGAATATGCAAATAAACAAGTGTTGCAGGCCTGCTGAGCTTCCCAACAAATATAGCAGTGATATGACATAATAAAGTAAACAACGTCTACTATAAATTCTACTGTAAAGGAGAAGTCAAGCTTAAAACACATTATTATTAATTTGATTATGTACAGAAAACAGATAAGAGTAAATAGAAGTGCTGTAATAACATGGACTAATATAGCATGCAGAGTTCCCATTGTTCCAGCCCTAGTCCCTTCATAACAAAGTATAGCTTTCATAGAGAATGCAAATTCAGAATCTTTGAAATCAGGAGCCCTCAAATAGTTTGTGTATTTGAGATATAGTGGTTCCTCAGTCATTAGGATGGGCTTCCGAACAAACAGAAAATGATTAGTAGCAATGAAGGACCCACAGCTCCAGTCACAGCATCTAAAAGAATGTTTATTCACAGAAAATGAAAAAGTTAAACACTGCACAGCCAAATACATTTTATATATGCAAGTACAGGTATGAGATCCAGGGCATGTATGTCACTTTGCGGTTCAGTTCGGCAGACTGTTCGGTTGATATGTCCAAATTTAAGATTACTGCTTGTCTACTCAGGAAGTTAGAAGAACTGCATCTCAGATCAGATTAAACTGAAAAATACTATTTGGTCATCAAAGTGTACTTCTAGTCATAAAGTATCTGTGTATTACCAAGGTGTTCCCAGATCCACCCTAACCATAGTCTGGGTTGTCATAAGAAATGCAAGACTTTTGACATTTGTAATCATATTTCGAATATCCTTTTAGCTTGCATTCTTTTGTTAGAAATTATATGGTGTGCTTTGAATTCAGATGTTACAAGGCTTGAACATACAGGTTATAAATAATAAATAATGTATACGCACACATATAGTAAATCCAATAGAGCAGCATCAACAAGGTGAAAGTAACCTCTATAGGGGACTAAAATGTAGATGTTTGATCTTAATCCAAAGCCCTTCTCAAGCACTCACCAGAAAATGCATACTGAAAATATCAGGTATATATTTAAACATCCACTCCGTGGCATCTGTGTCAAGAGTCCTGTCCATCAAGTTACCCATTCACATCATCAGGTTTTTCTGGCAGTTGCACCCAGAGTTCCCATAGTTATATTGGATAAACAAAAAGAAGGAAAAGAAGTTAATTTCACCTCTGTGGTTTAATTTTTTCCCACTAACCTGATAATGACTACTTATTCTGTATCTAAAAATGTAATATAAACAACCATTTCTGCTTTATGAAACACTCCAATAATTTGACCTTTGCATAAAAAGAATTTATGGCATGTGCCATAAGGAATGCTAATAATGGCATATATTCACAGTCCATTGTAAGCATTTGCAAGATTAACAAATACAGGTATGGGACCTGTTATCCAGAATGCTTGGGACCTGGGGTTTTCCGGATAATGGATCTTTCTGTAATTTGGGTCTTCATGCCTTAAGTCTATTAGAAATTCATTTAAACATTATATAAACCAAATAGGCTGGTTTTGCTTCCAATAAGGATTAATTATATCTTGGTTGGGATCAAGTACAAGCTAATGTTTTATTATTACAGAGAAAAAGGAAGTCATTTTTAAAAATTTGGATTATTTGGATAAAATGGAGTCTATGGGAGACAACCATTCCGTAACTTTCTGGATATCGGGTTTCCGGATAAGCGATCCTATACCTGTATTTGGAAATGGTTAAATAATTTAGAATGCCCAAGTCCCTGTGAGAAATTTCCTTACCTGCTGGTTTGAATGACCAGTTACCCATGTTCTGCTCCTGAGTCACGTCTCAGTCACTGAGACAGATATTAAAATAACCTACATGTCTAGATATATTAATGCTGTTGCTCTAGGTCACAACATATACACAGGTAAATACTTTTGTATATGCACTACCTCTGAAACACAAACTTTATATGTGTTTGCAGATTCAGGATTTTTTATTTTGCAACTCACTCTATGTGGCATGCAACAAACACTGTATCCAGTATTCATGAATTGTTTTACATGTGTTCTTTCTTTACTTGTCACCAGTGCTAACACAAATGATAGTTAGTTAGCCAAAAATGTAATATATAAAGGCTGGAGTGAACAGATGTCTAATAAAACAGCCAGAATCCAACTTTCTGCTTTTCAGCTCTATAACTCTGAGTCAGTCAGCGACTTGAAGGGGGGCCACATGGTACATTTCTGTTCAGTGAGTTTGTAATTGACCCTCGGCATTCAGCTCAGATTCAAAAGCAACAGATATGACCCATGTGGCCCCACCTCAAGTCTCTGATTGGTTATTGTCTGGTAGCCAGGGTAACCAGTCAGTGTAAACCAAGAGAGCTGAAAAGCAGGAAGTAGTGATCTGACTGATTTGTTATACATCAAATCACTCCAGCCTTTATACATTACATTTTTGTCTAACTGACTATATTAGAAACATTTTGTATTTTGCACAGTCTATTTACCCAGTTTATATTTTTACACTGAACAATTCCTTTAATGTCTAAAGCAGGGGTCAGCAACCTTAACTATCAAAAGAGCCATTTTGCCCCTCTTCCACTAAAGAAAAATAGTCTGGACCGCAAAACATAACGCAGCTTATAAACTTTTAACATTTGTAACCTTTTTTTTAATTTTAACTGTTACAACAACAGAATACAATAAACAGAAGTGCAGTGTGTATGTGTAGGCCTACATAGAAATAAATTAAACACTGAATAGCCCTATTAAATGCTAGTGTTCTCATCTGTTTAATGTGACTTCTGTTTCTGAAGCTCCATTCTGATCTTCCTTCTCTTGTCTTAAGTGTGGTGATGATGATGAATCATCTTGCTGCGGCTCGGTCTTGCCTGTCACTCATGGGACGTCTATATAGCCCTCACACCTGCTGGCGGCTTCCCGAGTGTGCGATCGCGGTAAGCTAACAGTTAGGTTACCGTGATCACACACTGAAGAAGCTGACCTCAGGTGCAAGTGCTGTATAGAGAGCCCTGGAGACAAGCGTAGCATAGGGGGAAGGGCGGCATGACCAGGCCAGCCTACTAAGCGGGGATTGGTTAGGCAGAATAGACTGGGCAAAGGAAAGGGGGGGAGTTATAGTGGGCATAGGTTTGGGCGCCAAAAGGAAAGTCAGTCAGCGGCCATTTTACAGGAGAAGAGACTGGTCACTGTCTTACAAACCGAGCGATAATGGAGCCGAACATTGAAGCGATGCTGGAACAGCTGCGAGCAGAGGCATCAACGAGAGGAGCGGGGTGGCTTCAGCAGCTGTTACCAGAAGCAACAACGGAGTCGGAAAGGACGGGAAGCGACGGAGCAGCGCCGGTTCCAGCCAAGAAGGCACGGCGGTCCAGGCCTCCAGTGAGACTCAGCCCGTCACCACCGCGCAGAGGCATCAGACGGACAGCAAGCAGCAGCCCGCAGCCAGCGCAACAGAGGTACCGGAGTCGGAAGGAGTCAGTTGATGCGGCGAGAGGTGAGACACCCGGGAGGCAGTCAGCAGGGACAAGCGGAGACAGAGGGAGCGGCGCGGCAGACGGTAATATCCCTCAGGGCAGCGCCGGAAAGCAGACGGAGAAGCCAGGCACCAGGGGGAGGAGGTACCCCGCGGGTGGGCTGGAAGCGGCACAGGAGCGGGGCGCCAGCAGGGGGTCTAGAGCAAGGTCCCGACAGGTGACAGCGCTGCCGCCGGAGGAAGCCGTATGGTCTACCCCATCTACGGCAAGGGGAGAGGGTCAGCTTGCACAGCGTCCACATCACAGCGCAGTGGCTGCAGCACGGCAGTCAGCTCAGGCAATAACAGACCCACAACTATTACAGGGGAACAGACAAGGTAGAGAGGGGTCGCAGCCAGCTGAGAACAGGCAGTCAGGGTTCGATGGCGACAGGGTAAGATCCCTGTCAGGCAATGTTTCGGTACAGAGCACAGATGACAGCGTGTTGCCCAGCACTTCTACAGCTGGGATGACAGAGAGAGCAGCAGAGGATCAACGTAGCACGTTTGCTAACACAGGTAGCTCTAGCCATACGGCACAAATTATCACCTCACAGAACATGCAAAGTGAAATGGGGCAACAGGGAAGGGAGCTAACAATCCCAGTCGGGGGACAAGGAGCCCATAAGGTCCAAGAGGGTAGTACTCCGGGGGCAGCCAATTCTATGGAGACATTCCTAGGGGGTTTGCGCACCTTGCTGATGCAAATGGGTGGTGCACAAGGTAACAATATATTAGCCAATGCGGCAAGTGAAATAAGACCAGCAGTGGTAAGCACCACAGAAAAGGCGGCAGAAAGTACAGGGAATAAACCAACACCTATTTCAGATGCTGCTAAGGGGCATACATATGTGTGTTATGAAGGCCCACTAGGGGCACATCTGAAACAGGAGCTTAGAGAAAAAATTTGGAAACGAGAGTACGTGGATATATTTACCTTACTGCCGCTGGAGAGGTTTAATGTAGAGAAGTGGGAAAAAGGGAAAGAACACAGAAAAGAGGAAGACGAGGACAGAAGGCGTTTCCGGTTGATCCCTAGAACATTTGGGAACTGGTTACAGGCATTTGCAATTTTGGCCAGTGTGACTGGTGAAAAGCACCCAGGGCAATGTTCTGGGTTATTTTGTTATTTAGATGGGATATGGGAGGCACATAGAGTATACGGTGGTTTGGCATGGTTAAGATACGATGAGCATTTTAGGCAAAAGATGGCGATCAGACAGGACCTTCAGTGGGATCATAGAGACATTGGTCTGTGGATGCGACTCATGAACAACAAAGGTTATCAGGGCTATACAGTGGCGCATAATGCTCAGCCCTTTCAGGGGGGCTCCAGCGGGGGGACGGCCAGCTCGGCAGGAGCCCACAAAAAAGGAGTTTGCTGGCTGTATAATGACAGCTACTGCAAATGGGGGAACACATGTCGATTTAAGCACGAGTGCTCAACATGTGCAGGAACACACCCGTTTTCCAGATGTTTTAAAAGGAACAAGGCGGTTTCACCCAGAGCAAAAGATAGCTATACAAAAAGGGGAGACACCAGTGAAAATAGAGGAGATGCTTCCTTTTCTAAATGAATACCCTGATAGAGATAAAGCAAAATTGCTGATTGGGGGTTTTAGAGACGGTTTCCGAATTCCTGGGAAGGAGATGATGGTTGCAAACCGTTTTAAAAACCTAAAATCGGTGAACGAAAATCTACAATTGGTGAGGGAAAAATTGGAGAAGGAAGTCAGATTGGGGCGTATGGCAGGGCCGTTTAAGGAATCACCTTTGGATAACATCAAGGTCTCACCATTGGGCTTGATTCCAAAAAAGGAACAAGGAAAATACAGATTAATTCATCATCTGTCCTATCCAAAAGGGGGTTCAGTAAACGACTACATTGATAAAGATCTGACGAAAGTATCTTATACATCTTTTGACGAAGCCATACGGCTGGTCAGAGAGGCAGGCAATGGCGCCTTCATGGCCAAGACGGATATTGAGGCAGCTTTCAGGCTACTGCCAGTGCATCCAGATTCATTGTACCTTTTGGGTTGCCATTTTGAAGGGGAATTTTATATAGATCGATGTCTGCCAATGGGGTGTTCGATATCATGTGCGCTGTTTGAGGCTTTTAGCACATTCTTGGAATGGGCTGTGAAGCGCAGGGCTGGTCTAGATTCTATGATACATTATCTAGATGACTTTTTATGTGTGGGCCCTGCCAATTCCACGGTGTGTGCTGTATTGCTTCAAACGATGCAGGAGGTTGCCATTCAATTTGCATTCCACTAGCGCCGGAAAAAACTGAGGGCCCAACAACGTGTATAAAATTTCTGGGCATTGAAATCGACACAAGGGAAGGGGTGTGCAGACTCCCTGAGGATAAGATTCGAGGGCTACAAACAGACATTCACAATGCGTTGGCAGCAAAAAAGGTCACGTTAAGGCAATTACAGTCACTCATGGGCAAGCTCAATTTCGCTTGCAGGGTTATGCCAATGGGCAGGGTATTCGCAAGACAGTTAGCGATGGCCACATCAGGAGTAAAATCACCACATCATTTCATTCGTTTGAATAAGAGTCATAAGGCGGATCTAGTGGTTTGGGAGCGATTTTTGGAGACCTATAACTGCAAGTCCTATTGGTTGGGGGGAGACAGAATCCAATGTGGATCTGCACTTATTCACAGATGCAGCTGGGTCTCTGGGGTTTGGAGCCTACTTGGAAGGCAGTTGGTGTGCTGAGCAATGGCCGGAGGCATGGGGGCACGATGGCCTTACGGGTAATCTTACACTGCTGGAACTATTTCCTATTAGAGTGGCCATTGAAATTTGGGGTGAACGTTTTGCAAACAAATCAGTCCTTTTTCACACAGATAACATGTCAGTAGTGATGGCGATAAACAACCTCACGTCATCTTCACAACCAGTATTAGCGGTGCTAAGGTCCCTGGTGTTACGTTGTTTACAGTTGAACATTGTGTTTCGGGCAAAACATTTGCCTGGAGTTGTCAATGACATTGCTGACGCTCTATCTCGATTCCAGTGGGACAGGTTCAGGATCTTGGCACCAGGAGCAGAACGGAAAGGAACACGCTGCCCGGCACATCTCTGGAAAATCGTGTGCGAGGTATGCTAGAATGGCTGGAACAGTCAGTGGCACCAACAACATGGTTGAGTTACAAGAGGGTATGGGAAGAATGGTTCAGGTTGGAGAGAGAGAGTGGAAGGGCACTGGATGACACAGATAGGCTGAACATTTTACTTTGGCAGTTAACGTTGTATTTTGAGGAGGCTATATCGGTGAGCCAGTTAAGTAAGAAGATGGCAGCATTGGCATTTTTATTTAAAGCAATGGGTTGGAGGGACGTGACAAAAGATTTCATGGTGCAGCAAATTGTAAAAGGTTTTAAGAGAGGGAAACAAGTGATGGACAAGAGACGACCAGTCACGTTGCAGATCCTGAGGGAGATTATTGCGTTGTTACCGAATATGCTGCGTTCCCAATACGAAGTGGCGTTATTTAGATTGGCGTTTTCGTGGGCATTTTTCGGAGCACTTCGGATTTCGGAACTAGTGAGCAATAGTAGAAAAGGTTCAGGAGGGTTACAGTGGGAAGATGTACATCTGACGAATGACGGCCTACACATTGTGGTCAGGCATTCGAAAACAGATAAAAAAGGGGCAGGGTTACATATATTCCTTTACGGGGTTGAAGGGTGCGACACTTGCCCAATTCAAAACTTCAAAAAGTTTGGGGCTGTTAGGCCAACAGCTCAAGGCTCGTGCTTGATACACGAGAATGGAGCATGTTTGTCCAAGTTTCAATTCATAGCCATATTCAAAAAAGCAATAAGATCTTTAGGGTTGACTTTTTCAGAGTACGGCAGCCACTCTTTTCGTATTGGAGCGGCAACCGAGGCGGCAAGGTGGGGCCTCGGGGAGGAATCGATCAAGAGAATCGGGCGATGGGAATCATCTAGGTTCAGGTCATATGTAAGACCACATAGGATGGAAGACGGGCTAACTCGATAATAAAAAAAAAAAAAAAAAAAAAAAAAAAAATGTTAGTGAGAATCGAAAGTTTGAATTCACTTATGTTTTACAGGTTCAGGACCTTGTGTGGCTTGGATCGTGGGCCACTCCTACATTCGGCGGGCAGAAAACAGGGCCAGGGTCCGGGAACCCAGTGGGCAGTTGGGGTTTTTAAGGAGCCAATTACTGTTAACATGGATTGGAGTACCAGGTCTACAATGGGAAAGAATAGTACCCATTTTAGTGGAGAATGCAAAGAAACAAGGGCCGCCGAACGTGGTGATTTTGCATGCAGGGGGCAATGATTTAGGGAAGTACCCAATGAAACAGTTGATAAAAGATATACGCCGGGATTGTTTGAGATTATGGTCCCTATTCCACAAGCTGCTGATCATATGGTCAGATATTATCCCCAGACGGGTTTGGAAAGGGGTCAGGTCAGAGATAGCCATCAATAAAGCAAGGATTAAGGTCAACAAGGCAGTAGGAAAATTTATACAGAGCAACGGAGGGGTAGTAATCCGCCATGTAGAGCTAGAAAGTCAGGATTCATGTTATGCAGCGGATGGAGTGCATTTGAATGACATAGGGCATGACTTATTCAACAGGGGCATTCAAGAAGGCTTGGAGTTCGCTCTTAAAGTATGGGGTCATATGTGTGCTTGAAGGAGTCCAAACACACATATTGTGGCGGGTCCTTGTCAGTCCGCTAGGGCGATACTCATGGTATGGGATGGTATAAAGGTATGGTTAACCCCTGAGGTGGGTAACCATGGTAACAACTGGAATATTTAACACAAGCTTGGAAGGGGATAAGTTATATACTTGGAAAAGTACAGCAGATTGGTGATAACTGGACTGTGTTCTGCAGGTCTGCTGAGCTAGGAATTGCGGCCAGCTGACAAGGCATTGAGGAACGGCAGACTGACAGGGAACCCAGGGTTTTTCATTTAAGGCTATATATGAATATATACTGTTATGTGATGTTATGATAATTGTTGTTATACCATGTTGAAGCCATATAAGGGCTGATATGTTTTAATTGACATGCATTTGTTATGTATACAACTGTTGGGAAGTGATTAAATAAAAGCTGTGGCCAATATCATTCCAAATAAGCAGATTGTCACGCGTGTTAATTGGAGGAAGGAAGCAAAGTTAGGCCGTGCCTGTGTCAAGAGAGCCCTGGAGACAAGCGTAGCATAGGGGGAAGGGCGGCATGACCAGGCCAGCCTACTAAGCGGGGATTGGTTAGGCAGAATAGACTGGGCAAAGGAAAGGGGGGGAGTTATAGTGGGCATAGGTTTGGGCGCCAAAAGGAAAGTCAGTCAGCGGCCATTTTACAGGAGAAGAGACTGGTCCCCACCCACCCTCCCTAGTTAAAGAGAAGAAGGACGGTTAAGGTTAGGAAATATTATAAGAAGTAATTACAAGTCACAGCTCGAAGGGCGGGTCCTTGTCAGTCCGCTAGGGCGATACTCATGGTATGGGATGGTATAAAAGGTATGGTTAACCCCTGAGGTGGGTAACCATGGTAACAACTGGAATATTTAACACAAGCTTGGAAGGGGATAAGTTATATACTTGGAAAAGTACAGCAGATTGGTGATAACTGGACTGTGTTCTGCAGGTCTGCTGAGCTAGGAATTGCGGCCAGCTGACAAGGCATTGAGGAACGGCAGACTGACAGGGAACCCAGGGTTTTTCATTTAAGGCTATATATGAATATATACTGTTATGTGATGTTATGATAATTGTTGTTATACCATGTTGAAGCCATATAAGGGCTGATATGTTTTAATTGACATGCATTTGTTATGTATACAACTACTGGGAAGTGATTAAATAAAAGCTGTGGCCAATATCATTCCAAATAAGCAGATTGTCACGCGTGTTAATTGGAGGAAGGAAGCAAAGTTAGGCCGTGCCTGTGTCAAGACAACGTGACAGGCAAAGCCGCAGGACCGAGCCGCAGCAAGCAGGATGAAGAGCCGTATGAGGCTCTTGAGCTGCCGGTTGTCTACCACTGGTCTAAAGTGTTCCCGTGATACAACCATTGTATATACAGTTCTCCAAAAGCAGCAACGTTTTACCATTTATCATTTCCTTGCAGCAAATAGAGTATAATTTAAAGGGTTAGTTCAAGTTTATGGTAAAATTGTAAATGAATATATTATAGAATATTATATCCTTAACAAATTGTTTTTAAATGGTGGTCACTGACCCTAGCAGCTAATAAAAACAGTTGCTCTGTATGGCTACAATTGTATTGTTACTTTTTATTACTTATGTTTGTATTCAAACATTCTGCAATTCTTTCTCCAGTCTCTCACTGAAATCACTGCTTGGTTGCTAGGGTAAATTGGAGCCAAACTGGAAAGCTGCGGAAGAAAAAGCTAAATGAACTATAGCAAACTAAAAGTGAATTTTGACAAACCAGATTACAAACCAGTTGCAAGTCAACAGCAAAAAAAAAAAAAAGTTTTGGAAAATCTGCAAGAAATCTCCTAAAAATACCTTGCCATCCAGGCTGCATGTATATATTTTTTAAATGTAACGTTTTATTAAATTTCAAAAAGCAAAATAGGCAGCTGGGTAAAAGAGGCAATTAAAATATTTTTGAATTATACATGTATGTTCAGAAGTTGAATGAATGAAAATGAGCTGCAGATACAGCAGGGCAAAGTAGAGCTAATTTGAAGTAATGGTTAAAAGGTTTGTTAATGTAGTTTGGGGAATTGCGTGATAGAGATTCCATACTTAATTATTTAATTATCCATACAGGCTCTTTTTTTTATAAGCTATTTTTCAAATGGGAGCACCTGGTTTGTGATGGTAGGGGTCAATAACCAGTAGACACACTTTAGGGACCAGTGGGTATGAATGAATTGGATGGTCTGTTTTCAACAATTAAGTGTCAGGAGGGGTCTGTTGCATCTTGCTCTACTTTGTAAGCAAGATGGGCATGCCCATTTTTGTGACCACACCCCCTAATTACCATGTCCATTTTACAAAAGTTGGCAGGTTATAAAAGTTTGAACACATTTCTGTGTTTTTTATGTGTTATTACAGTTTTGCTAATTAAGGTGAAATGCCCTTTAAGCTGCTTGTATCAGGTCTCCCAAGAGACCTGCTTATCTTAAATTGTTACAATTCTTTCTTTGCTTATCTTACATTATTACAAATGTATCTATTCTGGGCTTTTTTTGTGTCTTTTTTCTGGCTGTTCAATGCAGGAGATCAAAGAGAAAGTCGGGACATTTCCGTAACAAACCCAGGACCATTGTATTAACAGAAAATATGCAATATGCATCTTAACAAAATTAGACAGGTGCATAAATTTGGATACCCGAACAGAGATATTACATCAATACTTAGTTGAGCCTCCTTTTGCAAATGAAACAGCCACTATGCACCTCCTATAAACTTTGATAAGTGTTTGGATTCTGGATGGCGGTATTTTCAACCATTTGTCCATATAAAATCTCTCCAGTTTAGTTAAATTTGATGGCTGCCGAGCATGGACAGCCTGCTTCAAATCATCCCATAGATTTTCGATGATATTCAAGTCGGAGGACTGTGACAGCCATTCCAGAATATTGTAATTCCCCTTTGTATAAATGCCATTTGTAGATTTCAAAATGTGTTTGGGGTCATTGTCATGTTGGAATATCCAACCCCTCGTAACTTCAACTTGGTGACTGATGCTTCAATGTTATCCTGAAAAATTTGTTATTGGGTTGGATTCATCCGACCCTCGACTTTAACAAGTCCCCAGTCCCTGAACTAGCCACACAGCCCCACAGCATGATGGAAACTCCACCAAACCTGACAGTAGGTAGCAGGTGTTTTTCTTGGAATGCGGTGTTCTTCTTTCACCATGCAAATCGCTTTTTGTCATGACCAAATAACTAAATTTTTGTCTCATCAGTCCAAAGTACTTTGTTCCAAAATGACTGTGGCTTGTCTAAATTAGCTTTTGCATACAACAAGCGACTCTGTGGCGTGAGTGCAGAAAGGGCTTCTTTCTCATCACCCTGCCATACAGATGTTCTTTGTGCAAATTGTGCTGAATTGTTGAATGATGTACAGATACACCATCTGCAGCCAGACATTCTTGCAGGTCTTTGGAGGTGATCTTTTGGGTCACAATTCTCACAATTCACCGAATATGCTGCTCCCGTATTTTTCTTGGCATGCCAGACCTGGGTTTTACAGCAACTGTGCCTGTGACCTTCCATTTCCTGATTACATTCCTGACAGTTTAAACCTCTGAGATAGCTTTTTGTTGCCTTCCCCTAAACCATGATATTGAACAATCTTTGTTTTCAGATGTTTTGAGAGTTGCCTTGAGGATTCATTTTCTTATGATTGGACACACCTACCTATGAAGTTCAAGGCTTAACGTGCATTCATTTGGTGTTGCCAGTAATCAGTATTGAGCAGTTACATGCATTCAAATTAGCAAACCGCACAGCCAGTTTTTCACATTTGATTTAATTTCATACAACTGAATACTGCTTCACTAAAAATCTTTGTTCAGAAAACACCCCAGTACTCAGATGTTCCTGGGAAATGAAAGACCTACCACTGTTATCTTTTTTTGTTGAAAGTGGAGTTAATTATTATGCAGGCTGAGAGGGGTTCCCAAACGTTTTCATATGACTGTATATAGTGATCCATAGGGTTCCCCTGTGGTGTTAAAACCTTTCATGGTCGGAAATCCCCTTTTGTGGACAGCTAAAGTTTAGACCTAAATTGGATAAGGAGGGGGTGAGTCCTTTGTCCCTGTGCATTGTGCCTTGGCAGATTCTGGATTTGGCCAGAAGGTATCACTGTTGAGCCATTTCTTCAAATAGCTGAGCTGCCATGTGCTCAATGGGCGTCAAAACATTTTTTTTTTCTTATGGCGACTTTTCTGTCTCACTACTTTTTGGGGACCCAGGTTCCGCGTCACCTTTGTATATGTTATTTCCTTAAATTGGAGAATTTAGTTAGCATGCCTGTTTCAAACACATCACACAGCCTTTACGTAAAAATTACAGATTAAGAATGCACTAAATAATAAAAATTCATTCATGCTAACCCACTAACACTTTCATGACAAAGTACATTCAGCTTTGTATATTTAAATTACAAACATGTAAAATAATACATAAAGGTACATTATATGTTTTCCATGAATTTGAAGTGGGGATTAGCTCTTACTAGTTTAGTCTCAACATGATTTATTACTTGAACAATGAGCCATGAAAGGTGACCAAAATATACATTTTCATTATAATTGGACAGAGGCAATTACACAGAACAAAAATATTTAGTAGACAAAATTGGTTCAAAATTACTGCCTGTTGACAAGTTTTGAATTATTCAAACAAGTAGTTGGTGTTGCTTGTTTGAAAAATTTCCATATTGTTCTCATGAAGCTTATTTTATTTTAAACATATATTATCATTTTAATATCCATAGCTATTGAAAAGGTTTACTGGATGTCCAAAGAGTTAAAGAATAATATCAGTAAAGAAAAATGCAATTCTTGTCAGTCACAATAAGATTTGCTTTTTTTACAATTCTGTTAAAACCTGACAGTTTGTGGCATGGATCCTAGACTCAGCAGGATAATGCATGTGTCCTGTTCAATGTATATTTGATAGATTCAGGAAGATCCTGAAGGTCCTGAAAATAACGACTAGAAAGGAAGCAGGCATCAAGCCAAATAGTTTAGATAGTATAATGGTTCTGATGCAGCCTTTTACCTAATGTAATTTAAAACTTTTTCCTACTAGTTTTAAAAAGAATATGTAACTTGTAACTTTTGTTACAAAAGTATCAAAGTACACCTGCCACATAATCTGGGCTATCTGCCAAAAGCCAATTAAGTTAGAAACTTTGTTTCTTTTTCTGGCTGTTCAGTGCATGTGATCAAAGAGAAAGTCAGGGCATTTTAGTAACAATCCGGGACTGTGGGTTGAGCTGTCAAAATTGGGACTGTCTCGTGAAAAACAGGACAATTGGGAGGTATGTCTTTATGTAAATTTGCATGCCTTTCACAAAAACCGGTCTGTCCGGGTCAAAAGTGGCCAGGTGGCAACCCTAATTTTCTTCCATGAAGCTGGTTCTGGCTGTGGTGCTATACAAACCAAATAGGACAAGCATTCAGTTGGGAAGCCCTTATTGCTTATTTTGAATTTGCTGACTGAAGTTGTGGAGATTTCAACCATTTCAGTTTCTGGGTGACATATACTGACTCCAGTTTCAGTGCTCTCTAGTACTGGTTGGGGCTCTTCTGTAGATTGGGCAGTTGAAAACTCTGTATGTCTAAAGTTTAATGATATAGTTACATAGTTACATAGTTAAATTGGATTGAAAAAAGACAAAGTCCATCAAGTTCAACCCCTCCAAATGAAAACCTAGCAAACACACACACACCCCTCCCTACTTTTAATTAAATTCTATATACCCATACCTATACTAACTATAGAGCTTAGTATTACAATAGCCTTTGATATTATGTCTGTCCAAAAAGTCATCCAAGCCATTCTTAAAGGCATTAACTGAATCAGCCATCACAACATCACCCAGCAGTGCATTCCACAACGTCACTGTCCTGACTGTGAAGAACCCCCTACGTTGCTTCAAATGAAAGTCTAATAGTCTAAAGGGGTGGCCTCTGGTACGGTGATCCACTTTATGGGTAAAAAGGTCCCCTGCTATTTGTCTATAATGTCCTCTAATGTACTTGTAAAGTGTAATCATGTCCCCTCGCATGTCCCCTTTTTTCCAGAGAAAACAACCCCAACCTTGACAGTCTCCATCCCTCTAACGGTCTAACCAATTGAGTTGCACGTCCAGCTCATTTATATCCCTCTTTAAGGACTGGAGTCCAAAACTACACTGCATACTCCAGATGAGGCCTTACCAGGGACCTATAATTATGTTTTCATCCCTTGTGTTAATGCCCTTTTTATGCAAGACAGAACTTTATTTGCTTTAGTAGCCACAGAATGACTTTGCCCAGAATTAGACAACGTGTTATCTACAAAGACACCAAGATCCTTCTCATTTAAGGAAACTCCCAACACACTGCCATTTAGTGTATAACTTGCATTTATATTATTTTTGCCAAAGTGCATAACCTTGCATTTATCAACATTGAACCTCATTTTTCAGTTTGCTGCCCAGTTTTCCAATTTAGACAAATCACTCTGCAAAGTGGCAGCATCCTGCATGGAACCTATAGTTCTGCACAATTTAGTATCATCTGCAAAAATAGAAACAGTACTTTCAATGCCCACCTCCAGGTCATTAATAAACAAGTTGAAAAGCAAGGGACCTAGTACAGAGCCCTGCGGTACTCCACTAACAACACTGGTACAATTAGAAAATGTTCCATTTCTCTTTGTAATCTATCTTTTAGCCAGTTATCTATCCAGGTGCAAATACTATGTTCCAGGCCAACATTCCTTAATTTAACAAGTAACCTTTTGTGTGGCACTGTATCAAATGCTTTAGCAAAGTCTAAGTAAATCACATCCACTGCCATCCCAGAATCGAGATATGACATCATCAATAATAACACTCCATGCTTCTTCCACTTTTACACTTTTTTAGTGTGGTTCAATCTCTCAAACTCAATTTTGCAGTGGGTTGTATGTTACAGTAGTCTGAAACATAATTCCATGTTTCCTCAGATTGGCTTGTGTTTTGCCACTTGCGTCCTATTATCTGCATGGAGTGTTTTTGGCATTTTGCTAAATTTATTGCTTACTTGATAAAGATTTTCTTCAAGCTTCTCTGGAACTTCATCCTTGCTGTGTAGCAGACTGAAAAGCCTACATGTGCTAAATCTGCATAGTTCTGCAGATGGCAGAAGAAGATATTTATATAAAAATCCTCATGATAATAGCAAATAATTTTTCCCATAAATTTTCCCATAAAAAATATTATTAAATATTATTTTCTCTGTAATTACAAAACAGATCCTTATACTTAGCTTCATAAATCGATATTGGTAGCTAAACAGTTCTATTGGGTTTATGTAAAGTTTTCAAGTAGACTTAAGGTTTAGTGATCCAAATGATGGGAAAACCTATTCCTGATAATAGATCCCTACCTGTATAACCTCCATAACTTCCAGCTTCCTACTAAGAGCTTTGCACCATTTGTAGCATTACATTTTATTTATTTAACTCTTTTGGAAGCTGGTAGCATAAACAAAATCTTAGCTGCAAGTTTTTAAAAAAGAAAGGAATCCATCACACCTGCTCAGACATTATAGAGAAATGCAAAGGAGAATAAGCTGGCCATAACATAAATTGGTATTCATTATACATTTTGATCTATTAAAATAGCAGACCCCCCTGCCCCTCTACTTCCAGTTTATAAATTGATTATATGCTACAGATAACATCTGTCTTGTTTACGCAGACATTAAAGAACAAATCAATGTATAAGCAGTTATCATTTTCATGCCTTCGAGGTGCAGCAGCCATGCCCTGTGGGTAGAAAAGTCTTTCTTTCTTTACAGGGGTCCCCAACTGCCGGGCCATGGACCACTGCTAGCTCAACATGGCAGGCGAACCGGGCCGTTTCTCCAGACCCCCAAAATACTGTTTGCATGTGGGTTTATATTTTTTTTTGCAAGCTCAAGAGTTAAGAAAAAATGAGGGAAAAATAAAACATTGCTGAAGTGCTTCTTTGAAAAGGGCGAAAGACCCAATGATGACACAGCAGGAGACTCCAAGACTGCAACACAAAGAGAGCTGCATTTAAGAAAAAGTAAAAAAAAGAGTCTTACTTACAATATGGGTTCATTGCAACAGGTGATTCACGTTCTCCATGCCCGCTCTGTATAATATGTGGTGAGCAGCTATCTAATGAAGCCATGAAACCTTCAAAACTGCTTTGCCACATGGAGATCAAGCACCCTGCATTTAAAGATAAGCCTTTGGAGTTTTTCAAAATTAAAAAAAGTGAACACAAAGGGCAGAAGCAATTATTGAAGGCCACCACAAATGTGTCTGCACCAACAGCACCATTCTTAGTCGCTAAGCTAAGAAGCTCTTTAATATTGCTAAAGAGTTGATCCTGCCCGCTGCTAAGGACATTTTGCCATAAAGTTTTAGGAGAGGCTGCAGTTCAAAAGGTGGCACGTGTTCCTTTTTCGGTTAGCACTATAACTAGACGAATTAATCACATAGCAGAGGATATTGAGACACAGTTGTTACAGAGAATTAATGAGTCACCGTGTTACGCAATGCAGGTTGATGAGTCTACAGATGTTGAGAACAAGGCAATAATGTTTTTGTGCTAAATATTTTTTCAGGAGGATGTGCATGAGGATATGTGCATTATTGTTGCCTACACCATAGCTGCAGAATTGTTCAAGCTTTTGAATGATTATCAGGAAAACAAATTGGTTATTGGTCATTTTATGTAGGTGTATAGTATGCACGGACAGGGTGTCTGCTATGAACTGAAGGCTTTCTGGTTTCAATACTCTGGTCAAGGAATTTGCTTCTGAATGTGAGTCTACACTCTGTGTCTTTCATAGAGAAATGCTGGCAAGCCGAAAAAATTCACCTGAACTTAACATTTTCCACAAGATGATTAAAATGATCAACCACATCAAAGTACATGCTCTTAATTCGTGTCTGTGAGGAGATGGACACAGAGCACAAACGTCTTCTCCTTTGCACAGAAGAGAGATGGATAGATTGCTGGCCAGAGTTTTTGAGTTATGAGAGCCGCTCCAGAGATTTCTAATAGAAAAACATTTCAGCAGCACAGAATGGGTCGCAAAACTTTTCATATTCACAAAACTTGTGACATATTCAACCTGCTCAATGAACTCAATCTGTCACTTCAGGTAAGAATGACAACTGTCTTTCAAGTTGGCAGACAGAGTGACTGCATTCAAAGCCAAACTTGAATTATGGGGAAGACAAGTAATCATTGGGATTTTTTTTTACACGTTTCAGACATTAGTAGGGATATTGGAAGACACTGAGCCTGGCCCTTCACTCTCCCAGTTGGTGCAGGGTCACCTATCTCAGCTTTCAAGACAGTTTACTTCCCAACCACAGAAGACCCCTGAACTGGGAAGGAATGTATCTGCAACCCATTTGTGAACAAACCAGGTGAATCAACTTTGTGTTAGAAGAGGATTAACTGCTTGATATTGCAAAAGATGGTGAGCCTTAAAAGTATGTTTGAGACAGCTTCAAATCTCCACACTTCTGGCATGGAGTCAAGGTGGAATATCCTGAGATCGCCACAAAAGCACTGAACACCGTGCTTCCATTTCCAACATCCTATCTTTGTGAAGTGCGCTTTTCTGCAGTGACAGCAACAACCAAAATGCAATTATGGAGCAGACTGGACATAAGAAACACACTCTGTCACTGACGCCCATCACCCTCAGACAGGACTGTCTAGTTACAGGGAAACAAGCTCAAGTCTCCCACTGATTCTCTGTTATGAGTTGTATTATATTTTTAGTTGTGAGTTGTATTACATTTTCTATATTTCAGTGTAATAATAATAACAATAAATTGCATCATATAAAATGCATTCATTACATTTGCATTTTTTATATATATATATATATATATATATATATATATATATATATATATATATATATATATATATATATATATATATATATATATATATATATATATAAATTCTAGTAGTTGTTGCATCTTGACAACATAACCATATGAATATATGGCTGTATTTGTGCAATTAAGATAGAAGTTCTGGATGCATAATTGGTCAAAGGCACCTGTAAAGTGGGATTTGTGCATCACTATTTTGTTTATCCTAAAATTTGGATTATGCTCATTTCTGGTTCTGTGTTATAGCACTATATGTATATGGTTTGCAAAGTTTACTTGCTCTGCTTTTCATAGTAATAGAAAACAGTTTCTTATAAAGGAAGGGTGACTGTGACCTTCATCTCATACAGGTATGGGATCCGTTAACCTGGAAACCCGTTATCCAGAAAGCTCCGAATTACGGAATGGCTGTCTCCCATAGACTCCATTATAATTAAAAATGATTTCCTTTTTCTCTGTTATAATAAAACAGTACCTTGTACTTGATCCAAACGAAGATATAATTAATCCTTATTGGAAGAAAAAACAGCTTTTTAGGTTTATTTAATTTTTACATGATTTAAGACTTAAGGTATGAAGATCTAAATTACGGAAAGATCCGTTACCCGGAAAACCCCAGGTCCCAAACATTCTGGATAATAGGTCCCATACCTGTACCCAGATTTTGAGTCCAGGGGGTGGAAAGCACTTGTACATGCAAAATAGAATGATTTTTTATTTGCACTATTCAATAAAACAAGTGTGACTGTTTGCTATCAATCAAAAACTGATGTTACATATATTTTTCTTACAGTTTTTTACATATGTGTGACATACATGCTTAGACATGAGGCTGTAACTGAATGAATGGAACATGCCCCATGATCTCTCCATATT
The DNA here is from genome assembly GCF_017654675.1 of Xenopus laevis. NCBI lineage: Eukaryota > Metazoa > Chordata > Amphibia > Anura > Pipidae > Xenopus > Xenopus laevis. The sequence goes on from NC_054382.1 coordinate 61,023,097, forward strand.
TAGTTATCAATACACCAGTGGTGGTAAAAGGCTGTCTGCAATTTACATGCCATTTGTGCATTTAGTACATGGCAGAATGTGTGTATACATAAACATATATCTGCACTACATTTAAAAAAAAAATATTAAAGGTTTGCATGTACAATATTTTGTTTACAATATAGTATTGCCAATGCTATTTTTTTCATAGCCTATAAGATATTTAAAAATGAACAGAATGTGATAGATGGATGGATTATAATAAAGCTTTAACCAATTTCTTAATTTGTTTCAGGGTAATTTATACCAGTTATGAACTCCCGACTCCGTGCTCTGGGTGGAAGGATAAACAATATTCGAGCAACAGAACTTCCAAAAGAAAAGAACAGATCTGAGGTGGTATGCAATGTGCGCTTCTTGGATGGCTCTCAACAGTGCTTTAGAGTTAATGTAAGTTGTCTTTTTTTAAGTGCTAAGCAATTCTTTGGTTTTGGCTTTTGCAAGCCATGTTAAACAAAATGACCTGTCATTCCAACCAGTTAGATTATTTGCTTTATATCCTGTTCTATAGCACTATTAAGGAGAAAGCTATATGAAATACATTTGCTTCTGGGCAGCACAAGATTGATCAAGAGCGAGGAAAGTAAGGCCTGTATAACTCACTGCAGTATTATTTCAGCATACATTTTACAAAGGCACATCAAAGTCCATGGGGACTTAGACAGAGTCTGAAAGAATCCTGGAGACAGAAGAAGTTGAAGGAAGACAGCCTTTAAGGATCAAAAATAGTGGTTGTGGGAAAATATTTGTAGATACAAGGGGAAATAGTGGAGTATAAAATTGTGCACATGTGCCATCAACCTAATTTAATTTGGATTTTCTTGTTTTGGTAAAACAACAAATCCTCCCAGGTGCTTAGATCAGACGTTTTTGCTCAGTAAATGAAAGCAGGTAGTGTGTAATTTTTCATTATATTTTGGCCAGAGTGGGATATAAACTATGCCAATGTGAGAAAATAAGTGAATCTCCTATCAGTCATGTATATTTTTTACTTTTTAGTATTTTTTTAATCATTTTAGGAAATTAAATACAGTCTTTATTAGATATTTACACAGCCTCAGCATTTGTACCAGCATATGCTGCTCTATTAAAGGAGTGTGTATATGAAAGATATAGGGATGCACCGAATCCAGGATTTGGTTCAGGATTCGGCCCTTTTTCAGCAGGATTCAGATTCGGCCAAAATCCTTCTGCCCGGCCAAACCGAATCCAAATCCTAATTTGCATATGCAAATTAGGGACGGGAGGCAAATTGCATGACTTTTTGTCACAAAACAAGGAAGTAAAAAATGTTTTCCCCTTCCCACCCCTAATTTGCAGATTCGGTTCGGTATTCGGCCGAATCTTTCATGAAGGATTCGGGGGTTCGGCTGAATCCAAAATAGTGGATTCGGTGCATCCATAGAAAGATAATATAAAGTACCCTACGGGGCATTTATTATGCTGTGGAAATTTAAATTCACCAAAAAACGTAGAAAACTGCAAAATAAATGGCGAATTTATCAAGTTGTATGTAATTTTGCTCCATGAGAATGCCAGCTTTGACACTATATGACACTGAATACTATTTTTTGTCTATCCAGTTCTAGGGTAGTGCATCTGTTTAGCTAAAAGAACTATCTGGATTTCAAAGTTGTGAAGAAAAGGCAAACATAAAAAGTGGGCAAATCTGTGCTGTGGGAAGTTTGTAAGATATCATTGGGATCTAGTTTCATGCAGAAAATTGTGGCAGTGACGTAATGATATGGGATAGATTATATTAATAAAATGTGAGCCCTTCACTAGGATATAATCAGTATTATTAATATGGCTTATGGAGATATGAGTATGTGGCTGTTACTAGAGAAAAGTATTAATCTATATTGTGCACACTTGCCTATTTCTTATAATTCACAAATGCCAGAAGTAATCTGTAGTGTGTATCCTTATAAATGGTTATTAGATATTCCAACTGTTGTAATTTGTGTTTAGAGAATGTATACTCGCGTGTTTCACCAAGAAAATCAACTCCATGTGCCTATACCCAGGGGCGTAACTACAGAGGAAGCAAACCCTGCGGCTGCAGGGGGGCCCAGGAGGTATAGGGGGCCTATGAGGCCCTAATTAATGAGAAATGTCAATATATATTGGTAAAACAGGACAACCTCTGGAAATGTTGGGGGCCCTAAAATTAATTTGCTGTGGGGCCCAGTAGCATCTAGTTACTCCACTGCCTATACCTGGGCCAATGGAGTGACATCCCTACTTGATATAAAAGGTGCTTCACCATCTCAGTTGTCAGTAATTTATTGCCACAGATATTGAGGTGGGGCAGGCAATTACTTTCACTTTCCATCCTTCACTTCAGTGTCCACAAAATGATGGCTGTCTGCTTGCTGTGATTGTGTAATTCCAAGACCGAAGGAAACTAGATTTAAATATTTATGGCAAAAGAAAAAACCCTCTGAGTTGTGGGAAAAAAATATTGTGAATTCAAAACTTGCAATTTTGCACACTACACTTGTGATGGTAAAGAGCCTTTACAACTAAACCATACACGTTGTTTTCAGATAGACTGTGTTTCTTTCAAGGAGATGCATAGCGTAATTAAAATGCCTCCAATCTTGTAGGCGATAATGAATAATATATGGTGCTGGTTTTACTTTAGGCTAAAAATCAATATCTTTAAAAATTACCCATTTTTTGGAGCTCTCTATAGATCGGCTATGGCCCTGTTCATGTTTCAAATGAGGAGTTGACATGTCCTAACTATTCCTGTCAGAAGCACAGTGGGAGGTAAATTGCCAATCATAGCCCTGCAGTCACACAAGCAAAGTTGGGCTTCAGTTTTCTATAAGGTCAGCCTAGCTTGTGATTTATATTCTACAGTGCAGTGTGCTGAGTGCTACCAGCTCCCCCACACAGCCTGGGACAGGAGGCAGCAAGAAGTGGATCAGATGGGCAACCGATAGGGTTTTTGCACAATTTTTCAATAAATCACCCGAAACACTACTTTTTAAGCTAAAGCTTTGCAAAATAAGGTAGAAATATTGTACATTGTTTTAAGGTTCTGTACTAGCTCAAGGAAATAACAGCCTTTTCACAGCAAATATCTCTGCCTCCAAAGATGCCCCAGTAGCTCCCCATCTTATTTTCTGCTGATTCACTGCACATGCTCTGTGCTGCTAACAGAATCCAAGATGTGAGCTCTTGAGTTAACATTGAAAATCTGGATTGTTGCAGAGCCTGTGTATAAGTGTATAATGCATTCTTGTTTTTCACATAATATGTCTCCTTTAAATAATTCATAGTTGTTCCAAGATACAGCTGCCTTACATTTAGGGGGTTATTTGCTAAAATCCTCATATTTTTTTTTAAAAAAAAACTGTAAAAATTCGGTTCAAGAAAAATTCGGATTGACTCGCGACAAACCTGAATTTTCCGAGTTTGACGCCTGAAACTCATGTGAAAGCGTTAGAAAAGCCAGAAATCTTTGGATTATCAAACAAAACCCAGTGCAAACCATAATATCTTCAAATATTGGTTAGTTAATTAATAGTGAAAAAATTAAATTTTCAGGATTTTAGGATATGAACTTTAATAAATAACCCCCTTAGTGTCTGCAGTATTGGTCATCTGCTCAGACCCTTATATACTAACTGGTTTTTGAAATGAAAATCTTTAAAGGAATATTTATGATTCCTGCTTAAAGGGGAACTCCACCTTCCAAACCAATATTTGATAAGTTGATAAGCTACCTGTTTGTTCAAAAAGTCTGAATAAATGCCATTTTCTATGCTGAAATCCAGCTGTTTAACAGTTCTTCTCTTTCTAATCACTGACGTTACAAATTGTGACAACTTCTCCACAGCTTAGAGACGGCATGCAGGAACTACATACCCGACAATGCATTGCACTGTGATGTTCTGTTACTTATTGAAATCACATGTGCAGGGAATTGTGGGGTTTGGAGGATGCAGGCTGAGGACAGATGGCTGTTGATACAAAGTAACGGTAGTCAGCCAGCTCAGCAAAGTAGTCAGAGAGATCAGCAGGAGAGCAGAGGTCTAGTCTTAGGGAACTGTCAGAAACCATTAAAAATCCTGAAAAGTCTGCATATTTTTTAATTAATGATGTATATTGCAAAGGTGCTTGAAATTATGTTTTCAAATAGCTTGTTATGTTTTTGTGGAGTTCCCCTTTAACTGACGTTGATGAAGCTGTGCACGTTAGTGCCACAGAAAGAGTTAAAAATGTTTTGATACACAACTGATTGCAAGTCAAATGGTGCCCATAGTTGTAGTTCGTAATAAAAAGTCACAGCTAGTTTATGTAACTGAATTGGAAATAGCTGTGAATTTTTTGTCTTAAATACAGAAACTACCTGTCAATGTTTGTTGTTTTTGTATATTCCTGTTTTGCAATACTGGCAGAAATTTAATACATTCACATTTAAATAAGCAACTTTATTTTTACATTGTTTCTCATTATTTATTTTTCCAGTGTTATGACAGAATTTTGAGCTTTAATGTTATAAAAACCCTGTCAGTGTGTCAGCAAAATTCACAGAATGAATAATTTCTTAAAATAAATTGATAATGTATTTATTTATTCTTGTGGGGAAAATTACAACAGTCTTTTAATGCAGCAAATCCACAATGTCTGCCATGAAGACTGTCATATATTCTTGTAAATTCTTTGAATATTCCAGTGTAATTGTCATGCAGTGTGAATATACAGCTACATGGATATATTGGTAATTTCTTCTTTCTTTTTGCCTGAAAATTGGACAGAAGCCACTATTGTTTTAGTTATGAAATATTTATTGCTTTTGTTATTTCTTGCACTAAAGTTAAATTCTGATTCTTGTCCCTACTAGCAAGGTGAAAATGAGCCATCAGGTCCGCTAGGAAGCCGTTTGCATAGTGACCTGCTCTTTATTTGTAACCCTTACTGGCTGCAGCTGGGAGTAGGGAAGTGTTCTCGGTGGTTAATGGATTATTTTTTTGTGTGTGTAACTGTTTAAGTGTGCAAAACATTATTTATTTTTCTATAAAGTGTTCTGCTCATTGATTGGCCTATAATTTACCAATAATTCATCATGGTCAGCAATTTATGTAATTTCCCTAGCTTTTACAGATCAAGAACAGCTTTTAGTTACTTTGCTACAAAATGTATATAGGGATTGCAGCCATACAAAAAAATATGCATATTGTGTTAAGTTTAAAAGTCACTAGGTTCACTACCTTTTGACAACAGAAAATGCTGATTCTTATCTGCTTGATTCACTGGAGAAGTCAAAAAGGAGAGATGTACAAAAAGTCATTTGGACATGGGGCTGTGGGGTTGTCTACCCTGACGGCAGTTGGATTTCTGGACTGTGGTATGAACTGGGGAAGCTTGGTGTTGGCCCTGGAGGCCATCAGGTCGACCTCCGGAGGCCCCAGAGGGAGACCAGGGTTTGGAAGACCTCTGGATTAAGGGCCCATTCACCCTGATCAAAGGTTTTCCTGCTCAGAAATTCCGCAGTCCAATTTTTCACCCCAGGAATGTGGACTGCTGAAATGGCGAGGAGGTGTTTAGCCTGCTAGGGTTGGTCGGACCAGCCCCTTGGGACGGCTGTCAAAGCATTTTTCTTTTAGTGTCCTTTCTGCCCTCTAGTGCCTGTGTCCCCTTAAAACTAAAAGAGAAAATACATTATGGGGCATGCTTACAAAAGTAATTTTACATTTTCACCAAAAATAGTGTAAAAAGCATGACATCAAAAATAATTATGGTAAGTTGTGTTGTTCCCTGTGTAGAAAACATAATATCAAATATATGGTGTAAGTTTTATTGTTTTCTGTGTACATAAATTAAAGGGGTGGTTCACCTTTAAGGTAACTTTTAATATGTTATAGAATGGCTAAGTCTAAGCAACTCTTCAATTGGTTTTGATTATTTTTTATTGTTTAATAACTATTTGCCCTTTTCTTCTGACTTTGCAGCTTTCAAATGGGTGTCGCTGACCCCTTCTAAAAAAAAGGCTACAAATGTATTGTTATTACTAATTTTTATTACTCATGTTACTATTCAGGCCCACTCCTATTTATATTCCAGTCTCTTATTCAAATCAGTGCATGGTTGCTAGGGTAATTTGAAACTTAGCAACCACATTGCTGAAATTGCTAACTGGAGACCTGTTGAATAAAAAAACGAAATAACTCAAAAACCACAAATAAATGAAAACCAATTGCAAATTGTCTCAGGATATTACTCTCTGCATAATAATAAAAGTTATTTCAGAGGTGAACCACCCCTTTAACACCTCACAACAAACATATGGAAAATAATCTTTACAAAGAGCTGACTGGGCTTTTAAAGTGAATCAAACGAATGCCTGAAATGATGGCTATATCGGCTCTGACTTGAAATTAGCTTTTGTTATGTATACTCTAGTCTAAGCAATGTTCCTTCTAAAGTAATTTTGATGCCAGCATGCACAACACAGATTTTAAAAACTGCGCGCACACGTTTAAAATGTGTTCACGAAAGAATTTTTGTGCATATAGCCGAGATGGAATCAGAGGGAACATTGTCTCTAAGTAAAGTGTGACAGCTCTGAACGTTTTTTTTTTTTTTTTTTTTAAATCCATTCTATAACATACTAAAAGTTGACATAAGGGTGAAACACCCCTTTAAAAGAAAATATTTGTATTTTTCAGTTGTTGAGAATGTTGGATAAAAGACTCATAGTGCCCTATTATTTCTTCCAGAAACAAGACACTGGTCAGACTTTGTTGGATATGGCCTACAATCACCTAAATTTGAAAGAACGAGAATACTTTGGATTACAACACAATGAAGAATCATTGGACTCACATGTACGACGTATATTGCTCTTACTCTATAAACAAATTCTTTTCTGGTTTCATCAATTGAGGCTATAACACAGATTTAAAGGGCAAGGCAACCCCCAAAATAAAATGTGCCTAAAAAAAGAGAACCTAATTCTAAGCAAATTTCCAATATACATTTATTTAAATAAAGTGCTTTTAAAGGAAAACTATACCCCCACAATGAATACTTAAAGCAACAAATCGTTTATATCAATTTAAGTGGCATATTTAAGAACTGGTATATTTATTCAAGTAAATATTGCCCATCTCTTGCCTAGAACCACCATTTTGGGATGGTCTGTTTGCTGCCTCAGAGATCACCTGCCCAGAAATACTGCAATAATACTAACTATAAAAGGAAGAAGTGTGGAAGCAAAAGACAGAACTTTGTCCATTAATTGGCTCGTGTGACCTAATATGTATAGTTTGTTTCTGTGCATTGTGAATCGTAGGATCCCAGGGGATGACCCTTATTTTTTAAAATGGCAATTTTCTATTTATGATTACCCAATGGCACATACTACTAAAAAGTTTTTACATATGAGCTGTTTTATGCAATATATTTTTATAGAGACTTAACTCTGTTCGGGAGTCTTAGTGCCCCAGGAAAGACAAGTCTGTTAATCAGCTGCCTTAACTGTCTGAGCCACCAGGGAAGAGAATAAAAAGGGACAGACAAGCACTGCTTTCAATACAAACAACCTAAAAACCACATACATTTTGAATCGAATGTCCTGTATCCTCCAGGCCCTGATATCTACAGAATGTATATTGCAAAGTTGCTCAGAATTATGTTTTCTTTTATTAGGGAAATTTTTATTTTGGGGTTGACGTGCCCTTAAAGGAGAACTAAAGACTAACTAAAGAAGTAGGCTAGAAATGTTTTACGTTACGTTTCGAGCTCCTGTGCCAGCCAAGGCAACCACAGCCCTTTAGCAGGGAAGATCTGTGTCTCCAAAGAAGCCCCAGTAGATCCCCATCTTCTTTTCTGCTGATTCACTGCACATGCTCTGTGCTGCTGTCAGTTACTAAGCTTAGGGACCCACTCACGATATACACATAGAATAGAAATATCACAATATAAGGCTGATTAATAGTTAATACAGATGATTACTACACAGCAGCACAAAAACCAGTGCAACTAGCATCAGAATTTAATAATCAGCCTTGTAGCATCATCTTATTTTTCAGGCCATCCTCATTTTCAGCTGGATTATTTGCGACAACCACAAAGCTTAGTTTTTCAACAGCTGCTCAGAGCCCACTGAGCATGTGAGTGTCGCAGACAACTTCCAAGATGGTGACCTGTGACAAGTTTGAAGTCCTGGATCATTGCTGCTATTGAGAAGCTGAAACTTTAGGCTGGTGCAATAAGTTAAGCATATAAAATATGGCATTTTTAGCCATATTCATTTTTAGGGTTTAGTTCTCCTTTAAAACCATGCTATAAATGTGAGTAATATTATGGATGATTGTTTTAAGTTCTTGCCCAAGTAACTTGTAGTATTCTAAAGTTCACTTTATGGGCAAAACTATGCAGATGACCCAAATCTTAGAAAACGTAATAGAAGCAGACCAGGAACCGTAGTACTGGACACATTTATCAAGGCTCGAGTTGAAAATTCCAATTTTTTTTTTTAAGGTCAAAACTGTCAAATTCGACTAGGGAGTTATTCAAATTCGATTCGAGTTTTTTAAAAAAAAATCTAATTTGATTTTCTAAATTTATCATACTCATCCCCTTTAAAAACTCAAATTTGACTATTCGCCACCCAAAACCTGCAGAATTCCTTTTTAAGTCAATGGGAGAGGTCCAGGGATCAATTTGAAGTTGTTTGCAGCCTTCCTGACATTTGAGTGTTCGGGTCGATTCCATTCATCCGATTTTAAAAAGATTTTATCAAAAGTGTTTGATTGGGAGTTTAGGGGAGTTTTTAAAAACATGAATTTGAAATTCGACCTTTGATAAATATGCCTTTACATGTTTCAAGCAAAATTGCCCTTTATTAAGTGTAATTTATCACCACTACACACTTTACGCAATTTAAAGAGAATCTCATGGGAGGGAAAAAAATCCCCCACCCAAATGGAATGTAATTATTAAAGTATAGGTGTATCCCATGATAGAAGCAACTTTCCCTCCTATGGGGGGCGGGGAATTCACTTCCCTTCCATGTGGTTCTCTTTCATTTGTGCAGTTTAAAAGTGTGCAGTTGTGGTAAATTACACTTGATAAAGGGCAATTCTGATCGAAACATGTAGTATTTAAATAAAAAATCATTGCAGCACAGTACTACAGTGCCTGGTCTGCTTCCATCAAGTTTTCTAGGATTAGGGCAATATTGTGGCATCTTGGATAGGTACAGGAGCTGACATTCAGGATTACATCACAGGAGGCTTCTCCTAAGTTTTGCAATTTGTGAATTCTATCCAAATTCCCCAATTATCTGAATTGGCTATTTAAAGGATCAGTGACACCAAAATATGTCAATACACATAATTCCCTCCAAAACTGCTATAATAATAGGTAAGTCTTAAGGTGGCTATAGACGCACCAATAATTTATTCAGTGCGTGTATGGTGGGAAACAAGCTGACTGTTATCAGCAGGAAACTTGGATATTGGTTGGCTTGTCAATCAGGCTGGCTGGAAAAATTTGGTTTTGTCGCCTTTGAAGGCACTCAAACATCGCCCACTTTAAGTGATGAATTCTCAGTTACAGGTAGAATTCTATTGTTTCTACCTGTATATCTGACGATTCAGCTCTACACGTCTGTATTGAAAACAAATGATCTTTCCTCCGACCATTGTTGCCACCATTACTCTCCCTAATTTTTTAAAATCCTCAGCTAGAATTTTACTTGCAAAATACTCTGTAGCAGAGGAAAGGAAGGGTCACAGGCAGCTTACATTCCTTTGTGCACTGAACCAGAAGTTATGTTTGCCTTGAAGGACCTTCACCACCTATGCTTTTTATCAGTGTGTCTGCACAGAGACCTGACCTCAGCCCAACTGAACACCTGTGGGATGAACTGGAAGCCAATGTGAGGCAGGTCTAATTGCCATACATCAGTGTCCAACCTCTTACTAAGAAAGGAAATAAATTCTGTAAGAATGTTTTAGAATGTGTAGTAACATTTTTGAGAAATATAGAAGCGAAAAGCTGTTTTAGCAAGAGAGGACCAGCTTCATAGGAGTACCATTATTTTTGGGACAGACAGGTGCTGACATGTTTTAATCATATATTGGCAAGGGTAGTGATGGTACTATTATTAAGTGAAAAATACTATGTTATATTTGGCATCTCTGAAATAATGCTCTTTAACTCTTGTCTGCTTACTGTTAAAATAAAAACACAATGCAGATGGACACATGAAACCAAGCAAATGCTTTGTTACATTTAAAGCAGGCTTTAAACACCTTTTCTAATTTTCTTATTTTACAGAGGTGGATTGAGCCGAGTAAACCAATTCGAAAACAAATAAAAGGTATGGCACAAGACAGTGACAATCCAAGTATACTGCACTAATTATGATCCTTTATTTCTTTCTTTAACGTACCCACTCACATTTGTTAAGACCTTGGGTGCACCCTTTTTTAAAAAATGTCTTCCTCCTTTCAGTCAGCTTTATTTATTCTCTATTCTCTCTATACACTCTAATCTGTCCTATCCATTTCTCTTCTTTGTTTTTGTACAGAAATATAGAATGAGCATGATACAGGCTTACAAGGCCTCTTTCCACTTATGTCTTTAACGGAACAGTTCAGTGTAAAAATAAAGATACTTCATTTTTATTTCTGGTGACAAATGACCAGAAAAAAGAGCCATATACACAGCACTCATCAGGATATCATTAAAAAAAATGTTATTCATAAATTGCACTTTAACACATTAACTCACAATTTAAAACACATATACAATGCCTTAAAATATTACTGTATAATGGGAGCTCCCAAGAGTAGCACGTGGCCTGAAATCTTAGCAAAAAAACACAATACACATCGTTTGAAATTCTGTTGAACTTGACTTTTCCACCTAATGAATTGTTATAAAAGTCCAATGCCACTGCTAATGACTAAACCCAGCACTTGCAAGCTAATAAGGTCCAACAGTAAATTGGTATTCCTTTTTAGCGTTTAAGCCTCTATTGGTCCCAAAGGCAATTGCATAATGTTATATTGCTCACAAAGCGATTGTATATAGACCTTCAGGGGAAAATTTCCAAAATGTTCCTAAAAGGTGTTAAGGAAATGTGAGTTTAAGTTCAACACCAACCAACAGGGCATTTATTTGGAACAGTCCTATGTTTTCATTATACTCACGGACCCACACATTCGCTGCACTTTTCCCCCTGTTGAATTATTGTGAAGGGCCAATGCTTATAACCAAACTCAGCACTTGCTGTCTAATAAATTCCAAAAGTGAATTGATATTGATTTATAGCAATTAAGCCTCATTGATTCAGAGGCACTAGCATAATTTTGTATTGCTCACAAAGCATTTGTGTGTAAACCTTCAGGAAATCGTTCCCAAAATATTCCAAAAAGGTGTTAATGTGAGTTCAAGTTCAATACCAACGGACCGTACATTCATTATAGACCTTCAGGGGAAAATTGCCGACCCCGATAATGTTTTATGCAATTGCCTTTGGGACCAATAGAGGCTTAATTGCTAAAAATTAATACCAAATGACTGTTGACCTTTATTAGCTTGCAAGTGCTGGGTTTAGTCATTAGCAGCGGCATTGGACTTTTATAACAATTCATTAGGTGGAAACATCAAGTTCAACAGAATTTCAAACAATGTGTATGGTGTTTTTTGCTAAGATTTCAGGCCACATGTGGTACGCTTGGGAGCTCCCATTATATAGTATTATTTTTAAGGCATTGTCTATGTGAGTTTTTGTTCAAGCTCACTTTACGAATAAAAATTAAATTTTTCATTATATCCTGATGAGTGCTGTATATATGTTTCTGGTCATATGACAGATGACCAGAAATAAAAAATAAAAAAAAGTATCTTATAATAATTATAGCCAGAACACCACCCCAATTGTGGGTTAATCAGGCTTTTTGCTGTATGAGCTGTGCATCTAGCCATTTCTGTCAATCATTGTAACAATAAAAACTGGTTAAATAGGCTGTGCAAAATAAAAAGTTACTAAACTAGTTAGCCAAAAATGTATTCTATAGAGGCTGGAGTGAGCAGATGTCTAAGATAATATCCAGAACCCAACTTCCTGCTTTTAAGCTCTCTAACTCTGAGTTAGCCAGAGACTCAGTGAGTTAGCCTGTGATTAAGTATCTGAGTGATATGAAATGCGTAAGGCTGTATCCTTGTGTACTGGAATAAACTATTTCATGATTTGCCTGGAAGACTGGTCTTTGCAAGTGCCTGCTCTTTTTCTTTATATGGTGGCCCGCTCCCTAAGCTGAGGGTTCAGGGCAGTGCATCTGGACCTCTTCTCACAACTGGTGAGTTCTACAAAAACCTGAGAATTTTCTATTTTTATATTACTACTATCCACAAGTGTGTATGGTCTATATTGTTCAGTGAGTTTGTAATTGATCCTCCGCATTCAGCTCCAATTCAAAAGCAACAGATATGACCCATGTGGCCCCTCCTCAAGTCACTGATTGGTTACTACCTGGTAATCAGTTGAAACCAAATGAGCTGCAAAGTAGTGTTCTGTTATGTAAGACATCCAGTCACTCCACCCTTTATACATTATATTAGAAACATTTTTTATTTTGCACAGCCTATCTATTACCCAGCAAGTGATTTCCTGTGCCTAAATAATTACATTTTAATAAAATTTTCATAATTACTTTTTATGTTCTTAAAGGGGAAATATTGCAAAAATTTAAATTTAATATGAGTGTTGTCTCCTGGAATTGAGGACATTTTAAAATACTGTATATTCAATAAAAATGGTGTACTATTTCTGAAATAATAAAGTTATGCTCTGTTCTCCTCTTGTCAATCAGTCATATTTTGGTTGACTGTTGTGTTGAATACATTGGGTTTGTGCTCCCTTTGCGTGTGTTTTAGAGCAACTGTTTTAAAATAACTGACTTCAACACAAACAGCACGAAAACAGATTGGTGAGAGCGGATAGTGAAGAATAAATTGATTAATTCAGAAAATGTACAACGTTTTTTTTTTATTCTTGTGCAAATGTTATTTTTGTATGCACATGCCTGTGATATTTTTTGTTATTACCTATTCAGTATCATAAAATGTATTTATATACAAAAAACGATTACAGGAGGATTTCCATGCTCCCTTTTGTTCCGTGTACGTTTTTTCATTCCTGACCCCAACACATTACAGCAGGATCAAACCAGGTAATTTAATTTCTTTTAGGTAATGTTCAGAAATCCAAACTACCTAGAACTTATGCTATACGTCTTCATTGTAGAAACTAGATTATGAATTAGGTAAACTATATTTTATATATAAATATTTTTTTTATGGACAACCCAGATTTCATTGCTTTTCTGCTCTACTACTCTACTTTGTAAGATACTTGAGGGGTTACCTTTATATGGCAGGGTCCCCAGTACCTCATTTAGGGGCAGATTTATCAAGGGTCGAATTTCTAGAGTGAAAAAAACTTCGAAATTCGACCATCGAATAGGCTAGTCCGACATTCGAAGTTGAAGGATTTTTAAGATTGTACGGTCGTAGTTCGAATTAAACGATTCGAATGATTTAATTGTACGATTTTACAAAAAAATCCTTCGACTTCTCAAAACGTAGCCAAATACTGGCTATAGGTTCTAGGAGGTCCCCATAGGCTAACATAGCAATTCGGCAGGTTTAACGTGGCGGTGTCAAATTTTTTAAAGAGACAGTACTTCGATTTTTGAATGGTCGAATTTGTTAAGTATTTTCAATTCGAGTCGAAGTTGAATTTGGTCTATTCGATGGTCGAAGTACCCAAAAATTACTTCGAAATTTGATGTTCTTAATTCGAAAATTCACTTCAACCCTTAGTAAATGGGCCCCTTAGTATTTCAATATGAAGTTTCATTCAATAATTGTTTTATCTGCACTCCAGTTTCTGAATTCATTATGTAAATTCTAACTCTATAACAGTTTGAATTGAATATTTTTCTGATTCAAGTTATTATATTTACAATATAAAATTTGTCTTAATTACAACCAAAGTAATTGACTTTTTTAACATCACATTTGATTTGCCTAAATGCACACAGGACCCAAAACCACCCAAGTTATCTTGGGGCACATTTACTAAGGGTCGAATATCGAGGGTTAATTGACCCTCGAAGTAAAATCCTTCGACTTTGAATATCGAAGTCGAATGATTTACCGCAAATACTTCGATCGATCGAAGGAAAAATCGTTTGATCAAACGTCGAAATCCTTCGAATCGAACGATTGGAAGGATTTTAATCCATCGATCGAAGGATTTTCTTTCGATCAGAAAAAGCTTAGAAAATTTATGGGGAAGGTCCTCATAGGCTAACATTGTAGCTCGGTAGGTCTAAAGTGGCAAAGTAGGTAGTCAATTTTTTTTTTTTAAAGAGACAGTACTTCGACTATCGAATGGTCGACTAGTCGAATCAAAGTCGTAGTCGAAGGTCGAAGTAGCCTGTTCATTGGTCGAAGTACCCCAAAAAAACCTTTGAAATTCAAAGTTTTTTTTTACTTCGAATCCTTAACTCGAGCTTAGTAAATGTGCTCCCTTGTGTTCATTCTGTAGTAGAGTTCAAGAAACAAGCCCACTGGGGTATTTCATAGCTCATATTCAAGTACTTGAAATAATATTTTACCATACACACATTTAGGGGTCCGTTTACTTAGCTCGAGTGAAGGAATAGAAGAAAAAATACTTCGAATTTCGAATGGTCGAATACTTCGACCATCGAATAGGCTTCTTCGACTTCGAAACTTGAACGATTCGAAGTAAAAATCGTTCGACTATTCGACCATTCGATAGTCGAAGTACTGTCTCTTTAAAAAATACTTCGACCCCCTACTTTGGCAAATAAAACCTACCGAAGCCAATGTTAGGTCCCCATAGGCTTCCTAACAATTTTCTGCCTCGGAGGAAAATTGTTCGATAAATTGCGGTAAATCCTTCGACTTTGATATTGGAAGTCGAAGGATTTACATTCGGCAGTCGAATATCGAGGGTTAATTAACCCTCGATATTCAACCCTATGTAAATCTGCCCCTAATTGTTTAAAAGACTGGCAAATTCACAACCTAAAAATGTATTGATTTAATTTTTAGGGATTTTTTTCCATTACAGGTAAAAATGCATTATTTGAAGTCTTGATTTTAATCTCCTGTTAAATATTTTTGGTCAATGTAATAAGTCATATTTGGAAAATAATTAAAATCTAGTACAATAAAATACTGTAAATCACTTCAGTGTTGTATATCATTCAAGAAAGTTTCAGGATTTTTTACTTTGATTCCCCAATTCCCATAAGGGTAAAGGTAAATGGAGTGGTGTGCTACCAGCACAATTAAATACATTAATGGGACGTTAACACATCTACATAATGTGGTAATTATTGTGTATATCATTTTTAGAGAATATATGTTTTACCAATTTGTGTAAGATTTAAATAAGGTTAATTTTAGTATATACTGTATAAGTATTGTGATTATTTACAAGAATTAACAATTAGCATTTTTAGTATTACGTTTTATGAATAAGTGAGCATGAGACTGATGAACTATTCAGTCTGAAACATCAAGGAAATGTGCATTCTTCCATTCTGTCAAGGTCTAAGAAAAGACAGCCTTATTGGTATAAATTGAATCTAGTAGACTACATTTTTTGTTTAGATAGTCTATCATTTTAGTGCCCTAACAATATCTCTTTTGTTTTCATTTTTTAGACATTTATATTTTCTACAATTAAAAAGTGATATTCTAGATGGGAGGTAATAAAGAACTAATATTTTTCAGACTTTTGTTCTAATTAATCATAAATGTATTTAATATTTGCAATTTTGTTATTGTAATGTACTCCTGATATTATTTGTACTGCACATTAAGATCTCGCCAAACTCAAATCCATAGCAACTGTACAGTGGATATTAAATCCCATTTACAGTAGCCCTATTGAATAACACCCCCTTTCTGCTACAAGGTACACACACAGTTTGCTTATAGACAGTTGAAACTGGAGCAGAAATATAGGGTACCAATGGTGGCAGAAAACACATTTTTAAAGGGATTGTTCACATTTTTAATTTTAGTATGAAGTAGAGAGGCATATTCTGAAACAATTTGCAATGATTTTCAGTTTTAATATTTTTTTTGTGGTTATTTTATTTAGCTTTTTTTATTTAGCTTTTTATTCCGAGCATTTGTTTTTTTAGATGGGGTCAGTGATCCTATTTGAAACATGCGAAGAATTAGAAGTAAATATAGTAAAAGCTATAAAAAAGGAAAAATTAAGTCCAATTGAAAAGTTTCTTACAATTAGCAGTTCTGTAAAATACTAAAAGTTAACATAAAGGTGAACCAACCCTTTAAAATGTTTCTATTTGTTAGAGCTGCTGTAGTAAGCAATGTTTCCCCTGTTACTCACTGACCAGCCCTTCTCCGGTTTGTTTATCTGATGCTAATGGCATTCTGTATGGAACAATAATAATTAACTCAACCTTGTAAATTTTATGTCATATATTTAAATGCCTTGCACAGCATAAATCTGAGATATTTATTAGCAATTCAACGTGTCATTAAAAAGGGACTAAATCAACCCTTTAACAGGACAACATATAAAAATGCTTTTTCATTTAATGCATTCATGAGACATAGTTTTGAAATCTTGAGCTTCACATATAAAATATATGAATTTAGATTCCACAGCTAGCAGATGGTTGATTGCTCTTTATTAACTGTTGGTTAACTGTACAATTATAACTATTTAGAGTTAATAGAATATAAATAACTTTAATAAATGCACCATTTCAGAGGAGTACATGAGGTCAGAAGGCTTTTTCTTAGTGCATTCTGTCTGACCATCTAAGAAGGGTATGATTTGGAATTAGCAGATATCATGCAAATAACACAACCTTTCTTTCTTAAAATATCTTATGATCTTGTATTAAAGAAGGCATTCTGCCACTGGATACTAAAGAAATGATAATGTAATATAATACAGTTGTTTCAGAGACTGGAACCATATTCTGAAGAACACCCCAGGGCTTCTTGTTAGACAGCCTTTTTTGTTTTTTAATTATAGTCACAGGAAATTAATTTCTCTTATATTTGCTTCATATTTCTGCTTACCAGCTCTTCATCCTTTGTGTGTGCTTTAATCCAATCTTTGCATGCAAAGAACTTTGTACACTGCCAGTGCTCTGTATACAGGGCATCTGTCTATCATAAGGGAAGAATTAACTTGCAAATATGCCTGTATATTCATTGATAGCTTAGTTTAATGGCTCCATTTCATCAATCACTTTTTTGTATGTTATCTACTTATAGGATGTCTTGTCCTCTGAATTCAGCAGTAGTTCTTGCATCTTATTCTGTACAATGTAAGTAGCAATGAGTCACATTGTGACATAACTGAATGTTTAAAATTTTGCACAGAGCAGAACAAGGTTCCATACTGCCCCTTTAAGGCACAGGTTTCCCAATTCTAGAAAAAAACACATAACCGGAGTACGATTTTTTAAAACTATGATTTTTTTAAACAAATCTGGAGCAATGCAACTTTTTCCCACAACAAAATGTTGTTCTGATTTTTTTTTTAGTAAATTAGGGGCATTTGTGGTTGTAAGTTTGTCCGATTTTTTTTTTTTAAATAAAGATGAGAAAAAAACGAGTTTTAATAAATTCCCCACTTAAGGTCATTAATATTACAGCAGAATGAAATGGCACACAAGACTTGTATTGTATGTATTACCATTTCATTTATTAGCTCTGTTTTGAGGACATATTTGAATTAAGCTCTAGAGAGAAAGATCACAGTAAATTTGTATCACAATGAAACTAATAATAGACTGTTGGCAATTGATCTTTACTTTTATTTTTTTTTTTAACTAATTGAACTTTGTTTTTTGTGTTTTTTTTTTTTTTTTGTCTATTTTGCCTCTTTTCAACCAGAATATGGCATATGATTGGCAGGGTCAGCAACACCTGCAAAGAAAAAGTGTATATATTTTAAAGCTAGATGATTGCTATTATTTTATATTTAAGTTATTTTTCAGGCACTTTCTTATTGATCTTTCAGTTGTTTTGTTGCTAGGGTGAGTGGAACCCTCGCAACAAGATAAGTCAAGTAATGTTATAACGTGGAACATTCACTCCTGTTCTGGTAACCCATAGCAAACCATGCTTTCAAATCGCAGAACAATAAATACTAATTGGTTCCTTAAGGTTACTCAGAACAAAGTAAATGTTATTGCATTGCAATTTAAACCCTAAACTGGAGAAAAATATCCAAAATCCACAAAAATAGAAATTTCAGTACTAGTTTAAAATTCTCTTACCACAATTACCACTATTTACATATTTTACACTATGCCCATTTAACAGCCTCCTACAAATAGTATTCAAGCATGGGGCTGGAAATAGGGATAGGCCTAGGGCGTGACTTTGGAGGGGGGGTTCCTGGGCATGTACCACTTCTGTCTGCCTATCACCCTAATTTATAATATAATGCTTCATATATGTCAATTCTGCTCAGGTCTATGATGCATGGAAATAATTATCAAGTTGTTTCTGTTATTCAAACATTTTTTTCATTTTTTTCAAACCATAGCTGAGCTAGGAGACCATAATCCTTTGATACATGTTCCAGGACACCTCTCAAATACTTCTTTTATACCAGGACAAGATATTGATTTTTTAAATAAAGTAGAGGCATTGCACATACAGCACAGGTAATAATTTTATTATTTCAACGTAGTCTTTAATAACTATATGCTTTTGAACTAGAAGGTCTTGTTTGCTTTAAACCTTCATATTGCTTTTCAGTTTTATGAAACACTGAATGTTTTTCCTGTGGATGCTTTGGTTATATATGCAAAAGAGGTGCCCTAAAGGCATTGTCTTTTGTAAACTATTGAAACATTCTAGATATTCTAATTAATTCTTAGGGTGAATGGTCCCCTTTAACATTTTACATTTTGTGCTTTACAGAAGTTGTGTAAAAAGAAAAATATATTTATATATAAATATATTGTTATAAAAATATATTAATGTTGAATAAACCCAGAATTGTTATAAATATGAAATTTTGCTGATAAATTGTTCATAGAAGATTTAGATAGAAAAAACAATACAATGTACTTTCCAAAGTGAACCCTGAATAAGGGCATGTGAATGCAAAATATAGGTCTGCTGTATATAAGAAAATATTTTATGGTATTGTCATTTAATTCTGATTTGGCTATATTTGAAAACCATCCAGTAATGTAGCTTGTAAGGATTCTCATTTCATTGCAAATAATTATTGTAAACAGCATGCAACAAAATAAAGTTACTGGTAAATTATGGTTAAAGGAAAACTATACCCCCCAAACAATGTAGGTCTCTATTAAAAGATACTGAGTAAAACAGCTCATGTGTAAAACCCTGCTTCATGTAAATGAACCATTATCATAATAATATACTTTTTTAGTAGTATGTGCCATTGGGTAATCATAAATAGAAAATTGCCATTTTAAAAAATAAGGGCCGCCCCCTGAGATCGTAAGATTCACTGTGCACACATACAAACCACATGTAAGGTCACATGAGCCAATTAACAGACAGAGTTCTGCCTTTTGCTTCCTCACTTCTTCCTGTTACAGTTAGTGTTGTATTTCTGGTCAGGTGATCTCTGAGGCAGCACAGATAGAGTCACGAAATGGTGGTTCAAGGCAAGAGATGTAAAAGGGCAATATTTATGTAAATATATATTCCAGTTTGGTAAGATTCTTTAATATGTCATTCAATTTGATATAAACTATCTGTTGCTTAAGTATTCATTTTGGGGGTATAGTTTTCCTTTAAATAATAGGTAGTTAGTTGTATGTTAGTTCAGGCCAGTCTTGTATTTGATTAGACTTTGTTGCATTGTATAGGCATCTTAATGATTAACTTTATAATTGACTAGATGTGGAACTGAACTTAATAACTTTATATAATTTGACTGGCAAAATGGACAGAAAACAGGGTCTATAAGATTCACTAGTTAGCGCGTCTCTTTTTTTAAAGATTAGAATATTAAAATATCATCATTATCATTTGATACTAGGGCCTCATCAAGTGTAGCATTTACTATCAATGTTCCCTCTAATTCCTTTTTGGCTATTTGTGCCAAAAATTATTTTGTGCACACGTTTAAATGGAGAACTAAACCCTAAAAATTAACATGGCTAAAAATGTCATATTTTATGTACTGAGCTTGCACCAGCCTAAAGTTTCAGCATCTCAATAGCAGTAATTGATCCAGGCCTTCAAACTTGCCACAGAGGTTCACCATCTTGAAAAGTGTCTGAAACACTCGTTTGCTCAGTGTGCTCTTAGCAGCTGATAAGTAGCTAAATATCAAGCAGAAAATGAGGTTGGACTGTCATATAAGCTGATGCTACAGGGTTAATTCTTAAATGATGATGCTAGTTGCACTAGTAGTCAGTCCCTAAGCTCAGTAAGTGACAGCAGCACAGAGCATGTGCAGTAATTTAGCAGAAAAGAAGATGGGGACCTACAGGGCACATTTGGAGGTACAGATATTCCCTGCTTAAGGGCTGTGATTGCCTTGGGCTGTACAGAAGGCCAAACCATAAAGTACAACATTTCTAGCCTACTTCTTTAGTTAAACATTAGTTGTCTTTTAAACACGTGTGCAATTTTTAAAAACGGTGTGCTCAGGTCAGAATTGATACAAAATGTTGAGTTTTCACACAAAACTTTGTGTGCTGGTGTCAAAATGTGTGTGCAAGCGCACAAGTGCACAACTACTATTACTAAATGAACATACTATTCATTTGGTTTTTTTTACATAAGAAAACCTGGTAAGTATGTGTACAACCCTGTTCTTATAGTATCAACTTCAGTATGAAACTCATACACCCAGCTAAAATCTATGGAGTTTCTATTATAAAGTTGGAATGTTGGATTAGTTAAAGTAAAATTATACACCCAAAATTAATACTTAAGCAACAGACCATTTATATCAAGTGGCATATTAAAGAATCTTGCCAAACGGGTATATATATTTAAGTAAATATTGCCCTTTTGCATCTCTTGCTGTGAACCACCATTTCTTGATGGTCTCTGTGCTGCCTCAGAGATAACCTGACCCAAAATTCTGCAGCTCTAATTGTAAAAAAAAAAAAGTGTGGAAGCAAAATACAGAACTGTGTTAATTGGCTCATGTGACCTAACATGTACAGTATGGTTTGTTTGTGTGTACTATGAATCCCAGGGGGCAGCCCTCATTTTTTTAAAATAGCAATTTTATATTTATGAATACCCAATGGCACATACTACTAAAAAGTATATTATTATGAAAATGGTTTATTTACATGAAGCAGGGTTTAACATATGAGCTGTTTTATGCAATATAGTTTTATAGAGACCTACATTGTACGGGGAGGTAATAGATTTCCTTTAAGAGGGAGAAAACAGACTACTTATGTTAGACAAAGGGGCTCATGTACTAACAATCCAATTTAGTCCAAATAAGGCTCCACGACACCCACATCAAATCTTCCTTAAAAAAAAGATTGCAAGCAAATACTGTCCATTACAGTAGGAAAAGAGAAGCTTAAATAATGTGGCACAAGGTGTATGGATAAAACAACATAAAAATGAAGATTCTTCTTTCATTAAGAGTAATATCCCCAATGCTTCAGAATACAATACAGTACCCTTTAAGAAATGTCTTTTTATATACCTAAATATACCTACAGCACTTAGTTTTTCCTAACACAAGTTTTTTTTTTCCATCTTTTAGCGGACTTGGACAAACAGAAGCAGAGTCATGCTACATTAATATTGCAAGAACACTAGAATTCTATGGAATAGAAACACACAGTGGTAGAGTATGTTTGATTTATACCTATTTAATAGCTGAATACTTGGGACACAATTTCAGTTCTGTTCTAATTACAGCAGCTCAAGGTTTAACTGTACTGTTATTTATTAATCAACATAGTATTTCACTGCACTGTAAATTCAGTTAGCTATGAGTAATAATAGATAAAACAAAACAAACCATTCAATGCTTATTAGAATTTGCAGCCCATTGAGCAGGAATGTGGACATCTCTGAAAACAGTACAGGTATGGGACCTGTTATCCACTTGGGGCCTGTGATTTGTGGGAAAAGGGATATTTCCATAATTTGGATCTCCATACCATTCTCATTTTGAAAATTAGGCACTTTCCCTGTTCCTATGCCCACTATCTTTCCAGCATGACCTGTCCAATAATCATTTTTGTCCTCCTAAACAGGGATGACTGTGATTTTTAGCTTTCTCTCATTTTACACCATTTTTGTGATTCCCTGATTTTACACCATTTAGTCTGGTCCCCTGAAAAACATAAATGGGGGTTCTACTAAATTTGAAGTGATTACATTTTACAGATCTGTTTTGTTTCAGATTATTACTTTAGTTAACAGGTTTACTTACATATGCACAGTATTTACATCAAATATATGAAAAGGATACAGATTAATTCCTATTTACAGAAATTCAATGCCCAAATGCAAAATGCATTTTACAACTCTCGGGGCGCCCAAGGCAAAACTCCTGGCGTTGGCCATCCTCACCATCTGCTGAGTAGGCTCTCGCCATTAAAGGAGAACTGAAGTTTAACTAAAGAAGTAGGCTGGAAACATTTTATATTGTGTTTTGGGCCTCTGTACCAGCCCAAGGCAACCACAGTAGTAAAGGTCTGTGTCTCTGAAATGCCCCGAGTAGGCTCCCCATATTCTTTTTTTGTTGACTCACAGCGCATGCTTTGTGCTGCTGTCAGTTATTGAGCTTAGGGATTGATGCACACTATACAGAATATAAATCATATAAAAGCCACAATTTAATGTTGCTTCTGACTGAATGAGTTGTACAGGCTGATGCATTGGATAGCTTTAAGACGGGATTGGATGATTTTTTTTAGCAAGAGAGCGAATACGAGGTTATGGAAGATAGCTCATAGTACAAGTTGATCCAGGGACTAGTCAGGTTGCCATTTTGGAGTCAGGAAGGAATTTTTCCCCCTCTGAGGCAAATTGGAGAGGCTTTTGAATTGTTGTTTTGCCTTTCTTTGGATCAACTAGCAGTTAGGCAGGTTAAAATAGAGTTAAAAGGTTGAACTTGATGGGCGTGTCTTTTTTTTCAATCTAACTTCCTATGTAATACAGATAATTACTATATGGCAGCACAGAAAACATTGCAGCTAGCATCATAATTTAATAATCAGCCTTGTAGCATCAGCTTATATTTCGTACAAACCTCATTTTCTGCTTGACAATTTGAGAATCCCCCCCCTAAGCTTAGCTTCTTAACAGCCCACTGAGCATGGAAGTGTCACAGACAGAATAAGGATCATTGCTGCTGTTAATAAGCTGAAACTTTAGGCTAAGTTCAGTATATGAAATATGGCAATTTTAGCCATATGAATTTTTAGGGTTAGTTCTCCTTTAACACCGCCTCCTTCCACCCCACTTCTCCATCAAAGAGCAGGGCCAGAGTTAGAGTTATAAGTGGCACCTCTTCTGCCCACTCCTAGTTCTGGCCCTATGAGAAATGCTTCACTCTGCCACTAAAACCCTCAGAAGGAATGTGCTAGTAATAGATCTAGAGCTAATGAACCATATAGCAAAATCTCTACAGGGCTTTTAACCCAGAAAATTTGTGTAGAATAGATTATCTGTTTTGCTATTCTAGGCATGGGACCTGTCATCCAGAATGCTGGGGACCTGAGGGTTTTCTGATAACAGATCTTTCTGTAATTTGGATCATCATACCTTAAGTCTACTAGAAAATAATGTAAACATTAAATAAACCCAATAGGTTGGTTTTGCTTCCAATAAGGGCTAATTATATCTTCATTTGGATTAAGTACAAGGTACTGTTTTTTATATTACAAAGAAAAAGGAAATTTTAAAAATTCTGGGTTTTTTTCGGATAAAATGTAGTCTATGGGAGAGAGTAATTCTGTAAATCAGAGCTTTCTGGATAACTGGTTTCCGTATAACGGATCCCATAGCTGTACCACTGAATAATAGAATATACAAAATTAACTGCTAATTGGTTGCTGTTGGCAATTGAATTTTGTTTAGCACCTATATTCATAAATTGACCCCCAGTAGGTGGTTCAGTGCCCTGTGAGTTGTTTTTAAAGGCAACTTTTGTTCTTAAAGACCAATTTCTAACACAGCCAGAATAGTTTGCAAAATTTCTGCTCTCATGCTTATTACTATGAACTGACTTTAAAAGCAATTGAGTTAGAAGTTTAAATTGATGAAGCAATAAATAAGAAATTTAACTGAGATTCATAACTGATATAGCCTGCATATGGCCTCACTCCTGAACTCCAACAACCTCACTTCTCAAAATGCCCCACTCCCTTTACCAGGCTTCCACTCCCTTAACTAGGCAGCCACTCCCTTTACCAAGCAGCCTCTTCATTTCTATTTTCTGTCATCAGTCACTGACCAGAAGCACATGCTCTAAAGGCCAGGACCAGATTGTTTTTATGCATTCATGAGTTTACATTAACAAATATAAATAATAATGTAATACAGACTGTAAACAAGTAAAGCATCTTCACTTTGTTAGTATTATGTACCTTTAATAGCAAATCAGTTTCACTGTGCTCAGTGCAAATAAAAACAAAAGATTCATCTCACAGATAAGTAAACTACGCCACCTAGAGTCCATATGAGCATTTAGGAATTTTCTCACACCTAGGGACATATTCATAATGTAAGAAAACTATATTACCGCAAAATTTAAACTGATTTGATATCATGGAATGCTATGTAGTTATTTTTCTGGAATGATAACCAACATATCAATTTTGATGCAAAAAGTAAGGGAAGACAGAAAAAACTGCGTTAAAAAAAGACACATTTCACTCTATATTCTCTGCACCAGAAAAGTTGAGAGAAACATTATTGCCTGAATTTGTCCCCTTGGCCTCAAAAAACGACAACGGGTTTAGCGCTGTGAAAACTGATGTAATTTTTGGCATAAATATGGCTTAATTATAGTACATACCTCTATAAATATGGTGATTTTCTCTTTGTAGCTGATGATTTAAATTATGACAATGGTTAATGCTAAATCACTCTTAATCAGAGAAGCAGCTTTATAAATATGCTGTTTATTTTACCTTTTGGACATAATATATATATATATATATATATATATATATATATATATATATATATATATATATATATATATATATATATATATATATATATATAAATATGCCCCAAAATACAGCTGTAAATGTTTTAGTCAGCCTATATGCCCCTTTTATAAAGAATCAAAGTACCTGTATTAAAATTGGTTGCATTTATAAATTTGTGATTACCTTCTAACAAAAATTCACCTTCCACAGAGAAGTTTACGTTCAGTTCCACTTTTAGTGCAGTTGAAAAATGTTTTAACCTTTTCCATGTTAACATAAAGCTTCAGAATACACTTCAGGGAAATTTGTGTCAGCTTAGACCAGGGAAATCCCATTTTTTCCTTCTAAATGCTGATAATTTTGCCAAAGTTTTTGAAATAATGAGAATTTAATTGCATTTTACTTTAGCAACACATTTAACATCATTCCAATAAGATAAGATTACTGGCTTATTTTCAGGGGTCCTGAGTAACTTGTACTGCGTTTTACCAGTTTATGGGAACACATGGGAATTACCAATATTAATTGTCACCTAAATGAAATGAGGAGCTATACTATATTTAGTCTTCATGCTGAGGAGCACTGGGAGAACATGCAGAAAGTATGCAGCACCCAGGTGCATTTCTGCCATGAGGCAATGTGTGTACCTTGCCTCAGACTGCAGCTCCCCAGAAGTTACCGGGGGGCAGCAAAAAGGTGCTCCTGATAACTTTAAGAGCCGAATTTCCGGTTTAATATAATTTTGCTCTCTGCACTAGCCTCAGGTGGTGTTACAGCCTCAAACGCGCCTGGCAGCACCCAGCCAGATACGGGTAGAATTTGCATTATAATTGCTGGGGTCATCTTCTTACTCTAAAAAAGTATTTTATGTGACAGTTTTTATTAGTCTGTAGTTCAGTAAATTAAACTGAAACTTTGCAACTATCTGTAACACTGAATTGAAGTTACAGAGCGAATGTAGTGTTAGAAGCACTACAGGCATAATTTGCATCTTGTGACAAGCAGGCTGCCTGTGCACACAGTTTGTGTGGAAATTAGCTATGGTAAGCAGGAAAGATAGAGACACCGCATCTTCTTGCAAAAGCACAAGTTTGTTTTGGCAAACTCTTACCAACATAAAGGTTACAGGAACACAGTCCAACAGCATGCATTCAAAACTTTCCCCCACTCTGGGGTTCTCGCCATACAGGGTGGCTTCCAAGATCTGGAATATTCTGGGCTTCTCACTAAGCCCTGCTGACTCTCCTCTCCAGGGATACCAGCTCACCAGCCTCCAGTCTGTTTCATCTTCTGGCTTTTCTCAATCACTTTAGACTATCAGTCACCTGGTCATGGCTCCCTCTTCTGCTTGCAGTGGCAGAACAGCATCTCCAGCCCCAGGAGTTCCTAACAGACAGGTATCCTTCCTGTTCTGTTCTTGTTTAGAAAGATCTTCCTTATATTTTCACTACAATTAAATACACACACAGTGCCACCTTCTTTGGGAAAGGAGGCTCTAGTATGAGAACTGGACCTCTAGAATGGATTGTCTGGCTTGCCTGTTCCTTCAAGAACAAGATAGCTTCCAGGGCCAGACAGCAAAATTCTTTAAGTGGAGAAATCATTCTCTAAGTAACATCTTCTTTTGCAGTTTCTCCTGTTGGGAACAAAAGGCAAGGGGACAGGGCAATGAACAGCAGCGGGTCTAAGGGCGCCTGCTATGTAAATCCGGCCCTGCATATAAGGCACTTAAAGGAAAACTATACCCCCAGAATGACAGAATGAATGCATAGCCAACAGACTGACATCTAAAAAAAGCCCATAAAAGTTACAATAAATAAATAATCCTTCAGCATGTGGCCTCACTGACTGTTTTCCTGATCTGGAGGGAGATGCTGTGTGCCCATATAAAAGTGGGAGCACAGAAACATAGCAACACCGCCTCATCACTTGGCTGTTTTCAAAATCAGCTGATACACCATACGCCAGCATGTTGGTATGCCCCTTTTAAAAGAATTGTTCAGTTTAAAAAACATCTAATATACTGTAAATATATCAATCTAATATAATTCTAATATAGTTAGGCAAAAATGTATTGTATAAAGGCTGGATTGACTGAATTTCTAACATAATAGCCAGAACACTCTCTTGGTTTCAACATTTTTTATTTTGCACAGCCTATCTAATTACCCAGTTATTATTTTCACACTGAACTGTTCCTTCCAAAGTTCCCTGTGCTTGCAATAAATCTTTCATATTAAAGGAACAGTAACACCATCAAATGAAAGTGTTTTAAAGTAATGAAAATATTATGTTATGTTGCCGTGCACTAGTAAATCTGATGTGTTTGCTTCACAGCTGTTTGTTTATATAAGCTATAGTAGTCATTCTAAAGCAAACATATACCTTTTACCAGTGCAGGGCAAAAGTCTTGTTTGTAATTGCAGTATCTGTTCATGGACTTGGCGGCTGGTGTAACAGACCGCTAGCTTTCAGGTTCGGAGAGGATGATTTGATGTAAAAAATGTATTGGAAATTACTGCACAGGGCACTGACCCTGCAGCAAATGACCCAGCCTTGCCAGCACTGCCATGAATGATCACCAACACAATATTATGCACAAGCCTGGGAGTGTTTTTACATGTAAATAAAATATTAAAAGCAGTGCATTAGAAAAGTTAATATGTTTAGGAAACATTTTCTTTTTGCCGATATATATTGATTTTTACACAGTATTCTGCAATTATGAATTGGAATAGTTTTTACCTGTACATAAAAATAAACAACATTGTGCTCATGGAGGACTGAAATAAATGTATTTTAAAAAGGAAAAAGAAGATGAGTGCCTAGAGAACAATTTGTGTACCTTTGCCGGATTGATACCCTACATCTTTGCCTCCTTCATACTCCTAATGACTGTCTTGTTTAAAGTCATAAAAAATTGTCTTATAATGTTATGAATGCATAATCCATTTTGCATGCTTATGCCCAGGTAGTTTGAAATGCTAACAGGGTCGGACTGGGCCGGCAGGACACCTGTAAAAACATGGTGGGCCCCCAGCTCTTATGGCCCTGCTGACCAAGATCCGTTCTCTGCACTGCCGCTCTCCCAACCTCTCTCCCTGCCACAACTTCCCTTCCTGGTCCTACTCGCTGTAAAGGAAAAGGTACACACGTGAGGCCAGAGGGGGGTTGTGGCTGGGGTGGGCCCAGAGGGGGGGGCTTTGCAGCTGGGGGGTGGTGTGAGGGCCCCTGAGGTGGCAGGACCAGTGAGCTCCAGGCCTCCCAGTCTGACGCTGTCCAGCAATACAGGTATGTGACCTATTATCCAGAATGCTCGGGATCTGGAGCTTTAATGGATCTTTCTGTAATTTGTATCTTCGTACCTTAAGTCCACTAGAAAATCATGTAAACATGAAATAAATCCAATAAGCTGGTTATGCTCCAATGAGGATTACTTATATCTTAGTTTGTATCAAGTACAAGGTACTGTTCTATTCTTACAGAGAAACTCATTTTTAAAAATTTGGATTATTTGGATAAAATGGAGTCTATGGCAGACGGCCTTTCCGTAATTCGTATCTTTCCAGATAATAACTCCCATACCTGTATAACTGGCTACAGTCTATACTCTCCTGGGAAAGGTTGCCACTAGATGGACTTCTATGGCTGTTTAAGTCACAGCACTGAGCCATTAAGTTCTTGATAGCAAACCCTTCTGTACAGCTCTGACTTTGTGCATGGGGCATAATTATGCTGAAACAGGATATGAAACATATGAGCTATTCTATGGAATATATTTTTATAAAGACCTACATTGTTGGGGGTATAGATTTCCTTTAAGTACATATTTCCCTTTGCATGCTGCATGTGATAAAAGATGCACAAAAAAAGGTTGTTCAATACATACTTTTTACCATGAAATACTTTTTTTTACAGGACCTCCATAATTTAGACCTACTGATTGGTATTGCATCTGGTGGAATAGCCGTGTATAAGAAACTAATCTGCTCAAGCTTCTATCCTTGGTGAGTAAATGAAAGTAATATTTGTTCTTTAGTAAAAATATTTCTTTTGCTATAATGCACTATAAACTATGAGCAGTTTTTCAAGTTTAAAGCTTTTATTGCATACATTGTGCAGTGATGCAAACCATAAGATGCATAATATGTTCTGCTATGTAGTTCTGCAGGTTTGCAAGAACAGAGAAACACGCTCTTTGGGGCAGGTCCTCTGAACACTTATTCTAATTATTGGTTGTATACAATCTATATGTTTAATTTATACACCCATTTATTGTACAGCACTGTATAATATGTTATTGCTTAACAAATACTGGTTATTTAAAAAAACTATCTTAATCAGCATACAACAGTGACAACACTCAACTCTAACACTGGATAAATGTCTGCTTGATTAGAAAATATTAAAGGGTCCAGTTTATTTTTTTAACCAACCCCTACCACGAAAATTATTTTTTTGGCAATAGGTGCATTATGGAATGAAAAGCTCCTCCAACCGCTACTTTAATAGTACTGTATTTATTAGTTATCATGAGTGGATTTTCCATATGATTTGGTCTGATACACCTTGACAGCCACAACAAATGAATTGGTCTGGTCAGTTGCCCTAGAACTGCACAGACTGAACCTCTGCCTAGTAGCTATTTAAGCACATAAGCAGTAGTGCATTTTGGCTTTAGGCAGAACTGCATAAGCATGTAAAAGATTCTCATTTAATTCAGAGAGTTCTTCCTTCATAAGGGAGAATCTTAAATGCTCAGGTAGTATCTTTTAATACATTGCTAGCAATGGTTTTACATTTTTTTTTTTTTTTTTCAATTTAGGGTATACATTTTAAAAATCTCTTTCAAAAGGAAAAAGTTTTTTTTACATCAGCGTCAAAAACAAGTAAGTGATTTTTTTTACTTGTTTAACTTGTATTCCTTAAAGGACAAGGTAACACTCTATTACTATGTTTCATCACCTGCTATTGCCCCTTTAGCCGTAGCTTACTGCTAATTATTTATCAGGCTCTAGTGCTCACTGCGCCTAATTGAAATGACCCACAATTCTATCAGCAGTGCCATATTTACTTATTCCAATGTCTCAAACATGGCAGATTCATTCATAAATTGAACTGTTAGTATTATTACATACAGTCCCTTAGACATTTATTAGAGATGGTGTGGTTGTGATTCAAGATTGTAATGTGAAATACAATTGTCTCATGTTGTTTAAAAAACATATTCTTCATTATTGATTCTTAATATATCCATGTAGTCTTGGAGCTTTTCTAACGTGTATTTGACACACTCCATTTACTGTTATATGCACATGTTGGTTTCACCAGATAAAACACTGTTAAAGGAGCATCTTTGACCATTGTGATATTGGAGCTCCCAGTAGTCATTTGGTTTCCATGATTCTCAAAAGTTGCAACTGACCGTTTTAATACACTATGGGGCATATTTATTAGAATTGGAGACAAACATCACCTGTGATGACCATAGCAACCAATCTAAAATTAGATTTTAACAGTCACCTACATGTTAGAAGACAAAAGCAAAGATCTCACTGGTTGCTATGGGCAACATCACCAGTTATGTTTGTCTTCAAATCGAATAAATATGCCCCAATGTAGCCAATATTATCCAGACACTATATATGTGAAAATGGCATGTCTTCAGTTGGATCTCTCGCTTTAAAGTTCCAAACTGTTTCAGAATAAGTTTTACAAGAAGTATGGGTATTTTAATGGGTAATTAGAAGCAAACAAACCTGGCATTACTGTGTTGGCTGAAGGTTGCAACAGTTGGATTCTGGAGCAGTGGGAATCCATTTTATAGTTATTAATGACATTTCACTGTCTGGGAGTCTGATATAATAGTCTGGATTTGTAAGATGCCAGGCAAATACTGCCAACCTGAATGCATAATACCTATGGTAAATCTTGTTGGTGGAGGATTTATGGGCTATGGTTGCATGCTTTTATTGTTTGCTATAGTTGTTTGGTTTGAAAGAGAATCTGGGACATGGGAAGCCTATTTATCACATTTTTTATTTTTTTATTACTTTATTCCATACTTAGTGCGTAAGGCAGCACACACACACATGGGTAAGCTTTGAATCAATCCCCTGGTAGGACAGAAAAAAATACAGCCAATAAACAAACCTATAATAAACCCCCCAATCACAACCTGCAGCAATGTTAAGTTTTTCAAGCTAACAAACTAGGGAGAAAACACACAAGAAACCAACTGATGCATTAATATTTATTAGGGAGGGAATAATTTTGCTGCCTTATGGACTCAAGGAAAGGACATTTCAGGTAAGCACAGGCATCACACATGGGATTTAGCAAACTAAACAGAGAGGATTTGGAATATATTATGAATACTGAAGAGCTGCTTCTAGATTTCTGTTGCAGAAGGCTGCTTTTTGAGAGTCTGCAATGTCTAACTTGCAGTGCTTGACAAACATATGAACACTGCTCCAAGATGCTGCTCTGCACTCATTAATATTGACACAAGATTTTCTCAGCTAAGACAGCTCTGGTGGAAGGAGCCCTTAAATGAAGAGGAGGTTCCTTCCCTGAAGATGAGTAGGCCAAGGATAGTTCCTTGAGGAGGAACAAAAAAAAGTTTGTTTTGCAGAAGATTGTTCCCTTTCCCTGGGTCTAAGTTTTTCTCCAATGGTGTTCCTTTTCAG
Source organism: Xenopus laevis (assembly GCF_017654675.1). Lineage (NCBI taxonomy): Eukaryota > Metazoa > Chordata > Amphibia > Anura > Pipidae > Xenopus > Xenopus laevis. Next base: position 61,055,036 of record NC_054382.1, read on the forward strand.
TTTTTTTGAGGCTGAATCTGCTCAGTCAGGATCTTCAGATTATAGGTCCCTTGAACGTCCCACCTGGAATCAGGGCAGAAAAAACACTGCTGGAGGGTGTGAAGGGGGCTTATTATAGGCTTGTTTATTGGCTGTGTCCTACCAGGGGAAGGTCCAGAGCTTACCCATGTGTGTGTTGCCTGGAGGATGTAAAGAAAACTCAAACTTGCCAAATACTTATTTAATAAAAAAACTTGTATCTCAAAAACTGATTAAAAACATGATAAAACCCTTAAACAAAGTTGATTGCATTCATTTTCAGTGAGTCTGCTAGCTCTTAAAAAAATTAAAATTGAATGTCCCATTGCCTTGACATGAACTTAGATGCTGAGTTTTACATTTGAGTTTTTCCGCTTAATACTTTTTAAGAATTCAAGTTTCAGAAACCCTTATTTGAGTTGCACTGTATTTTGACATTTCAGAAAATATCAACACTTTCGAACCGTAAGGGGAGGTACAGAGCACTTCAATGTAACTAGGATATAAAAACAATTCTTTAAAAGTGTTTAAAACAAAAACAATTCTTGCTTTTGCTTACTATGTAATTATGTATTTCAGAATGAATGCAGAGAACAGATTGTAACATTCAATATGTTAAGTTATCGTGCTTGCAAAAACCTTTGGAGATCCTGTGTGGAACATCATACATTTTTCCAGACAAGAAGATCACTACCACGTGAACGGAAGGTAGTTTCTAATTATTGGACTTTGGGTGCATTAAACCAAGCAAAGTAAGTATACCTATGTAATTGTTTACAATTACGTTCACATAATGTATTAATTATATCTGTTTATTACAGATTTGGTAAAAGTTCATCATGAAAAGAGATCCATATTCTAGATGGGGCCTGGAAGTGAACTGTATCACAGCACACTTTGATATCATTATTATAATGATCTGCACTAACATATTCCACAGTGCATTACAGAGATTACACATCAGTCCCTTCCCAGTAGCTATTAAAATGTAACGTCCCTATTTGCGCACACTAGGGCCAATTTTATCAGGAGCCAATAAATCTGCCTGTATGTTCTTGAAATGTGTTGAAGGGCAGTATACAAGTTTCTTGCAGATATAGCTCTTGTTGGAATCAAACCCAGGCCCCAGCGCTGCAAGGCAGCAGTGGTAAACATTGCATCACTGTGCTAGTATATTTTTAGGAATATCCTCAGTCCCCCAGGTGGTTCATATTTACTATCAGAGCAAAGTGCAAAAATCAAAAAAAGCAGACTGCCACATTATTTGCCCACTACGCATCATAGTTTGTACCTGAATGGTGTTGAAGTGGACTGGCTATTAGTTCACAGAAAGCGGGTACCCACTATTAAAAAATCACCCCTGATCACAATTTGGGGTTTGTGCTGTATTTGTCCGATCAACAATCTGAATAAATTTGTTATGGCTAACTGTATTTTAATTTAAAATTAATTAATTAATTTATAATAGATTTAAGTATCGATTAATTACTAATGAATTGTAACAGCATTGACAAATCAAGTCATTTAAATTGACAACTGCACCCAGCTCTTTGTCAGTGGGTTAAGACTGTGAATTGGTTTGATGGTGGTGGAGAGGGTTTTTTTTTTTTACTATTTTTTCCCTATAAATGTATTTTAGGTCTGCCAGCAGCCAGCTATGCAGGAAAGTAATTGGTGGAATGGTATGGAACACAGATGTGAAGAGATCATTATCCGTGGAACATCTTGAGACAAAAAGTCTTCCGTCACATTCTCCTCCTATAACACCAAACTGGTAGATAAACCTCAGTAAAGAATATGATTGCTTTACAAAAATAATTTAGAGGGGTTCACATGACTGACAAATCTGGCACCTATGTGGAAAATTAACAAAGAAAATTGAGTGAAGGCTGCGCTGTTGCACAAATAGTCGGGTCGGGGAAAGCAGCACCAAAAAATAGTGGATCCACACTTCCACTGTGAGTAATAGAAGTCAGCAAGAGAGGTGCGCTATTAACCTTATAAATCCTTAAATACAGGCACCTAAAATGAAAAGAAACTACACATAGAGTAGTACGTTCGGCTCTTTCTAGAAATAACTTTGATGTTAGAACTACTCACAATCGTGATCCTCAAACAAGAGCGTGTAGAGTGTTCTTTTTTTAGCAGGGTATATACGATGTTGAAGCGTGCGATGTTTCTGAAGGAAAGAGACGCTACAGATGGTGAAGAATCGTTAGAGATCCGACTTAGACCCTGCGGGTCCTAAGGACTTACCGGACTGCCGTCAGAAGAGAGCGTTGGAAGACTCGCAAAGAGATCGCTCGATGCCGACGTGTTTCCCAGGCGCTGTTTGGACACCGTTCCCTGAGTTCAGGCAGCCTCGCTCACCCGCTGCGCGTCCGCAAACACTGCTGTTTCTCGTTCCACAGTCAGTCAGCTCGCCTCCGGTGCCGTGCAAAGGTTAAATAAGTGATTCGGAAGGGGATTAATTCTATAACAAACTTTTATTTCATTTAATACAAAGGCCCAACGCGTTTCATATCCTACGATACTTCCTCAGGGGCATCACGTGTGTAACATCACGTCCAAGATTATATAGGGTAGATCATTTCATTAGCCTAATTGGTAATTGGCTACAAGGTTTCGTTTCCACAATTAACACTTTCGTTTAAGAATACATCCATTATAATAAATTACATTAAAATAATTAATTTAAACATACTTAAATAGTAATAAAACATTATTAAGTTAAAAAGCACTTCAAATCAATTTCTATATTTAAACCTTTGGGAGCGAGTGTTTTAAGTTTATGTATCCAGTATGTTTCTTCTCTCGATATTATTTGTATAATATCACTTCCTCGCCAGTGATTTTTCTTTTGTACTATTCCCATGAATTTTAAAAGTGAGGGGTCTGAGTTGTGATGAGTTTTAAAATGGGCTGAGACACTATGTGTCAATAGTCCCTTTCTTATATTATTCATATGCTCCCTTATTCTGATCTTCAGAGTTCTATTTGTACGTCCAATATATTGGAGATTACAGGGACATTCTAATAAATAAATTACATTGTTGCTATTGCATGTTAACAGCGACTTAATAGTAAATTCTTCTTTTGTTACTTTTGAATCAAATGTTTTATAATTTCTATCATTGTTTGTACTTGTTTTACAGCCTTTACAGGTTCTGCATGTGAAAAATCCGTTTATTTTTTCTTTAGAGAAATGGTTACTTATTGATTTTTGATCTACAGGAGGTAGACAACTTGGTGCTAATAGTTGTTTAATTATTTGTGGTTTTTTGTATAGAATATATGGTTTTTCAGGTAAGACATCTTTTAGATCTTTGTCTTTTTTCAGAATATGCCAATGTTTTTTTATAATTGCTTCTAATTTTTTGTTTGAATTATTATAAGTTGTAATGAATGAAATAGGGTTACTTAATTTAGTTTTTCTTTCGGTGTTATTAATTACAAATGTGATAAAAAAGAGAGAATTGGATTAATTAATAACACCGAAAGAAAAACTAAATTAAGTAACCCTATTTCAATTATAAAAAAATTATAAAAAAACATTGGCATATTCTGAAAAAAGACAAAGATCTAAAAGATGTCTTACCTGAAAAACCATATATTCTATACAAAAAACCACAAATAATTAAACAACTATTAGCACCAAGTTGTCTACCTCCTGTAGATCAAAAATCAATAAGTAACCATTTCTCTAAAGAAAAAATAAACGGATTTTTCACATGCAGAACCTGTAAAGGCTGTAAAACAAGTACAAACAATGATAGAAATTATAAAACATTTGATTCAAAAGTAACAAAAGAAGAATTTACTATTAAGTCGCTGTTAACATGCAATAGCAACAATGTAATTTATTTATTAGAATGTCCCTGTAATCTCCAATATATTGGACGTACAAATAGAACTCTGAAGATCAGAATAAGGGAGCATATGAATAATATAAGAAAGGGACTATTGACACATAGTGTCTCAGCCCATTTTAAAACTCATCACAACTCAGACCCCTCACTTTTAAAATTCATGGGAATAGTACAAAAGAAAAATCACTGGCGAGGAAGTGATATTATACAAATAATATCGAGAGAAGAAACATACTGGATACATAAACTTAAAACACTCGCTCCCAAAGGTTTAAATATAGAAATTGATTTGAAGTGCTTTTTAACTTAATAATGTTTTATTACTATTTAAGTATGTTTAAATTAATTATTTTAATGTAATTTATTATAATGGATGTATTCTTAAACGAAAGTGTTAATTGTGGAAACGAAACCTTGTAGCCAATTACCAATTAGGCTAATGAAATGATCTACCCTATATAATCTTGGACGTGATGTTACACACGTGATGCCCCTGAGGAAGTATCGTAGGATATGAAACGCGTTGGGCCTTTGTATTAAATGAAATAAAAGTTTGTTATAGAATTAATCCCCTTCCGAATCACTTATTTAACCTTTGCACGGCACCGGAGGCGAGCTGACTGACTGTGGAACGAGAAACAGCAGTGTTTGCGGACGCGCAGCGGGTGAGCGAGGCTGCCTGAACTCAGGGAACGGTGTCCAAACAGCGCCTGGGAAACACGTCGGCATCGAGCGATCTCTTTGCGAGTCTTCCAACGCTCTCTTCTGACGGCAGTCCGGTAAGTCCTTAGGACCCGCAGGGTCTAAGTCGGATCTCTAACGATTCTTCACCATCTGTAGCGTCTCTTTCCTTCAGAAACATCGCACGCTTCAACATCGTATATACCCTGCTAAAAAAAGAACACTCTACACGCTCTTGTTTGAGGATCACGATTGTGAGTAGTTCTAACATCAAAGTTATTTCTAGAAAGAGCCGAACGTACTACTCTATGTGTAGTTTCTTTTCATTTTAGGTGCCTGTATTTAAGGATTTATAAGGTTAATAGCGCACCTCTCTTGCTGACTTCTATGTGGAAAATTAGTCACGCAGGGTTGGGCCATCTTAAAGTGATACTGTTGCTTAAAAACTACTTTTCAAAATATGAATGTACATTCATAGTTACCAGTAGGTCATGTTGATTGTTTTTTGCTGAGAGATCTGTTTTTGTAAGTTATTGTTAGTTAAAGTTCCTAAAACTGACCTGGGAACTGTATCATCTCAACCTGTCATTTAAAGTTTCTAATGCTAATGGACTCCTGCTGCATAAATATGGCAGCCCCCTCATAGATGAACACAGGGAGTCAGACAGGTAATTGAAAAGCATTAGGCCAATACTTTATAGCAGAATTATAAGTAGCATGTAAATACAATATTATGATAGATGCAAAAAGGTTTAATTTCTGGTGTCAGTATCTCTATAAATGTGTGTTTTTTGTGATGTAGGGTGCAAGATATTGATAGGAGGATGCAGTTGTTGTATGATAGGATCAGTTGTGGGTGCTACACAATAGAAAACCAGCTCTCCACTTGCATGTTGTACTCTCTGACTGTGAAAGGTAATAGGATTCCATGTAGACAGCAGCACTCCAGGTTATTTTGAAAGCCATGACTTTACTTAAAGGGGTTGTTCGCCTTCCAAAAACTTTTTTTCACTTCAGTTGTTTTTAAATTGTTCACCAGAAATAAAGACTTTTTTCAATTACTTTCCATTATTTATATTTTTACTGTTTTTCCAAAATCTAAGTTTAAAGTTGAACGTTCCTGTCTTTGTTGTTTGAGTCTGGCAGCTCAGTAATTCAGGTGCAGAAACCAGGGCTGTCCAACTGGCCCCCCCCCCACCTGCTGTGTTTGCTTACCATGTGTAAGATTTAAATGGTATCACTTCAGAGCTATACTGGCCCCTGCATTGTTTAAACCTCAAATTCTGATCCCCTGTATTGTTCACACCTGTGATTCCCCCTGCATTGTTCACACTTGTGACACCTCTATTGTTCACACCCTTAAAGCCCTGTACTGTTCACACCATAGACCCAGACTGAAACTGCTCACATGCTAATGGGACCAGCACTGTGTCACTGTATGTATTACATATTAGAGTTTCCTGATGGGTTTCCCTGTCTCTTGCTCTGTTCTGCCTTCCATATGCTCCCTGTGTGTGTCCTGCTCTGCCTGTGTGTAACATACTCTGCCTATGAGACATACTCTGCCTGTGTGTGCCCTGCTCTGCCTGTGTGTGCCCTGCTATGCCTGTTGAACATAAGCCTGGTATTTGTTCTGGGGGTTTGTTAACATTTGAAAATAAATTATTGTAAAGGGCCCCTAAGGTGTTTAAACATGTGCTGGGGGTGCTGTGTTATCCAAGGGGAACAGGAGGCATATTAATTTAAGGGTATGTCTTAATATGACACTTTTTTCACATATAAGTGATAAGTGATATCCCTGCAGTGAGCACCAGCCATTTGGTTTTTTTGGTGTGCTACCACAATTAATGTGGATATGGTCTTGTGGTAACATGGGTGTGGTTTAAAGTGGGTGTGGTTTAATAACAGGGCGTGGTCAACACTGGCTTCCATTATTGGCCCTCCACTATGTAGGCCGGAAAAATTTCGGCCCTCGGTACCACAGAAGTTGTACAGCACCGCTCTAAACTGTTACAATTTTGCAACATTCAGTTGACACATTTCTCAGCAGCATATCTGGAGTATTAAAAACTATTGCTCAATTGAACAATTCCAACAGCTGCCTGTAATGAAACCCAGAGATTCTGCTCAGCAGGAACAAAGACAAGAAATGTATGAACTAAATGTATCGATTTAGGACAGTTTACTGGGTCAGTGACCCCCCTCCCACAGCTGTTTTAGAAGGTGAAAAAAGACACTTTACACTTCAATATTATAAAAACGATGAAACATAGAAAATAGAAAGTATTTGGAAGAAAACGTTATTTCTGGTGATATATCGGAAAACATCTAGTTGTTTAAAGGTGAACAACCACTTTAAGCGCCAAAGGCAATGTTTCATGATTTAATCCAGCTCTTTATCAAGCCTAATGCAGTTGTTGTATAATACACATATTTTAGTACATTCATATTTGTAACTGCCTCATTTATGCAGCAATTATTTTTAACAGGGCATTTTCAGAATATTTGCTATTGCATGCTTTAACCAAAAATGCTTTTGCACTTTTTTCTAGGCGAAGCCCCAGGTTAAGACATGTGCTTAGAAAACAGCATTCTTCTGCTGACAATCTAGCCAATGAAATGACTTACATAACAGAGACTGAAGATGTTTTTTATACATACAAAGGCTCACCAACCTCCAAAGACAGTGATTCCGAGTTTTTTCAGAATCAGAGTCCACATAGTAGGTATGAAAAAAAATGTTCCTTATATTATTATTTTTCTTATAATAAATCATATAACTATATTATGAATTATTATGTATTTGTACCATGTATATCCATCCGGATGTTGAGATTTATTTTGCTAGAATTACATTTTTTATAAATGTTGCTTGTGTATTTCTCCATCTCATCTTTGCAAACTAGCAATTTTGATCTGCAGTTTTCATAAACACTTAGATAAAAACTTAGATGAGGCAGTTATTAGTCCTGAAATTGCTAAACAAATTGTACAGGCAAAATTTACCTTAGCTAAATTATTGTAAAGGGCCCCTAAGGTGTTTAAACATGTGCTGTGGATAATCCTATCACAGTAACTACACAAAATCTACACCTCTGCGAATTTCTTCAGATGTCAGCTCTTTGAAGAGTTACAATGTGCCATTGTGATTGGATTAGTGGAAGAGTTTATATGCCGAGAACTTCCCAAACCAGTCAGTTGAACTGAAGAAGCTGCTCGGATGAGTAGTGAAACGTCTTCATTGATTACTCAGCAAGTCCAGTTGTTTTTAGATTTACCTATACTAGATATACCATGACCTGGATGAATATAAATCTTCATAGTCATATTGAGCTAAAGGAAAACTAACCCCTAAAAATGGATATGGTTAAAAATTCCATATATTATATACTGAACTCATTGCACCAGCCTTAAGCTTAAGCTCAGTAACTGACTGCAGCACAGAGCATGTGCAAGTGAATCAGCAGAAAAGATGATCAGGAGTTACTGGGGCACCATTAGATGCACAAAACTTTACTGCTAAAGGGTTGTGGTTGCCTTGGGTTGGTACAGAAACTCAAAACATAATGTACAACATTTCTAGCCTTCTTTAGTTAAGCTTTAGTTCTCGTTTAAAGCAAAGTTATGGCCAGTTAGACCAGAGTACTTAATTTTTAGGCGAGTTTAAGCCTGAAAGGAAAAAAAAATCTTCAACTTGAAGCACACATGGAAAACATCCAGGTATATGTGGCACCTTCCCAGTATTTCTGTGTACTTAAATACTTGGCAAACCATTGTTTGTTTGTTTTTTTTTTGTTTTTTTTTTAATCTCACAAATTTATGACGCATACCAGTAGCAAGACCCATAGGTAGAGAATTTATTTGTGTGCACTTTAAAGAATATTTTATATGAACTGTAAGTATTTTAATTTAAAGGGCATGTAAAGGCAAAAAAATAAAATCCCATTTTTACTTTATTTGATGAAAAACAAACCTATCACCAATATATTTTAATTTAAATTTAAAAATGTGTACCGTTTTTATATGAAACCTGACTGTATGCAGTTAAATTCTCCCTTCATTTACTGCTGTGGATAGGAATTGTCAGACGGTCCCTAATTGCTCTTCAGGGAAACAATAATAATTATGAACAGCAGGGGGAGCCCCCGCCTTACTGCCCAGCCATGCAGATCTCATGCAGCTTTGTTTGTTTCCCTGTAGAGCAGTCGGCAACTGTGTAGCGATTTGTTTTGGATTTTATTTTTGTCTTTACATCCACTTTACGGTTTTCAACTCTAGCTGCAGGGAAAAAGATCACTGAGCCAGATTTAAATAGATAAATTGGGATTCTATTTGGAGGATTATTTGGTTCTGCAAAGTTGGTATTAAACAATACAAAAACTATAAAATACACATTAGATTACACGAAAACACAGGACCCAGTGCAGTCTGCATATTCTGATTATTATTCAGTCTTGCCATATCGCCTTCTGGCAGAAATTATTTGACTTGTGTTGTTTTGATTATTTATGACGACCCCTAAGCAGCCCAGACCACACTGAGCATGTTCATGTGTCTTGGTCTTGCAGAGATGTTTATACAAGATGGTGACCCCCTGTGGCCAACTTTGAAAGCATAAATCATTTGTTTGATTAGGCTTGTAGTGCAGTAAGTTTGTCTAGTTTACAAAATACAGCATTTCTAGCCTATTTCTATTTTAGACTGTACTTCCCCTTTAAAGCACAAGTTTGTGTTCTGAAAACATATCATTGCTTTTGGACTGATATCAATCTTTTGTGCAGTGAAGTATAAGCTAAAGTGTATGTACTTAATACATTTACCCAAACAGGTCTGTTTAGTGTACAACAGGTCAGATGTTATGCATAGGAGTTGAGGTATAAATAAGCAGATGGCAGGGAAAGTCACAGTTTTAAAATCATACAAAAACATAAACCTCATATAACATTAAGGGGCACATTTACTATGGGTCGAATATCGAGGGTTAATTAACCCTCGATATTTGACCCTCGAAGTAAAAGATTTACCGCAAATGCTTTGATCGAACGATCAAAGGAAAAATCGTTCGATCAAATGATTCGAAGGATTTTAATCCATTGATCGAAGGATTTTCCTTCGATCAAAAAAAGCTTCCCCATAGGCTAACATTGGTGCTCGGTAGTTTTAAGGTGGCGAGACAGTACTTCGACTATCGAATAGTCGAACGATTTTTAGTTCAAAACGTTTGATTCGAAGTAGCCAATTCGATGGTCGAAGTAGCCAAAAAAAAACTTTGAAATTCACATTTTTTTTTATTCAAATCTTTCACTCAAGCTTAGTAAATGTGCCCCTAACTGTAATGTAAGTTTAATATAATTTATTGCAGTACTAACGTGTAACATTATGCTGTTGACATTGCATTTTTAAGAAATGTACTGGAACACAGCCCAAGAGAAAACAGTCCAAGAGAAAACAGTCTGGACCATGAAAAATCCCTTCACCTTGTTTAACTATGTAACTATATGTTTTACATTTAAGAGAATGGATTATAGTTCTGATACTTGTCCACGAGAGGTGAATACCTCCCGCCATGTGCTATTGGCATTAGGGTGATCTACCTTTCCCTAATATCGTTGAACTGACTCAACAGTTAAGATTATAAGAGCCTTTAGCAAATCCAGATTTTTCTTTAATCAAGGGTCAGCCACATCGGCCCACACTGACGAGCAAGCACGTGCATGTGCGCAAGCAAAGGTGCATATTTGTGTGCTTTACAAGACTTGTTCAGCCGGACTATCGGTAGGCAGAAGAAAAGGTACGTGCCTGCACCCCCCAAGTTTTGCTCCCTAGGCATGTGCCTCTTCTGCCTATCCCTATTCTGGCCCTGCTTTAATCAGTTGTACAGGAACTTTGGAACAAATGCTTAACTTTTTGTTTTATGTAAGAATATGTAGAATAGCTGTGACAGACTGATTACAGTGTTTTTAAATGTTATTTTATATCTTTCTAGGTCGTCAGAACAAGATTCCCCAAAGTAAGGGACATTATTACATTTACAAGTTTCTTTTGCTGTACCGATGCAAAGTATTTTATCATGTAGTTTACTAGTTTATATATCTCAATCTATATTTATATTAAGTGTGCTCAAATTGCATTCCATATACAAAATTTAAGTCTAAAATATCTAACATTATTTAATGTCTTTAAAGAGAAAATGAATATACACAAAGGTGTTCAAAAAATGTAGTCGGCTAAGTAAACGTTTTCAGAGATTTTTTTGTATATTTTCTTGAAATCATACAAAAACAAAAACTTCATACAACATTAACTTAAATGTAAGTTTAATGTAATTTATTGCAGTACTAATGTGTAACATTATGCTGTTGACATTGAATTTTTAAGAAATGTACTGGAACACAGTCCAAGAGAAAACATTCTGCACCAGCCAGCTTCTCCCAGTGGGTTATCAAGACATTCATCATCTTCTCACCCACTAGAGGGTGTAGATAAGCAGTTTCTTGAAACGTATGACAATATCAAGAAAAGCAGTTCAACAGATGACTCCAGCCAATACTACTGTGACAAGGTAGTGTGGAAAGCTTTTATAATGGCAAGGGTATTTCTCATCCAGAAAACAGACAGAAACAAAAATGCAGAAAAATAAGACTTTGCCTTTAATTGTTCAACAACAACAAACACATCAACAGGGTGTTTGTCTTCATATGGCATCACAAATTTTGGTGTTTTATGATGTTTTGATGTTTTTTTAAGTTTCTCACGTGAGATTGTAGTCTACCTGACTACTCCAGGGTCTCTCCCAGCCAAAACCTTCCAGTCTCTCATGGTGGAAACTTTGTCTCTCTTTCAGACATAAAGGAGATATGTCTCCTCCAGACATCCAAGGATGAGCTCATAGGTGTGACGTCACACCCCTTTCACCTGCTGTTGCTATGCTCTCAGCTACGATCTATTTAGCTGCTTGTGAGAGAATATTAACCCTTTCTATCCCCCTTCAGACCAAATCATGTAGCTTAAAGGGGTTGTTCACCTTCAAACACCTTTTTCAGCTCAGTTAGTTTCAGATTGTTCACCAAAAAATACTTTTTCCAATTACTTTCTATTTTCTATGTGTGACTGTTTTTCTAATATTGAAGTTTAAAGTTTCATTTTTCACCTTCTAAAGCAGCTTTGGGAGGTGGGGTCACCAACCCTGTAGACTGATCTAAATTGATACATTTAGTTAATACATTTGTTATCTTTGTCCCTGCTAATCAGAATCCCTGGGTTTCATTAAAGGCAGCTGTTAGAATTTATACAATATTTGCTAATACTCCAGAGTCTGTACCTGGAACTTTAAACTTATATTTTGGAAAAACGGTTGGAAAGTGATTGAAAAAAAGGTTTGGAAGGTGAACAACCCCTTTAAATGCCTAATTTTCTTTATATTATCATGACAGATATGTTTTCTAAATACACTGTCACAGTAGGTATTAAAGTGCAAAAATGCAGTGAAAAGTGAAAAAATATATTGTTAGAATATATATATGATTTACATAGGACTTAGTAACATGAAAATGCTACACTGTTGCTCTCTGTATACAAGAATCCCTCTTTTTCCTACAGATGCAACCTTTTAGGCTTTGTGATAAAGAGAAGATTGTGATTTGTATTGGTTGTTTCTGGAAAAACCTTACTTTAGAACCTTAAATGTAACTTTACTTTACATTTCAGTTGCCCTGTTTAGTGAAATAAATTCAAAAACATAAATATTTACCAATTCATTTTCCAATTAAATTACCAATTTCCACTTAGACCAAAATGATTATGTAAAAGAGTAACTAAACTTAACAAAAATGTAGGCAAGAAATACTGAATATTATGTTTTTAGATTATGTAGTAGCCAAAGGCAACTACAACCCTTTAGCAGTGAATGCTTCCACTAGCTCCCTCTCATTTCTGTTGATTTACAGCAGCTTATATATATATATATATATATATATACACACACACACACATATATATATATATATATATATATATATATATATATATATATATATATATATATATATATATATATATATATATATATATATATATATATATATATATATATATATATATATATACTCTGCAATACTAATGTCCCTACACTATGGGGCAGATTTACTAAGCTCAAGTGAATAATTTGAATAAAAAAAAATTCGAATTTCGAAGTATTTTTTTGGGTACTTCGACCATCAAATTCGATCGAATCGAACGATTCGAAGTAAAAATCCTTCGACCATTCCATAATCGAAGTACTGTCCCTTTAAAAAAACTTTGACTTCATACTTTGCCACTTTAAACCTACCGAAGTCCAATTTAGCCTATGGGGACCTTCCCCAGTACGTTTCTAAGTTTTTTGGGGTCGAATAAAAATCCTTCGATCGATCGATTAAAATCGTTTGATTCGAAGGATTTTATCGTTCGATCGAACGATTTTTATTTGATAGTTTGATCGAACGTTTTGCACTAAAATCCTTCGAATTCAATATTCGAAGGATTTTACTTTGAGGGTTTTTAACCCTCGAAATTCGACCCTTGCTAAATCTGCCCCTATGTATCGCCTCTCCCAGCCCGATCAGCACTGGCTAAATTTGTACCCGTTAGTAACCCATTGCAACCAAGTTAATTTTTAGCTATTTTTCATCCTGCTACAAGTAAGCAAATATTTTGCCTTGAGTTACTGCCTAGATATAAATTTTGCACCGTCTTGATGAATGAGCTGCACTGTGCTTCTGTTCATGCCACTGAAGATTTAGCTTTTTCCTAAACTGTTAAATTTAGTTGTGCTCTGTTATCAGCAATTAGATTTCTTTCTCGCCACTATTTGCATAACATGTACTGTGTATAACAGTTTCATGTACCCACAATTAATTCATAAGCTATTATAGTATGCTATATGAGATAGCCATAACTCCCGTCACTCTTGTGATTTGAATTGTGATTACTCGAAGCTAAAGGGTCACTTTCTTATATACTAATTTAAGTAGGGGACTTTGAGTTTCATAGAGGGCAGTGGAAGTTTATTTGCCCAACTTCTATGGGCTATTATAAAATCACTTTTTGCTATTGCTTTTAACTGTTCTATATTTTTCTTTTGAAAGGTGTATTTGAGAACAGCTTGATTGCCATTTTTGTAATATTGAATTGTGTATTGTAATACACCGCAGAGCATTATGTGGATGCAATATTTTAACTGTTCTAGATTTATATATACTTAACAAATCATTTTGTAAATTCTAGAGTGACACTTTGAATGGAGATTTGTTGTTGGTTCATATTATACCAGATGAAGAAGGAAAATTTGGATTTAACCTAAAGGTAATTACAATTATAAATAATTACATGAAACCATACTTCAGAGTTCCAACAAATTAACCTGAATACAATACATATCTAAATGAGCACGGGGGTCTATATTGCCAGTCCAAATAATGGCTGCTGAGTATCAGGTACTTGCTGCAGTTTTAAAAGCACCATTATATTACCAATAAACAAAAATTGTCCTGATGCTCATAAAAAGTATAAATACAAGTTTTATTAAATCAATAGTAAAAAATACAAACATACTGACCCCGTATGATCCACCTTACATGTTTCGTACCCTCCGGTACTTAAAGGAGAACTAAACCCGCCGTTAACCAAAAATCCCCATTCCACTTCCGTCCATTGGCCCCCTCAATGGTTTCTCCCTCCTTAGTAACTCAGTGGGAAAAGTATCCCCGTCATGTACCTTGGCATAATTATGCAGAGTAGCACAGCGGAGTTCTTCAGCGCCATATTCGGAATCTTCGGATACTCTTCTTTTCCTTCGGCAATCTTCAGAGCTTTCCATGCATGCGCAGTAGGCACAAATACCAGAATGGTCCCAACTGTGCATGCGCGAAAAAGCTCCATGCTGGTGCTCACTTACACGAGGAACCAGGAGATGTCGCTGGAGAGCTCTGCTGTGCTACTCAAGTCAATCAGAAATCCACGATCATAGGAGAATAATAATACCACCAGACACTTTTCACTATTCAGTGGTGGAGATACCTCATATTTTTCAGCTCTGGGAATAGAAAGGGTGAAATTAGGAGTCGGGGGAGGAGACCTTCTGAGTTTACTAGCAAGGAGGGGGGTATTTTGGATCTTTCATCTACAGATGAGATTACCTTTAGGGTTAAATTATGAATTTGATGTTACATGTTATAATTAAAATCCAGTTGAGTTCAGTGATGCGATCTGTCTATGTATACTTATATTAATGGCTCTTAAGTGTACAGTGATGGAAATGAATGGGAGTACATTTTATATTGTATAATTTGTATTTTGGAACTATTATAATGATGTGACATTTTAGTGTCTAATTGCAACTTAATTCTACTATTTGTAACTACTAGTATATTTTACTCAATTATTATTAGCCGAATTGAAAAAGATTGGTGGCCCACAGGTTAACTTTAGCCGTTATATTTGGGTATACATGATACAGGGAATAACATGAGTACCCCGGAGTTAGTATAATGTAAACAAAAGAATTAACCTTACTGATTGGTTTTGTACGTAAAAGGGTGGGAACACCCAGGTTTTAAATGTTGGTATTCAGTAATTACTGGCAGAAATTCCCACGATTAAGTACCGAAGGGTATGAAACGCGTAAAGTGGATCATACGGGGTCAGTATGTTTATATTTTTTACTATTGAATAAAACTTATATTTTTACTTTTTATGAGCATTGGTAATACAATGCATATGTAGGTATGATCATTTGTTTTAACAATCAAAATTAGGCTTGCTAGTGGGCTAATTAAAACTAATAATTTGTAAATGTTTTATGAACATGACTGTAGTAAGCAATGCCGGACAGAGGCAGAAAGGGATTCTGCTTCTGCCTGGCATTCATAAGAAGAGAGGGCAAGAACATTAAAGGGTGGTTCAGCTTTAAGTTAATTTTTAGTATGAGTGGCAAATTCGAAGCAACGTTTTAATTGGTCTTCATTATTTTTTTTTTATATAGTTTTTTAATTATTTCCCTTTTTCTACTGACTCTTTCCAGCTTTCAAATGGGGGTACGGACCCGATCTACAAAAAATTCTCTGTATGGATACAAATGTTTTAATACTACTTTTTACTACTCATCTTTCTATTTAGGCCTCTACTCATATTACAGTTTCTTATTCAAATCAATGCATGGTTGCTAGGGTAATTTGGACCCTAGCAACCAGATTGCTGAAATTGCAAACTGGAGAGCTGCTGAATAAATATCTAAATTAATTCAAAAGCCACAAATAATAAACAATTAAAACCAATTGCAAATTGTCTCAGAATAATCACTCTCTACATCATACTAAAAGTTAATTTAAAAGTGAACAACCCTTTTAATAAAGGACTGATAAAGGTTATGGAAGGTCTTGGATACAAAGGGGATGGCCAAGTTGTTTGTACTGGTGAAGAGGTGCTCAATGCAAGCTATGATAAGTGTATAAATATGTAAGGGGCTATCTATTAAACTCACTCATGCCTTATTCATCAAAGAAGTAAGGGCATCCATTAAGATTAGTAAAAAGGACATTTTCATATAGAGAGCATTATGTTACCGGTAGCTTCAAGAATGGGTTAGATGCCTTATTAGCAATTGAATTACAGGGTTACTCTTATTAAAATTACCTTACTGGTATCTGGAAAGATAGCATCAATTAGGTTATTTTTTGCCATCCTTTGAACCTTACGAACTTAATCAACTATGTGACTGTATCACTGTATCAACAGGGAGGAGTCGACCAGAAAATGCAGCTGGTGGTATCCAGAATAACACCAGGATCACCAGTAAGTAAGGTCTATTTTATGTAATTTCGCTGTAATCTGAAAACTCATCATTTTGTTTTTCTTATTTGATAAGAGATTCAATTTCTGTATATCTAGTTATCATTATCTGTAGTTGCAATGCCTAAATGTTTGTCAGAATTGTCTTGACCGTTGTTTGTGTGTTTATCTGTCTAGAAAAGCACCAGTAAATATATATATATATGTGTGTGTGTGTGTGTGTGTACTTGTATAAATTTATATTATTTTTTTTGTTGTATGTGTGCATATGTGAAAAAATTGTGTGTTTATTTTGAAATCAAAATGGCTTTCCAGCAGCAATAAAGTTCTAACAGAAAACAGCTTGTGTTAAGCAACCAAAAAGTACAACACAACAGAATTCTGCTTACTTTAGCAGAAAAGTTTCCAAATCTTTATCAGAACCAAACAGGTTGGTCTCCGTACATTCAGGAGGTGAACAGCAAAACAGCTCCCATGTGTAGCTTGTACTATCGCCCCTACACCTGCTACACTTCCTTTAAACACCCCTTGGATGTCCAACCCACATCTCTACTTGGTTAACTATGTGGTGGCTTCCAGACCTACAGTTAGGTCCATAAATATTTGGACAGACCACTTTTTTTCTAATTTTGGTTCTGTACATTACCACAAAGAATATTAAATAAAACAACTCAGATGCAGTTGAACTGCAGACTTTCAGCTTTAATGCGGTGAGTTGAACAAAAAGATTACATAAAATGTGAGGAACTAAAGCCTTTTTTAACACAATCACTTCATTTCAGGGGTTCAAAGGTAATTGGGCCAGGGGTTCAAAAGTAATTGGACAATTGACTCAAAGGCTTTTTCATGGGCAGGTGTGAGCAATTCCTTTGTTATGTCATTATCAATGAAGCAGATAAAAGCCCTGGAGTTGATTTGAGGGGGGGTGCTTGTATGTGGAAGATTTTGCTGTGAACAGACAACATGCAGTCAAAGGAGCTCTCCATGCAGGTGAAACAAGCCATCCGTAAGCTGCAAAAACAGAGAAAACCCATCCGAGAAATTGCTACAATATTAGGATTGGCAAAATCTACAGTTGGGTACATCCGGAGAAAGAAAGCACTGGTGAACTCAGCAACGCCAAAATACCTGAACATCCACGGAAGACAACAATGGTGGATGATCGCAGAATCATTTGGTGAAGAGAAACCCATTCACAACAGATAAACAAAAATATACCACTCTCCAGGAGGTAGGTGTATTGATATCCAAGTCTACTCTAAAGAGAAGACTGCATGAAAGTAAATACAGAGGGTGCACTGCAAGGCATCAAGGATAAAAAAGGCTAGATTGGACTTTGCTAAAAAAATAACATCACACTTCTGTAAAAACATTCTTTGGACAGATGAAACCAAGATCAACCTCTACCAGAATGATAGCAAGAAAAAAATATGGAGAAGGCGTGGAACAGCTCATGATCCACAGCATACCACATCATCTGTAAAACGGTGGAGGCAGTGTGATGGCTTGGGCGTGCATGGCTGCCAGTGGCACTGGGACACTAGTGTTTATCCATGATGTGACACAGGACAGAAGCAGCCGAATGAATTTTGAGGTTTTCAGAGACACTGTCTGCTCAAATCCAGCTAAAATGCATTCAAATTGATTGGGTGGCTTTTCATAATACAGATGGACAATGACCCAAAACATACAGCCAAAGCAACCCAGGAGTTTATTGAAGCAAAGAAGTGGAATATTCTTGAATGGCTAAGTCAGTCATATGATCTGAACCCAATTGAGCTTGCATTTCACTTGTTGAAGACCAAACTTAGGACAGAAAGGCCCACAAACAAACAGTAACTGAAAGCCGCTGCAGTAAAGGCCTGGCAGAGCATTAAACAGGAGGAAACCCAGAATCTGGTGATGTACATGAGTTCAAGACTTCAGGCTGTTATTGCCAGCAAAGGGTTTTCAACCAAGTATTAGAAATTAACATTTTATTTTCAGTTTTTTAATTTGTCCAATTACTTTTGAGCACCTGAAATGAAGTGATTGTGTTAAAAAAAGGCTTTAGTTCCTCACATTTTTATGCAATCTTTTTGTTCAACCCACTGAATTATAGCTGAAAGTCTGCATCTGAGTTGTTTCATTTAAAATTCATTGTGGTAATGTACAGAACCAAAATTTGGAAAAAAAAAATGTCTGTCCAAATATTTATTGACCTAACTATACATATAAAGCCTCTGTCTGGACATGTCACGTTCTGCAGAGAGAGGAGGAGAGCTGGCGCTGCAGAAAACCGGAGGACTGCCGGCCTTATTCTGATGCTTCCTGGTTCCTGCTGGCATAGGTACAGATCTATGGCAATTTTTTATGGCTGGCTGCTTGCACAAATTTGGGGGCAATTTTTGTATGGCTGCACAGGTACAGATTTGGGGGCAATTTTTAATGGCTGCACAGGTACAGATTTGGGGGCAATTTTTATGGCTGCACAGGTACAGATTTGGGGGCAATTTTTATGCCTGCACATGTACAGATTTGGGGCAGTTTTTATGCCTGCACATGTACAGATTTGGGGCAGTTCTTATGGCTGGCACAGGTACATATTTGGTGGCAATATTTATGGCTGGCTGCTGGCACAGGTACAGATTTGGGGGCAATTGTTATGGCTGGCACAGGCACATTTGTGGGAAATTTTTATGGCTGGCACAGGTACATATTTTGGTGTAATATTTATGGCTGGCACAATTACAGATTTGGAGGCAATTTTTATGGCTGGCACAGTTACAGATTTGGAGGCAATTTTTATGGCTGGCACAGTTACAGATTTGGGGCAATTTTTATGGCTGACACAGTTACAGATTTGGGGCAATTTTTATGGCTGGCACAGTTACAGATTTAGGGCAATTTTTATGGCTGGCACAGTTACAGATTTAGGACAATTTGTTTATGGCTGGCACAGTTACAGATTTGGGGCAATTTATATGTCTGGCACAGGTACATATTTTGGGCCAATATTTATGGCTGGCTGTTGTCATTGTGTTTTTTGTCCAGACACATTACCACCTCAGTCTGTCTTGTTAGGAATAGGTTTAATATGCCAGGTTGTAACAATGTGGTGACCTAGGGGGGCTGCCCATTGTAGTAATCAAACAGGAGAAAGTTTCTCTATATTTGTCCCATATCCCAGTGCATAGATCAATCTGGTTATCCAGCTGGTATTGTAGTTCATTTTTGTATATTTCCTTTATTTTTAGAAATTCAAAATTATGTATTTCATGTGCAGCCCCAGAAATTGTTTCTTCTTCGAATGTGGCCCAGGGAAGCCAAAAGATTGGACACACCTGGTATACCCGGTGTTGTGCCTCTTGAGAACTTTGCAAGTGTTCCTGTATGGGGTTGGTAGACAAAAATATGTAACTTTTTTATCTGGAACAATTTTCACACATCTGCCATAACCTTTGATATGAATGGGATACCCTAGTTAGTAAGTATCTCATTGGGAAATCCTGTCCTCAAGAACATCTGGAACAGCTCATGGGCAATAGCTTTAGACAAGGCATTCCTTATGGGAATAGCTTCAGGGTATCTGGCGGCATAATCAAAGATCACCATGACATACTAATGGCCTCTGGCATATTTTACCAGGGGACCTTCCAGTTCCATGGCTATACACATTGGTACTTTGATAATAGGTAAGGGCACCAAGGGGCTGAGAGGCCAGAGCTGTTTCACTTTGCACTTTATACCGGACCAGTAAAACCGGTCCATGATTCGCAATTCAGTCTTCTCTACCCCCAGGTGTCCACCCAGAGCATTATTATGTGCCAGATCAAGTACCATATGATGGTATGTTTGGGGAACCAATAATTATTCAATAATCTCTCACGGATCTTGGTTACTTAATCGAAGAAGATCACCACTGACCGCGAAGTGAGGACATTGCTTATCTGCACCAGGTTCCTGAGAAATACCATTTATTAAACAAATTGCTCGCTAGTATTTACTAAAGTAGGATCCCGCATCTGGGCAGTGCCAAAGGCTCCCATTGTCACATATAGATCAAGAGATACAGTGTTCGATAAATCATCCTCATCATCCTCCCCAAGCATTAACTGTAACAAGGAGAAATGTCCCCTCAAAGTATAGTTCGTTCTTCGGACCAGAATCCTCAGTTACCATATCATCTTCTGTAAGAGTTTGGGACTGTGACACATTATCATGTTGCAAGTCATACATTACATCATGGATGCAGACTACCCGGTGTTTTGGATGCACGTTCGAATCCTCCTATGACACTATCCAGTACAAGGGTCACCATACTCTCTGAATCGAGGAGAACCTTGACTGGGACCTGATTGATGTAGACCCTACACTTGAATTGCCCCTCAAACATGTCAGGGCATGCAACTTAAACTTTCTGTGTATAACAGGAAAGTTGCTGGAGAGCCCCACACTGCAGGGGCTCCTCTTCCCAAAGGGCACTGTGCATGGTGTGCCCCCAGGCTTGACACTTCCAGCACTGCACGCCGCCACCTTCCAGGGTGGGGTGAAGCTACAAATACATAAATAACATAATGGATGCAGACTACCCGCAGCATTTTGGATGCAGGAAGAGGTGAAGCTAAAAATCATAAAACATGATAAATTGTCTCAGAATATCACTCCCCACACAGTCACAATATCACTCCCCACAGCATATCAAAAAGTTAACTCTAAGATGAACAACCCCTTTATTAAACTACCAAATATGCCTTATTTTAACATTTACTCTTTCTTTTTCCCTTTTCAATACTCTTATTAGGCTGATAAATGCACACCAAAACTTATGGAAGGTGACCAAATAGTTCTTATCAATGGTCGGGATATTTCAGAGCACACACATGACCAAGTGGTGATGTTTATAAAGGCCAGTCGAGAATTGCACACTCGGGAACTTGCACTTCTAGTTCGAAGAAAAGGTAAGCAAAGAAATTGACATTAAACAGCTTATAGATAATTTCACAAGTGCTACTTTTTAAAATAGAGTTATGTGTTGTCATATCAATCAAAATACTGAAACTATTATATTTGAAGTCACTGTCTATGGGTGAGCTTTGTACTCTTGTATGGATCTACTGGGATTACAATTAGGTCATTAGTCTGCTTTTTATCAGGCAAGTGTAAAAGTCATGGAAATGTTTGGGCTTCCATTTTAAGTTTAAGAGCATTCATTGTGGATTTCTGGTGGTACATAGCATTTTATAATAAGAAGTGTTATTACATATATTGTGCAATGGTGCAAATGATAAAATGTCAGTCAATTCATTTAAGTACCGTATGTTACATACAGTAGTTTTTTTTTTTTTAAAATAGGTTGAAAAAAGACACACGACCATCAAGTTCAACCTTTTAACTCTATTTTAACCTACCTAACTGACCATCCAGAGGTCAAAAAACCCATTTGAAGCCTCTCCAATTTGCCTCAGAGGATGGCAAACAGACTAGTCTCTGGATGAACTTGTACTATGCGCTATCTTCCATAACCCTGTATTTCCTCACTTACTTAAAAGCCATCCAACGCCCTCTTAAAGCTATCGAATATATTAATATATCTAATATATTAGCCTTTAGGATTCAGAGAGAGAATTCCACATCTTTACAGCTCTCGCTGTAAAAAACCTCTTCCAAATATTTAGGTGGAACCTCCTTCCTTCTAATCAGAATGGGTGACCTCGTGTCAGCTGGAAAGACCTACTGGTAAATAAAGCATTAGAAAGATTATTATATGAGCCCCTTATAAATTTATACATGGTTATATCACGCCTCTTCTGCACCATGAACAACACCAAAAATGTTACGTTAATAAGGTACAGAACACTAAAAGCCGATAGCAGTAGTGTGTTACTATCATTTTATAGGCAATTTTTTATTTTTCATTGCCCTTGTTTATATTTTCAATTTCTAAAACTTGGAAGGAAAAATTTACACTAGTAGCTCAAATGCAATTTGGTCAACTTTCAGCTATTTTTAAAGCCTTTTAGCTCAACTTTAATTATTTGTGAAAAATATCATAGAATAGTCATATTGCTGGTGACAATGTTTGTGAACAAAAGAGGGCAATGGAGAAAGGTTTACTCTTAATATTTCAAGCTCATTTAAATGTCAAAAAATTAAACTGTTTTAAAAATAATACAAAAAAATAACAGATTAGTAGTAAACACTGCTTCCTGTTTGTCATGGCATCTTTATTTACTCATTTACCTTTTAGTTGTTAGGCCACTTGGTGAAACAAAGTCAGAAGATGATTCTGCCTTCACACTTTTTCCACCATCAATTCTTCCCACTTGCTCAGAATATGGTGATACATTACAGGGATCAATGGAACAGCTCTCAAAAGGCTTGGAAACTGGAGTTGTGCTCATTCAATTTGAGGTAACATAAAAATTATGTAAATTATGCCAAAAATGGGAAATATATTTTCATCCAAATTTACAAGGATCTATTATTTTGTATGTAGTTTACTAATGGACCACATAGACCCCCAACAACAGTGAGTAGTGCTCAGGGTCGGACTGGGGGGCCCGGTGCCCACCAGAACTGCAGTCCAGGGCCCCCCTACAGGCCCCCCAACCCCCTACGGTGTGCGCCGTGAGGCGCTGTACGCCGCCCCCCCTTTTTTTTCTTTAAAAAAAACAAGCAGGAGAGGGGGTCTGGCCCGGCGGGGGCCCATGATGGTTGGGGCCCACCTGGTTTTTTCCCAGTATCCCACCAGTCCGACACTGGTAGTGCTCTGTATTGCTTTGTCAGACATCAGAGAATGTGCTGAGAAAAGACATGCTACATCCAGTACCATCATCACGGAGGGGGGTGAAAAGTAAGTAAGTCCTGAACTGCAGCAAAGGGTGGGGACTTTGCAGTAAAGGAGCAGGGTTTGGGTGAGTCAACCTCTTTTTTCATTAAAAACTGTATTTATTTACTTGAGAAGGCCTCTTTTTTTTTTTATCCTGGCTGTCTGTAAATATAGAAGCTATCATAAAGGCAGTCACATGCCTTAGACTCATATAGTACAAGTATGGAACCTGAAATGCGTGAGACCTTGGGTTTTCTGCAGTGTATAAAAACTTTGAAACATAAAATAAACTCAATAGAATTTTTTGCCAACACTATAGATTCAGGCAACATTGGATCAAGTATGAGGTACTGGTTTAATACTACAGAGAAAAAAACATTGAATTATTTGCTTAAAATTGAGGCCTCTGGAGATTGCCTTAATTGATATAGAAGTGAGTAATGAGGCTGCTGAGAGGGTTTGTTACATAGGGGTTTTGAGCCTTGCTAACATTTAACTTACAATGCCAATAACAGTTTATCATGCCTCCAGCATTTTAAATTGTATTTTGTGTCTTTAATATATGACAGTCTTTTAACCTGTTGATCTAGCTAATGTTTTCTGTAAAACATATATTAAATATAGGCCTATTATATATGACAATGGGCTTATAATATATGATAAAGCCAATGAAACCATCAGATATTTATGAAAGTATGAAACTATACAGAGGAAATGGCTTGTTTATGCAGATACTGCATTAATTTCAGTGATAGCTATTTGTGCCACTGGGCAAGGAACTCGAGCCCTAAAATACTGTACCCAGTGGTTCACAATTATATTGTGTATGAATGCTAATTTGCATAGGCCCTGAATGTAGCAAACTCATTTTTAAAAAAAATTCCAAATAACGGCACTAATTGTAGCATGGGTCTGAACCTTAGAAATAACGGTTTATTAAAATGTGCCCTTTAAATGATATAACTATTTAAAATATATAAAATCCATAACATTTGCATGTCAGATGTTTCTGGGGACTGGATACTAAGAAGAAATAGCTTCAATCTCTGAAACCAGAATATTTTCTAGGCTCACATTTTGCAATTGGTTTTCAAACTTTATTTGTATTTTGAATTTTATTTGTTTTGTTTTACAGCAACTATACAGGAAAAAGCCTGGACTTGCTATTACCTGTGCGAGGACGGGTCAAAATATGGACAGAAACAGATACAAGGATGTTTTGCCATGTAAGATATTGCATATGATTGTCCTTTGTGTCCACTGCAGTTTATCTGAAAAACATTATTTTGCAATCAGAAATGTTGATGAGGGAATTTGTCCAGGTTTCCTTCGCTGAAAAATTTGTGAAACTGCTAAAAAATTTGAGAGATGGCAAAAAATTTACAAAACACACTGAAGTCAATAGGCGTTTTTTCTTCTAGGGACTTTTTTGTCTATGCGACTTTTGTCGTGGTAAATTTTCCACATCAAATTTTTACCACAGTTTTGTGCAAAAATTCCTTGGTGGCGAGATACGGAATTTCACCACAAATCCATGCCTGGTGAAAAATCTGCTCATCACTAATAAGAAATATTTTTTATTTTACAACACATACGTGTCTCAGCATAGGAGAATTATATATTTTTGTTACTTAAGAAATAATAATGTTATAGGTATAGGATCCGTTATCCAGAAAGCTACGAATAATGGAAAGGCTGTCCTTAGACTCCATAGACTCCATTTTATCCAGATAATTCAAAAAATTTTAAAAATTATTTCTTTTTTCTCTGTAATAATAAAACAGTATCTTGTACTTGAACAGAAATAAGATATATAATTAATCCTTATTGGAAGCAAAACCAGCCTTTTGGGTTTATTTAATGTTCAAATGAATTTCTTAAGGCATGAAGACCCAAATTACGGAAAGTTCCGTTATCCGGAAAACCCCAGGTCCCGAGCATTGTACACTTAAGGTATGAAGATCCAAATTACAGAAAGATCCCAGGTCCCGAGCATTCTGGATAACAGGTCCCATACCTGTATATTTAATTCTGTGGAAGAATAATTTGCAAAATCTTGCTTTTGTTTTCCACCTATTTCCAAACAAGCCAGATGGACTTCAATTTTTATTAGTGCCTTTATTTATTGATGTGGACAACTGCTTTCTTGTTTAAATGTGCTAACATAGCAAATCATTCTAGACTTAATTTTAGGAACTCTTGTGTTCATATTCCCTAGATGATGCTACGCGAGTGCTGCTAAATGGAGAAGACGACTACATCAATGCAAGCTATGTGAATGTAAATAGCAATTACAATTTAATTACTTTGTTAACATATAAATGTATAAACATATAAATGTATAAATTGTTTTTTTAGCCAATATGCCTTTTATTGTTTACTTTCTGTAGACTGGATCTACTAAATCTACTTAGATCTAGTATACTGTAAGTTTAAAAGAACCCATAGCCATGACTGTTTAGAATTAAAAAAACTATTCTGCAAATTAAATTGTAATCTTGTAAACTAGAATATTATTTTTCTTTTATATGTACAATGTCAACGTATTCTAGAGAGTTTACATATTCTCATTAAGCCCTGCCTCAGTGAATCTTTTAATCTATGTCCATATTACTTTTAAGTATACTATGGTCAGTTTTATCAGGAGCCAATTAACTTTTCTGTATGTTTTTTGAGAAAACCCACACAAGCACAAAACATGGTTTTTTGTCTTAAACATTTAAAGTTAATATTAGCAGTTTTGTTTTTCCTATGATCGTTTGAAGTGGGGGGTTAGTGTTGGAAATATAAATGTATGTTATTTATTGCAGATGGAAATTCCTTCCACTAATATTGTAAACAAATATGTTGCTACACAAGGACCGCTTCCTCACACATGTGCACAATTCTGGCAGATGGTTTTGGAGCAAAAGTTGTCTATTATCATCATGCTAACAACCCTAACAGAGCGAGGAAGAGTAAGTGATCACTGTTTGTTTACAGTTACTAAATACCATATCATTTTCCAGTAACAAGTAGTATATTTTTTCTCTAGACAAAATGCCAACAATATTGGCCTGATCCTCCAGAAGTCATGGAGTATGGTAAATTTCGCATAATATGTAAGACCGAAGACTGTACAATTGCTTATGTCTTCAGAGAAATGCTCCTTACAGATACAGAGGTAAGGGATAAGACCATATTCTCACAAGCCATAATAAATATAGAGGCCTGTTTATTTAGCGTTGATTTTTTGTTGTATTTAAGTTAAAACCACAAATGCCACATAAGGTATAAAAAATCTGAATAAAAAAAAATGCTGCACTAAAAAATATGAATACCTAACAATAACAAAAAATCTGAAAACCTCAAAGTCTGAAAGGCTAAAAAAGCTACAATAGAATCAGCACAGCTCCCATTGATTTCTATAGGACGTCAACTGGTTTTACTTGGCAAAGTTTTGTATTATAGTTTTTCATGGTTTTTACACTTTTTAAATCAAATTTTTAGAGTAATAAAAAACACCAACATTTTTGTGAAAAAATACCATTTGTGAAAAAAATAAAAACCCGAATGTGAAGCATGCAACTCTTTCTTGAAACCCTGAATTTGTTTCATACATAATTTCCTTTCCTATTTACATACTTGCTACATAACTTATATAGAAAATTAAATTTTTATATATTTTTTTAGAGAATATAAATAGTTTGATTGCTACTACTGTACAGGAAAAAAAAAATTATACATTGATATCCAAAGTATTTTCACTGTTTGGCTTTAGGGGCCCTCTGAGTAATGTCGCATGGATGACTACACTAAATTGGCTGCATTATGGGTTGTGCTGAATATAATCACAGTTGTTGCCAAGTAGGCTTCCAAAGTGGTACATCTATCTGTTTTCAGGTTGCTTCACGGTGGGTCGCACTCGCTACTTTCCATCTATCCTTTGGCTGGTGTTAACAGAGTAATCTTTCTTTTCACTCAGTCAGGAAAAGTGTTTCAACATACCGTATTTATAAAAGCTGATATTTCTCTGGGTATTACAGTTTCATTCTTAAGTCCCAGAAAAAAATGAACACTGCTATAATTATTTTATGTGCAGTAACTATTCAGTACAACTTGTAGCACATTTTTGGCATGTCGGTCAATAAGGAAAAACATTGATATGGATTAAATAATACATAATAGGTGTATAAAAACCCAGGCACAGAAACAGAAATTATTTTGAAAAGGATTCATATTCACACTAAAGAGATTTAAATAAAAAATATAATGTTAGCCTTGTTACATTAATTGTCCTTCATTTAAAAAAACATGCCATTCTTTTTCGATTATTACTAGTAAACGTAGTGCCTATTGGAAATTTTTTTGTGTTTTGCTTGTTTTAAATAAATGCCCATGTGCATACATGATTGACATGATTGACCAGTGAGATGTAGTGTTGCTGGTAATGTGTTGAAAAATGTCGGCTTAAGCATAAAAAGTATAAGGAAGGACAGTATTTATAGTTAGAAAGGTTTGGACAGTAAGGCAGAAAACTGAGGTAAATGGGGCTTTAAATGACAAGCACAGTACATGGCCCCTCAGCCTTTCATGACTGACACAGTTTTTGGCCTCAAACATTTCATGACAGACACAGCATGTGGCCTCCCAACATTTAGAGGCACATTTATCAAGGGTCGGATTTCTAATTTGTGTGAGTTTTTTAAACTCCCCTGAACCCCCAGACATTCGAAATTCTACCAATCTGAATTTATTCTTAAAATTGAACGTATTGAAACGACCAGAAAACTCGAATCTTATTCATATCAAATTCAATCAAACTCGATTCGAGTTTTTTCTCCGAAAAAAACTTGAATGTCAGGGAGGCTGCAAACATCACCACATTGATCCCTGGACCTCTCCCATTGACTTAAACAGCAATTCTGCAGGTTTTAGGAAGTGAATAGTCAAATTTGAATTCTTAAAGGGCCAGAGTATGATAAATCTAAAAATCAAATTCACATTTTTAAAAAAACTTGAATCGAAAATCCATAGTTGAATTTGAGGGTTTTGACCATAAAAAAAAAATTGAAAATTAGAATTTTCTATTTGACCCACTATAAATCTGCCCCTTAATGACAGACATGGTGTATGCCCCCCTGAGCATTTTGTAAAAGACAGTGTACACAGCAACCCCAGCATTTCATGACAGACACAATACTTGGCCCAAAGCATTTCATGACAGTACCCACCCCGCTAGCATTTTAGAACACAGACTGTGCATGCGCCCTAGCATTTCATGACAGACACAGTATGTGGCCCCCCCAGCATTTCATGACAGACACAGTACTTGGCCTCTGGGAATTTCACAACAAAGACAGTACCCGGCCCCTCAGCATTTTAGAACACACACAGGGCATTGCCTCCTAGCTTTTCCTGACAGACAAAGTATACGGCCCCCAGCATTTCATGACAGACACGCACATGTGCCTATGGTGCAAGAGTCACTCCACATCACTTCCACAGCTGCTTAATAACCCTCCATAAAGGGTTTCTGCGCATGTGAGTGTTTTTATATTAAAATAAATAAGGATTTTAGCCACAAGAACTCTCAATGTTAATTATAAATCTGTTAAGTGTATCTTTCTGCACAGTGTCTACTATTACCCCTCCACTTTCCAAGTCAGTACCTTAATACACATGTATGCTTATTGCACAACCTCACTAGCAAATATGACAAGAATTCACCATCTCACACATTTAAACATGGACAGATGTACTTTCCACATGAAGTAAGTAGCTATGGCTACTCATGTGCTTAGTGTTAGGCTGCACTCACTTCTCAGCAGTCTGCAAGCATGCATCTAGGTTATTAATTAGCCATTTATTGTGTAGAAAGTACTGTATGTATCCATTTTAAAGGAGTAAGGGGTGAGGCTGTATATAAGTTTGCTTGCAGAAGACTTCTGGAAATTATTGATGTCAAGAAACCTTGGCATCTTAAAGCTTCAGTACCAGAGATAATGTACAGCAAATGTAAAGTATAGAATATTTTCAAATAAACCTGATGATTAAAAGCATCTTTATATTTGCAATTATATATATATATATATATATATATATATATATATATATATATATATATATATTTATATTTATAATACAGAATAAATTAATGCAGTACACTTTCAAAATGTTCATGAGACCATGATCTTATGTCCTTGCATCAATACAAAATATTCTCATACAACTGATTCCTGAGATTTTGAGTTTACCAAATGCTCTCCTAGGAACAAATAAATGATCACATAAGGCAGTGGGTGCAATTAAACAGTCTACAGAACTTTTGACTTGTAATAAACACATTAATTTTGACTTATAAGCGTTTAGCTTCTTAGACCCTTTATCAGTTATGTCGAACTTCATGTGGTGAACCTTATAGGCCCTTCTATTCCCACCCTTTGTTATCAGTTGCAAAATGTTCTAATGTGATGCTAGGCTGGTACAATAAACTCACTCAGAGGTGTTTCTAAGAGGTGACTTTAAGGTCACAAAAATAACACAAGTTGATCTCTTAAATTTACCAAGGGAGGTTTGTTGTTGTCCTGATAAAGTTCTTCCTGGGGCGAATTTCTTGCCTCATTTAAAACACAAGAAGAAAAAGCTTTGAATAAAATTCAACCTACAAACTTGTCCTGCACAAGATTTCAAGCAGTTGCGCCATTAAAAAAAAAAAATTATAGAGCATATGATAGCTGTAGTAAACAAGAACAATAAGAATGTTGGCTTTATTCTTTTTTAGACTGGTGATGAATTTCCAATTATTCACCTGCAATATGTTGCTTGGCCTGATCATGGAGTTCCTGATGATTCTTCAGACTTCCTGGAGTTTGCTACATACGTAAGGCAAAAAAGGATGGAAAATCAACCAGTCCTCGTTCACTGCAGGTAATTTTACTTTAATCACTTTAGTAGAAGATTTACTGCTCAGTAATCATAGAATAAATATATTCCTTTTAAGTAATCTCAAGAAAAAAATCAGGTTGCATGTACTGATATAAACAAAACATTGCCAAACAAATGTCTATCTTCAAATGTAATATGTTCTGTGTGGATAAGGCATTCGAAAAATGCTTCTGAATACCACTGAAAATATTAGAAAGCTGCTCCACAGATCAACTCTACGGTGCACTTAACATGTACACTCACAAGGCAGCTAAGGATCTGGAAACTCCAATCTGGATAGCAGACAATAGAGCTTACTACACTGATGACTGCAGGCAAGTTACTACATTAACATGTCCAGACCAACACCAACCATGCCAGAGGGGGACACAACACCTCACGTAGAGGCAAAGATGGCAGTAGCTGACACAAACAAAGGGAAAGCAACAAACAAAAGGAAATCCAAGACAAAATGTTCCATTGGAAGACACACTCTACATAAGAATGAGGATAACACATGCTTTGAATGCCTGCCAATTGCCATGCCCACTTCCCCCCAGCAAGCTGATACCAGGGGACCTTCAGAATTAACATCAGACCCCACAGCATAACTATATGCCCTATTAGGATGGATTAAATCCACCATTCAATCTGCGATTCCACAGACCACCAAATCTTCCTGCAAGCGACAACATGAGGATACCCCAGCTCCTTCCCCAGCAAAATTAGAATTCGATTTATCAGCTAGTAAGAGAGGCCAGATATCGGACCAATAAACATCTGAAACTGACTCCCGAGAAAGGGGACAGCCCTTCAGGAAGGCTCATCCAGAGATCAACAAAATACTACTTAAATTGATGATAGAAACTCTAGAGATTAAGAATAAGGTCAAAGTGGTTTCTAAAGCTGATAAAGTAGCGGATGAATACTGCAAGTTGTGGAACAGACCACATAAAGTAGACTCTGCAATAGCACTCCTGTCTCACCATACTACCCTCACTGGAGAGAATGCCACGTTCAAAGATCCTATGTATCAGAAGATGGAAGCTACACTGTGTAAGGGCTTTGTACATGCCACATTCACTTTAAGGTGAACCACAGTTTTTTTGGACCTTGCAAAAACACCTAGCTAGTGGTGTCAGCAGATAATCACCAATCCACCAGCATCAGACCAGAAACTAATAGAAGAGGTCCAAAACTCATCTTTAGCATTCATTCCTTACGCAGCCCTGAACACAATAAGATTAGCAGCAACATCTGCAGCCAATACAATCAAGGCTACTGTCTCAAGTTTGTGGTAATCAAGAGGTCACACAGAACAAACAGCCCTGCAACAAGCCATCCATTCCCTTCTCATGAGTGGGGTCATAGTACCATAGGTGCCGGAGACACAACATTTCAGGGGTTACTACTCAAACTTGTTCTTAGTTAAAAAGAAAGAAAGCATCTTCAGACTTCGGAAATCTCAACCAATTCGTAAAGAAACAAAGTTTCAAAATGGAATCCATAATGTCATTGTTGGCTGCCCTAGAACCCAACACCTTCCTCTCCTCCACAGACCTCAAAGGCAAATACCTGCATTTCCCAAACCACCCCAGAGATCAAAGGAAGGTTCACAATCAAAGATCGAAATTACCAATTTAAAAAACTATCCTTCTATCTGTGTACAGCTCCACTCCTATTCACAAAAATCGAATCGCCACTAATGGCCTATCTCAGAACTGAAGGATTACATTCATGCTGTACCTAGACAACATCTTCATACACACTCCAGATGTAAAGACCGCACAACAACATACCAAGTTGATTTTTTGTGTCCTTCAAACTCGCAAATGGTTGATAAACTACAAAAAAAGCTCCTTAACAGTCAGTCTTCAGAGTTCCTAGGCCTCCAACTTTACAAGTATTCCTAACCTAGGGCAGGATGCAATGCCTCCAAGAAGCCGTTCACACCACAAGCTGAAGAATTTTTGAGGCTCCTAGGCTACATGATGGCAGCTCTGGATACACTTCAGTTTGGCAGGTTTCATATGTGAAACTTGCAGCTCTTGCCTACTGTGGCGGGTGAACAAAGATAATCTCACCCAGAATCATGGAGTCAAATTCCCTGGTAGGTCCTGACAGTGGACGCCGGCCTACAGGTCCTCCAACCTCCTCCTCCCCACAGATGGATGCAGTCAGGTGGGGGTCAAATGGACACCCCCCTCTTCGGTTCTGGTGTACCAAAACTCCCGACTTCACCAGGTCATTTCACCAGTGATAACAATTATATAATATTTTGTAGCACATGCAATTAACTCTAGCTCTTCCATTTTACCTGATAAACTCTGTGCATTACAGAAGAGGTTACTACTTTTTCCTCTGAGCCTTATATTATTAAATGGAAAATTAAATTTAAAGTTACTATTAATCTATTTTTCTTGTAACAGATTGATCTCCCTAGCTGGTAAACTATATGCTCCCCTCACTTCTCCCCATGACCCCTTACTTCTCCCACTGCCCAATCTATCCTAGCTTCCCCATAATACTCTGGCTCACCCACTCCTCCCCTTGCCTAGTTAAATGCTCCTCCAACCTCCTCCCCCAAACCCTTCCTTCCTACACCAACACTTTAGCCACGCATTTAGCTCCCTAAGCTCCCACTGTCCTTGGAAGACCTTCCCTTAATATTTGAACCTATATCCTCCATTTTCCATAATGTGGGTCATTACCCAGCCCCACACAATAATTTGTCTACCTGACCAACCACATGCAGAATCCTGGCACCAGGAAGACGGCAAACTGTTCGTTTGTAGCTATCCAGATGATAAATAACCCTATCCACTTTTCTAATAATTGGATCCCCTATAACCACATCAGTGACAAAAAGTCAGACAAAAGAACCCCTCTACGGCTTAAAGCCCACTCTACTAGAGTAACTAGCACTTCCTGGGCACTGAGGAATGCAGCTTCCATTTTACTACCTTCACAAAACTGCTTTGGCACAGTTGGCCTATGGCCGAAAGGTACTGCAAGCAGCACTATTTTCCAGGGACTAAAGACCCACCCTAGAAGGGACAAACTTTTGGATGTCCCCTAATGTCTGCACTGACAGGAAGGGCCGCTAGAGAAAGGGGGATTTGGGATTTACCGCAAAATCCTTTTCTCATAGGCTGGACTCTCGGTGCAGTAAATCCAGCCCTTATGTTAGGTTAAGATTAGCTATGCTCTTACTGCTGCTATTATTATTGCCAAGTTCTTCCTCTATCCAACTTCTCTTCTACTGTACTTATTTTCTACGCTGTCTCCTATGCTTTACAATGAACTGAAGGCTAGGGGAGGAGACAGCACTATATTTATAGAGGAGCTGAGAAGTTTGTTCTGCCTCCAGATGTGAAGGATTACGAAAACCCTTACGTATGCACAGTCCAGGCCTACGAGAAAAGGTTTATCCAGTAAAACCAAAATCCCCCTTTCTCACCTTGTAAATATAAATATAAGCAAACATTTCCATTTACAAGTGATGCATGTGTTCTGCAATAGCCAAAGAGTTTAGTATAAAATTTTGCACATCTTGGCATCTTTTTTTAGTTTTCTCTGCCGCAAGTTATAACCGCACATTTCACCTAGTAGCGGAATATAAAATGAATATAAAATATATTAATGAATTAACAAAATATATTATATATATATATATATATATATATATATATATATATATATATATATATATATATATATATTTAGAAGTTGGGAAATAATGTATAAATTAATAATGCAACTCTAGATAGTATTAAGGCAAGTATTAAAAATGTATAGCCCTTTACTTTACAGCTCTCCATGTCCCACAAATACAATATATATTGTAAGGATGCAGCAGTCTGGTTTCCACTATGACTGTACCTGACTGGATCCATACTTGTCTGTATCTTGCATTGCCAACATTAGGACTAGTTGTGCATATTAAAAAAATCCACTATAATAGGTAAGCACAGAGGACGGTATGCACATCCTTAACAACAATACCATCTTAGAACTAAGAATGTGTAATGGAAAATTAGGACGGCCATACATGGGCCAATTGGGTGCACTCTAACAGATTGGCCCATGGGCTGAACTAAGGGAGAGCATGCGAGAGGCCATACATGATATAACCTATTTCTATTATTTGACCAAAACCGCAGAAAGTAAAGAGGACCATGCATTGAGCAACATGGAGCTTCAGGTGACGAAATATTAAAACCTGACGAACCCCTAATTGACAGATATCCAGTTCATGAATATTGGTCAGGTTTAGCAGGCCGACATACACGTACCAAACAAACTATTGTATGATATATTATAAATGTTTGTATGTCCAGCTTATGCTCACTAAGAATGAATATTCGGATCTAAAGCATAATGACACTTTAATATATTACTCTTTCACTGATTTCTAGTCTTTGCTTTAACCAGACTAGATTAGATTTTAAACACTGACAAATTAGCCTGTCCTGGTAAAGGTATAAAGCACTGATGCTGAAAGCTTAAATAAGAGATGTGACTGTCTTGCTCCAGGCCTAGTGTACATACAAAGTCAAATAACAATGTGATTGAATAGTCACAAGCTTAACAGAGATAATTATTCTTAAAGTGATATGGACTGATAAAATGCTGGATGTATAAGTTAGCACAAGGCTCACTCAGTATGAACAGAGTTTAGGATTGCTTAGGATTTTATTAACTCATGGCATGAATAAAAAGGCTTGGGTTTATGAGAAAGTTATACAGCGTGAATCTGACCTATTTCGCTGAAAATTCGCGAAACAGTGAAAAATCCGTCAAATGCATTGAATATATGTACCACTTTACAGGCACAGCTCCTGAAACTAAAATATAATTTTGGTTTTCCAGAAACAAGGAGAGCAATGTATTTGGGGGGGGGGGGGTAAATTAAAAAGTTTTTATTATAGTGATTTGTCTAAAAATTTCAACCATACTATGCAGTTTGTTTTCTATTTCAGTGCTGGGATAGGACGAACTGGTGTACTGATCACCATGGAAACTGCCATGTGTCTGATTGAACACAATCAGCCTGTTTATCCACTCGATGTAGTGAGACAAATGCGAGATCAACGTGCCATGATGGTTCAAACCTCAGTAAGAAAGAATCTCATCTAACCTGAATATGTATATTAAATACGGTATAATTAAAGGGCACCTGTTAGGTAAAAATGTTAGCCCCAACCAAAGGTGCGGGCTTATAGAGCCTGCATTCCGGTTGGAGATAACAGTAGTTTTTAAAGAAAAAAAAAAGCTCCCCCCCCCCCGCCAGTGCTAGGCTACCCGCAACTGGAGGGAGCTCCTGGTGCGAGCAGCCATGTCTGGTCACTCGTATGCGCATTATGAAAAGCTGCCCCGAATTGCTCATTATGCACATGACGTCACATGCGTGTTATGCGGACATGGCTGCTTGCACCGGTAGCTCCCTCCTGGTGCGGGTAGCCTAGCGTTGACGTGGGGCATTTTTTTTAGCCCACACCTTTGGTTGGGGATAACATGTTTACCCAACAGGTGCCCTTTAAGTGTATTTTGAATTTTTTTTTTGAGCAAAAAAATTTATGAAGGGTTTGTTGCACTTGGCTAGCTCTCTTAATAGAGTTAATGAGAAAAGATAAAAGGGCTTACATACAATCATATGAAAAGGTCTGGGAACCCCTCTTAATTCTTTGGAGTTTTGTTTATCTTTGGCTGAGCTTTCAGTAGCAACTTCCTTTTAATATATAACATGCCTTATGGAAACAGTAGTATTTAACAGTGACATAAAGTTTATTGGATTAACAGAAAATATACAATATGCATTATAACTAAATTAGACAGGTGCATAAATGTGGGCACCCCAACAGAGATATTACATCAATACTTAATTGAGCCTCCTTTTGCAAATGTAACAGCTTCTAGATGCCTCCTATAGCCTTTGATTGTCGCTCGCCTAACCATATAATTCTCCACTAGGGATATATGATTCTCACCCACAATGAGTTAGTCTCTCTTGGATTTAAATAAATACTTACTCAAATCGAGCCTGGCCCCAAAGTTCCCCCTGGGCCTGACTTGAACCATTCAGATACACTCAGGATATTAACCAGCTTTATTTGAGGTATACATTAATACAGAGTATTGCAATACAGAGTATTAAAAAATTGCTCATATGTCCTGAAGGACGTAGAGGGAACAATAAGCAATGCAGCATGTTACAATTTAACAACTTCTTCCATGGGGCTGGTCCAGTGGCATCCAATCGTCATTCTTGTTTTAGCATAACTGTGTCACTATTTCCATCTTAGGGGCAGACTCACAGTCTCCGCACAATAGCCAAATAAGGTACATCTACTGTGTCAGCACAGTGTCCAGAATGGTATCTGTGCTGTGGTTTCTGAAACTATATGTGCCTTTCTTGGCCTTGCACTAGAAATACTTGACATGAAACAACAAATGTATTCCTTG
Organism: Xenopus laevis; assembly: GCF_017654675.1. Lineage (NCBI taxonomy): Eukaryota > Metazoa > Chordata > Amphibia > Anura > Pipidae > Xenopus > Xenopus laevis. The sequence goes on from NC_054382.1 coordinate 61,091,612, forward strand.
TTCTGTGTAAACATTCTACAACCCTAATAACAAAATGGCCTTTAACCTTGAGTTTCTTCTACAACATAGCAGTTCTGTATTAGTATCATGTTCTATAATATTTGTTCTTTGATAATAACCATTTATGGCTTAAATCTAAAACCCTGATATCTACACCCAGTACTCAGATGTTCCTGGGAAATGAAAGACATACCACTGTTATCTTTTTTGTTGAAAGTGGAGTAAATTATTATGCAGGCTGAGAGGGGTTCCCAAACTGTTTCATATGACTGTATGTTTTCTGAAGGTGACACACTCTGGGTAGACTGATATTGTGCTATTTGACCACAGCAACACAGATAGTCAAAGTGCACTGATTTTTAAGGGGGAATGTCACAGACAGGAAAATCTAATATGAGCTTTATCTCATGGGAAAAAAACATGTTATAAATTCTGTATTGTTTCTAAAAAATGTTATAAATTCTGTATTGTTTCAAAAAAAAAAAAAACCATACTGTATACTCCTAGTCCAAATTCATGTTTTATTTTGTAAAATTGGAATGGAGGTCCATCATTTCACTTCTTTTTTTTTCTCTTACTTTCACAGAGCCAATACAAATTTGTCTGTGAAGCTATTCTTCGTGTTTACAAAGATGGCTTAGTTCGACCATTGAATTCAAGTTAATAACATTTATTTTGTCATGCCAAGAGGGCTCCCCCCCCCCCAAATGCCTATTGTCTGAGATGTCAGTAAGACAGATGAGCACTTTTGGTTTCTGGAAAAGATTTTTAAGTTGTGTATATAAGGAATGTGTATATATTGTTTCATGTCTAGATAAGTGTATAAAATAATTTTGCACATATTGTACACACAAAAATAAATCATCACAGGAACACTAGTTAATAAATTGTTTTGCCTTAGACACAATCTTGCAAAAGCTTCACGTTCTACCACTGAAGATTTTATCTATATTTTTAATATATATTATTTTATGTGTAACAATACATGATAACCCACACATCAAAGTATTTCTTAGCTGCTTCATATTTTGACACAAATATTTTTTGAACACAGTGCCAATAAATGAATCTTTTTTTTTTTTTAATATTTAGGACTTGTACCATGGACTTGTTCTATTTACCATATACCTTTTTGCTTTAAGACATAGCAATGTAAAGTTTTTAAATCAAGTTAAACACATTGACAGCAATAACTTTCCCTAATGATGACACCACCAGCGAAACACATGTAAACTTTCCACATACTTAGTACCTTGAGGCATATATATTTTGCTGTGTTAATTTTTCAGGCATATTCTTGGAGATTAGCCAGAGAGATTTTCATTGTACTTAATGAATTTCCATCTATCCTGGATAATTTTGAAACACGCATAAGCATCTACATTGTAAAAACAAAAAAGTTTAACTTTGTATAGTATTTAGGCCATAGACAGTGGCGGACCCCCATAAGGCCTATATGGGATGTCCATTTCCATAATTTACCGGAATTGCAGATGTAGAGACGGGAGAGGCAGGGAGTAATTGGAGCAGGAATAGGACTGGGGACAGGGTATAACCTGGTGCCCAAAGTAAAATTAATGCAACCCTGCAGACACCTTAATGGATTGCATGGCACAAAAACCAAGGCTTACAATTCTTTAATGTCCAAATTTTGGTAGTTGTGAATAAAATAAAGGGGGAAATACCCTCCTTTTTGATTTATCTTATTAAGTTGGGCCACAAATAGATTTGTGTTTATTTTATTTGTGACATACATATTTCCTCAGTTTGAGAGAATCATGATAGTCTGCCTCTGACTCACATAGGCTATTACAGTAGCTCCCCTGTCAGAGTGGTATTCAATCCCTCCTTTACCTTGGTACATATTAAAGTGACAAATACTTGGGCTTGAGGTCCTTCGGATTTCCAGATAATCTGAGCACCTTTTTTTACATAAATCCAACTGAATGAGCTTATGTCATGGGGGGTATTTTATTTGTTTTAATGATCGAAGAAATTGTGTGTGAAAAACTGAGATATGTTGATGTATAGTTTTAGAGTAGTTACACTTTCACATACTGACTACATCTTTTAAGAACAAACTGTCAAACCATTGGCCATTCTGTAGACCTGCTGTATATATGTTTTGAAGAATAAAGCTATGATGCAGTCACACGTAACATATGTATTAGGATTTTGGCCATCTAGATGAATGCTGGAGTCACACCACTTTATTATTCAGATTGGCTGACCCACATGTCAAATGATTATATAGCTCAGTTTGGTCATGTGCTGACTGGTTCAAACACAATCAATCCAACAAGCCTCCAAGAATTGATATTCAGTTTAGCTAGTTGTTGGTCTCTTATCTAGGCAGTTTAAATTAAGTTACAGAACACTGCAATACAGATAGTTGCCCATTAAATAGGAGGTAGTCTTTAAACATGTTTTCTAATTCTCTTGTTTTGTTACCCTGAAGCCCATAGCAGTTTTTTTTTATTTAGTCCTAATAAGCTGATTTAACTACTTTATCACAAAGAAAAAATCAAAAATGGGACTGGTTTTGTTCATCTACGGTACCACAGGTCTCTGTGTCGTTTCAATTAGATAAATGTTCACTTTCTAAGGAGAATTGACACAATTTATATATAAATAATTTATAAAGATTTTATTTTCTTACCTAGTTGTTTAGCATTTGTGAATAACATTTTGAATACCTATTTTTGGTGGTTATACAAATTATTTATAAATAAGTAGGAATGATATTGGTGTTTAAATATTTTTAGAAAATGGTTTTCCAGATATTTATAATAAAACTGTATATCAGTGATGCAATAATTAACAAAAGTAAGACACTGAGGTAAATTTGCTTTGCTGAAACTGTACTCTGATTTCCATGAACCATACTGTAACCTGTGAACAACAGAATAGAAAGTTAATTCATGAAACAACTGTTCTTTTTAGTAGAACTGCATATTTTGATTTTACAGTTTGTAGCTAGGGATGTATGGGGACATGTATGATGTGTACTTGAAAAGTAATGTAATAGCAATATTGATGTGTGCTGTGGACACCTTTTAATATATATCGCATATCCAGCGGAATTGCATCCAACTGATTTATGTACAGTGTACAAACAGCATAAAGCAAGCAATACTGGGAAAATTACAAATGTATACATAGTAAAGCATTTGCTAAAGATGCAACACTTAAAGCTAATAAACTTAGAAAATAATATTTGTTGAAAATAGTAATGTTTATGAAATGGAAATGTGTAAGAAAAAGAAAAAAAGAAAAATTCCTAGATTTGAAACCAGATTCTAATCATTAAGTATTAAACTGGCTTACTGGGACTTGAATAGTCATTTGTTATTGGTTTTACCTGATAGTTATCTTCTCATAGTATTCTAAGCTCTCACTAAAAGAGTTCTTTACAGTCCATGACAATAGCCATTTAAGAAAAATAAAATGCTAATAATATAAGCATATGCGTCTTTTCTTTTTTTAAGCAGTATAAATATACATATACAGACAGCTATTACAGCCACATCATTCTTTTGCACGTAGCATGCCGTTTATTCCAACACCACTACCTTAGTGACAATGGCAATAAGTTTCTTAGCATCAGGACTCAAAAAAACAAATTCCTTCTCGTGTACTAAGATGTGGCTGAAAATCATAGGGAACAGTTTCATCTGTTAAAAAGCACTGTAACATTCCAGGCAGGATAAAGTATTTTTTGTCCATCACTAAGATAACCAAATGTTTTATAGCAGCAGTACCTATAGGTGTGTCAGTATAATACAGAATCCAGAAATATTTCACTTTAATATTTTAGTACAAATCTACAGTTTTGGTGATGCAATTTAAATTGCTTGCAACAAAACTCTTACATGGGAGTCTGGGGCAAGATAAACCTAACTCTGGGTGAAATTACCCTGGGCCAGTGCACCTTTTGATTGGCTATAAGCAGTTTGAGGCAGTGGGGCACTCTCCATTAATCTCATGTTCTAGAGGTGCTGACACCTGGCCAACAATACTTTCAGCTACCTGAGGAGGCTAGTGTTCAGGGGAATGCAGAAAAAAACCCTGTAAAAGCCCTTACTTTCATTTCTGTTCAGTTCATTATCTTGGTACACATCCCACACAATGGGGGGAATCCATAAAAGTGAAGAAAACTAAATTAAAGTAATAAATATTGGTGGATTTTAACTACAGTTCCATGAATGTCACAAACGTGTTAATCAAGTTTGTGAATATGGCTTGCTTTGTGCAAGTTGGAGTTAAATGTGTCACCACTGGTGAAAATGGCGTACCAAATTTCTCCATACAAAGCTCGGGTTTATCTTAAGTTTTTTAAACGTTAATAATGCCATTTTGCTGCTGTTAATGACAAATTTAGAAAGATGGGCTTAAACTGCCAAAATTACCATGCACTAATTTTTTGACAAAAAACATTGTGGCATAAGATGGTTTAAAAAATTGTTGCCATTTAGAGAATTGTAATTTATTGATGTAAACAAATGTTTTAAACCAATTTAATGCTCATTTTGTGTTAACAATTTGTGAATTTCCCCCCAGGTCTGTGTTTGCTACTCTGCTTCTGCCTTCATCTGCTTATTTACACCCACAATTAGGATCAGTTTCGGCAGCTTTTAGTTAACATTGCTCACACTGTTCCCTTACTACCACTTCATGCCTGCTGTTCCTCCCTGATTCCTGCACATTGTGCCTGTCCCTTTAGTAAGTGTCAGCCTTCCTCGACAAATCCTTACTTTTGGGCTGTTCTCCTACAAACAATTATATTCAGTCACCTAGGCTTTCTCTTCTACTATAAGGCAAGATTCTGCTTGCACAGTCCGGCAACTGTATATGATCTCCCCTGCAGTATCAACATCTGCACTATGACTGTATGAGAGTTTTTCCTGATTTGACCCACTTTGAAACATAAATGCCAAAATTATTAGTTAATAAGGGAGTCATCTAAATCAATGTAAAATTGTTTTATCATAAATCTTCATTTTGTTTTGTACACAGTAATATGTATGTACAATACAGTTAGGATTGCTACTGGCTTTTCCCTATACAGTCTTCATAATTGATACAAATCATAAACAGGGAAAAAAAGACAACTGGTATATATTGTATGTTTTACTTGATTATTCAAAAAAAAAAGCCGTAACACTGTTGGATCAGTAAATCAGGCAGGAAGCAGCGGGTGTCCCTGCCGGGAGCGTGGCGGGCATCCCCGTACCGCTAGACCACCAGGTACCCTTGTATTACCACCCTCTAGAGGGGGCCACTGGTCCCCTAGGCTTTTTTATGCTCAGAAAGTTTATTTGAGATAGTATATATACATTCATTACAGGGAATATAGGCAATGTAAGCAAATGTTTACAGGTCTTGGTATGACATAGCATTTATCAATGATTACACACAGTGATTTTGGTTTAAGATTATATTATCAATTAGAGTGACTTATGGCGCGTTCCACTTTTCCCATATTGCCCTATAGGCCTGATTTCGTGAATTCTTAGTGTACATAGCTTTTTCAATTTTTACCAGATCCTTCACAGAGTTTAACCAATGTTCATAAATTGAAGGGTCTGTGTTTTTCCAACTAAGAGTTTTCCATTTCCTAGCCAAAAATAACACTTTGTGAAGAAAGGGTATCAAAGGTGAGGGGAGCACTAATGGGGTGGTGATTCCAAGGAGACACAACTTGGGATCTTTTGGTAAGGGGGTCCTTACCAGTCTAGATAGTGTTTCTAGGATTTTGGTCCAGTATGACTCCAACTTTGTACAGGTCCAGAGAGTATGGAGAAGGGTACCTTTTTTTGTTGAGCATAGCGGTTACAAAGGGGAAAAATAGAGGGATCCGTTCTGTGCAGTCTGGTCTTGGTATAAAAGGCACTATGGATAAAGTAAAGCTGAATAAGCCTGTTTTTGTAGTTTAGGGATACTCTAGATGGGGTCAAAAGTGCCAGAAACAGGGTAAGTCCTGGTCCTACATGACACACAACTTTAATGCTTTTATCAGCTTTATGTTTCTGTATGGTCCTATACAACTTGGACATTAGTCCTTTGTGTTTGGTGGCTGCTAATTCACTTGCTAGTGGTGAGCTTCCTATCTGAATTGGGGTAAGGACCCCTAGGCTTATCAAGAAACCTGCCATCAAATTGTATGATAAGCCGATCAGCCCGAACATCAAAGGCAAGCGACCCAAGATCTCTCCACGGGACCATAATCCTTCCAGTGGACCAATACCTGAAAAGATGGGAATCTACCAACCTTTGCATCAAATACTCAGAAACTGGAGGAGGAGAAGACTGTCTGACAACTTTAACAAAGAAACATGAAAAGAATTAGAAATTTTAAGCTCAAGAAAAAGTTCTAGTCGGACAGTACTGGGATTGATTATCTCAGATACAGGAAAAGGAACAATGAATTTAGGCCTTAACTTTGCAGAAGGGACTTTCAAAGGAATATTTTTGGAATATAACCAAACCTTGTCACCAACCTTATACCTAGGAGACACCTTACGATGCCAGAGGCTCTCTTTTGGACAGATACTGCAGAGGATAATGCATTTTAAACATTTTGCCAAATCTTAGAGAGATGATCCATCATTGAATTTACAATAGGCACATCTGAAGACTGGCCTAAGAATGAAAAGGCTCTAGGATTATTGCCAAAAACAGTAAAAAAAAGGTGATTCTCTGGTGGACGTGTAGCAGTGTAGCAAAAGGTAGCAAATGCAAACACGGCCCACGAAAGAAAATCTGCCAGTGTAACAGATTACTAGAAACATAACACCAAAGATATTATTCCAAGGACTGATTTGTTCTTTCCGTCTGGTCATTGGTCTGTGGATGGAATGCAGAGAAAAAAGATAAATTCCTACCCATAAGGGAGCAAAATGCCCACCACAACTTAGACGCAAACTGAACCCCCCCATATCAAAAATGATATTTAATGGAGCTACAAGAAACTTGAATACATTAGACAGAAAAAGCTTGGCAAGAGCCTTAGCACATAGGAGGGTGGGAAGAGTGATGAAATTAGACATTTTACTAAATTGGTCAACTACCACTCAAATGACAGTGTTCCCTTTAGAGGAAGGTAATTCCACCATGAAATCCATGGATATATGTGTTCATGGTTTTTCGGGAATAGGAAGCGACTGTAGCAGCCCCTGAGGTAAGGATCTGGAAGGTTTAGAATGTAAACAGACTGGGCTCTAATCAATATAATTACCAACATTCCGTCTCAATGTCGGGCACCAAAGGGTGCGAGAGAGAAGGGAACAGATTTTACTGCCGCCATTATTCCCTGCTACCCTAGAGTCATGAGTCTCAAACAAGACTGCCTCACAAAAGTATTCCGGAACAAAACGTTTGCCTAGAGGCACATTAGGAGGAGAACAAACCTGGGTTTTGGACAAAGAGGAAAACAGATCTGGACCCGGCACTGCCTCAATCACCTCCTTAGACACAATAGAACTTTTTTAGGACTGGAGACAAAACTTATAGAAAGGGCATCTGCTTCAGCATTCTTTTCTCCAGGCCTGTATGTTATTATAAAATTGAAGCGAGTAAAAAACACTTAGCAGATTCAATGTACAACAGATTTGTATGATCAGTAAATACTGTAACCATATGCTTAGCACCCTCTAGAAGATGTCTCCACTCATTAATGCCCAATAATTTCCTGTTATCGCTGTCATAGTTTATCTCTGCAGGAGACAACTTTTTAGAAAAGAAGGCACAAGGGGGAATTTTATTGAAAACAGGATGTTGTTGAGACAGAACAGCCTCGCATCAATCTCAAAAGCATCCACTTCCACCAGGAAAAGTATGGTGGAATCTGGATGCTGGCCCTGATTGCATCTTCAGGCCAAATACTCGTGTCAGTCCCCTTTTTAGTAAGGGCAGTGAAAGAAGCCACTAAAGTAGAGCAGTTCTTGATGAATTGACTATAATAATTGGCAAACCCTTTGAATAGCACAAAGAGACAGTGGTTTGGCCCAATCTAGGATGGCCTGAACCTTGTTTGGCTCCAACTCTAGGCCCTTTTGGAAAATAATGTACCCTAGAAAATGCACCGAAGGGACCTCAGACACACTTCTTGAGTTTGGCATATAGCTGGTTTTGCCTTAGACTTCTTAACACTTACTGTACATGGGCACAATGGTCAGTTAGAAGACATTGTTTACAAACTCTTGGAAGATGGCATTGCATAGACCGAAGGACATTACTAAGTACTTATAATGCCCATACCAAGTACTGAAGGCTGTCTTCCATTTTGTCCCCTTCCCTGATGCTAATTGTTATAAGTGCCCCTAAAATCAAGTTTTGAGAAGATAGTGATGCCTTTAACTCTATCGAATAGCTCAGAAATCAAGGGAAGGGGATAATGATTCTTTACCGTGATCTAGTTAAGACCCCTGTAGTCTGTACATGGCCTGAGACCCCCATCTTTCTTCTCTACAAAAAGGAAGCTGACACCTGTAGGAGAAGAGAAGGGCCTTATGAACCCTCTCTCCAGGTTTTCCTTAATATACTCCTTCCATAGCCTGGGACTCTGGAAGACAGAAAAGGGTATGTTCTACCCTTAGGAGGAGAGAAACCTGGAGTCAAATAAATAGCACAGTCATAGGCTCTGTGCGAAGGCAGGGGTTTGGCAGCTTTTATAGAGAACACATCAGAAAAAGAGGAGTATACCAAAGGTAGCCCTTCAAGAGAGGTAGCAGCCATTACACGGACATTTGAAACACAAAGGCTCACAGCCTTTACCCCAATGTAGCAGCTTCCCTGTGACCCAATCAATTTGAGGGTTGTTTCCCCATAACCAGTGAAGGCCTAGAATCACAGGGGTGTGAGGGCAATGAATGATAGAAAAGAGAATATCCTCAGTGTGATTTCCTAGACATTCCAAGCCTTTCTGACTGGGAAGACACCAACCCATTCCCAAGGGGACTGCCATCAGTGGCTAGTACTTTGATTGGAGTGACAAGGGGTTTAGTGGGTATTCCATGCCCATGCACAAAGCTGACTTCGAAATTCCCAGGTGCCCCAGAATCAAGAAAGACAGGGCACTGTATGCAACCCTATTAAGAAAACTGGGATTAATAGTTGAGAAGAAAGTTGTTGGGGAGTAGAAATGGCATAACCCAAACAAGACTTCCCGGATTTGTTTAAGCTTTGCCATTTCCCGGCCTCTTGGGACAGGTGTTGCGAAAGGTTTAGCCCAAAACCATTAGCCCACCTATGACCCTTTTCCTCCAGGGACAAGGGTGCAGATCCTGTGGAAAGATTTGAAGGGTCAACTGTAAGGGACTCTTCCTGACATCTCTGCCTATGTCTCCCATCTATCTGGATAACCAGATGCATGAGGGAGTCGAGTGAATAGTGCATGGGGGGAGTTACCATGGGGATATATTTGAAATTCGCGCCAAGTGTCCTGATGTCTGATGCATCAAAACCCAGAAGCGACACGAGTGTGCGTCATTTGCGGATCAGTGCGGGAAGTGGCGGGCATCCCCGCACCTCTAGACCACCAGGTACCCTTACAATATGTTGTGGATCATGCTGCTAAATGTCTCTTTTGCAGACACTGATTCCATTCTACCCATACAGGAAGCTGACACTACAGAGAGCATTAAAGTGGACCCGTCACCCAAAAAAATTATTCAAAATCCTATTTTATCACATTAGTCAAGCAAAATGAACTTTAATTACACTATATAAATTATTTGAATCTTGTTTCCTTCAGTCTGGGAATTCATAATTATAACAAGCAGGCAGGAGCCATTTTGTGGACACTGTTATTAAGACAAGCCTTGTATCTTCTCAGAATCTTGTTTGTGCACCAGAATAGGGGACCTGAAGTCCATCCCCATGCCCTGGCTACACAATTAAATGGTAAAGAGAACAGGGAGAATGTGGGGAGAGCAGTGACATCTAGAAAGTGTTGAATGGAAAGTGAAAGCAGTTGTCTGCCCCGCCTCTATGCCTAGGCATAGAGGTGGGGCAGACAATATTTGATTGACAGCTGAGATTTTTAAATGAGTTTACAACAGTTATGAATGCTTTAATAAAAAATTGAAATTGGATTTCATGTTTAATTTGAAAAGGACTTTTGTTATACAGATTTTTGTGTCTGGGTGACGGGTCCACTTTAATGGCACAGAAGATCCATGTCTTATCAGGTCTGTAGCTTCAAAATAGAACATTTAAATTTCTTCTTACAGGGGCTATTCAAATGTAGAATATGGTCTGAGATGAAGATTCCCTTTAATGGTTTCTATATCAATAAGGTAACTTTTTTGGTGGATTTGGAGTGACACTGGTATTGAAAATTAAGTAAACTATATGAATGTGGATTGCTACTCTACTAGCTGATGCTCTACTTTTTGGATTGTAATCTGGGGTATTTGTCATGTTTAAAATGTTCTCCTGCACCCAAAATCAGCTGTGTTGCTATTATTTTTATGCAAATAAATGTTTTTGTTTCATTGTATAGCAGGTAAATTGGTTCACCATAGAAAGATTTACTGTATATCATTACGTATTTTAAGATTCAGGTAAGTTTTCCAGCAGTTATCTGTTTCTTGGCTCTAACAAGAAATTAGATGCAGAAGTTTTAATTTTAATCTTCTGAATGAAAAGCCACTGACTCCGCGACCCGCTAATACTACTCTAAAACCGCAACAATAGAAGAGACAAGAATGTTCAGCTGAAGCAAAGCTATTTAACAAAAACATTCTGCAGTACACTTTTTACTGCACAGGTATGGGATCCCTTATCTATAAACCCGTCATCCAGAAATCTCCAAATTAGGGGATGGCCATCACCCATAGACTCAATATTAAACATATATAGTATCTTGTACTTGAATCTAAGACATAATGTATCCTTATTGGAGGCAAAACAATCCTATAGTATTTATATAATATTTAAAAAAAAAATTAGGTTGACAGAAAACCCCAGTTTTGGGACCTGTTGTCCAAGCTGCAACCCCCAGCTTGGACAACAGGTCCCAAACTGTACAAGAGAGTAATACTATTATTTTTATTTTGAAAACATACTAATTCCCAGATACAACATTTATAGATGACACACAAAGTTGTCTGTGGTAAAAGCAAGTGGTCCAACCAAACTGTAATGGCAAGTAATCCTTTTATGTATACGATAGGGAACAACTGCTCAACAGGAGCTTAACTTAGTTTGAATTTGTTGCTTAAGCTGGCCATAGACGCAAAGATCCGATCGTACGAATCGTGGATTCGTACGATTTTCGGACCATGTGTGGAGAGTCCCGACATTTTTCGTCCGTCGGAGATCGGTCGTTTGGTCGATCGGACAGGTTAGAAAATTTCTGTCGCCTCCCGATAATATCTCTGCGTGTATTGCCGATCGTACAATTTTCAGAGGGAGACTGTCACTAGTGTTGTCAGACATAAGTATCGTACGATTGCTGTCAGGGGCAGAACATTGGGTGATCTGTTCTTATTTGATCGGAATGGTAAAGACTTTGATCTGAATGGTTAGTGGAGGGTCGGGAGATGGGAAAGTCCGATCGTACGTTGATTCGTACGATCGGATCTTTGCGTCTATGGCCAGCTTTAGTCCATTTAGGCAGCACCTAGCCCCAGGCAGCAGTCTGAAATCCAGATAACACCTATTTAGTAAGTAACTTACCTGTGACCTCCCAGCCCCACCCCATTGGGACAGCAGTTTCCAGGAATTTCAGAGCCCTTTCCACACACAAGGTCCGAAAATACCTTTCTAATGCTATTAATGTGACTTGCCCACCCTCTGTCCTGTGTGTTCCCAGCCTGCACATAGCTGTCTTATGCTGTTGCCTGATCATTCACTTATAACAATATTCCCTCAATGCTCAGCATAAAGCAATAGATGTAATGTTTAATACAAACTGTAAAAAATGTAGTACAGGTATGGGACCAGTTATCCAGAATGCTCGGGACCTGGGGTTTTCCGGAATAACGGATCTTTCTGTAATTTGGATCTTAATGCCTTAAGTCTACTAGAAATTCATTTAAACATTAAATAAACCCAATAGGCTGGTTTTGCTTCCAATGAGGATTAATTATATCTTATTTGGGATCAAGTAAAAGCTACTGTTTTATTATTACAGAGAAAAAGGAAATCATTTAAAAAAATTTCGATTATTTGGATAAAATGGAGTCTATGGGAGCTTTCTGGATATCGGGTTTCCGGATAAGGGATCTTATACCTGTAGTAATATAAGGCAATAAATGCAACAGTTCTGGGACAATTTATGTTTAATTGCAGGGAGATGCGAGGGAATAAATGCAGCTGTTCTGGGACAGTTTATGATCAGGTGCTGGGGGTTATCAAAACCAAGGATTGTTCTTGTAGTTTATCACTATTATTTAAGCAGATTGTATAGAGGTGTAATTAGTAATGAACAATTTATCCAAAGAAAGTAGTAACCAACACTAGCTGAATATTTTATTATACCAAATTAATTTAAAATGTTAAATTATCATTAAAGTACATAGATGAGTGAAAGTGCTTAGTGCTTCATATACCATGCAATTATAAGTGATCAATTAATGCTAACACATGAACCAATTAATCTTTCAATATCAATCAATTTATTAATGCATTTAAACCATATAAGAACTTTTCAACCATCAATTCTAATTGTTAATTCATTAAAGTGCATATAGTACCAATTAATTAATGAATTAATTTTTCACTATCAATTGATTAAAGTGCCAGTATCAATAAATATCATATAGATTTAAAAAGGTTTCAGAGTTTTGTTTTAAACAAGAAATTATCAAATAGCTAACAATTCATGAAATGAAAGATTGAAAATAGAATAGATCACCTAAATGAGATTTTTTTCTAGGCCCTGTGTGGTGTCCCAGGGCCTAGAAAAAAGCCTCATTTAGTAGATGTTAGGACAACTCAAGATAATACAGATGTTTTTGTCCCAAAAGTTATAAAAATAAAAACAATCTTATTTTTTACATTATTTTACATGGTTTGCTGCATTGTGAAAATATATGCTATATGTCCCTTTTAACTATCCATTATAGTCTATGGATGTTTTTTCTCTGCAAAATATTTTCTGCATCCCTACCCAGAACATATAGCAAATGTGCAAGTGATTGAACCCCTGGGTAATAGTGACCATAATGTGATCTCATTTAATATGATAAGTTCATAAAGCTTTACATCCATGGTGGGCAATTTATTTTGAAGGCTTATTAAGGGATCACATTCAGAATTAAGTCCTGTTGAAAGGCATTATGAGCAGCAATCAGCATGGTCTTATGGAGGATAGGCTGGTCAGACAAATTTGATTGCTTTTTATGATGTGGTTACTAAGATGCTGGATGGGGGGAGTAGATGTAATCTATTTGGATATATGTGAAAGTATTGGATAATGTGCCCCAAAAACAACTACTTTCTAAACTAAGGGCTGTTCGGCTTATTGAAGTTGTTTGCACATGGATAGGAAATGGGCTAAAGGATTTTTAGTCGGGGTCCCTCTGGGTTCTGTATTGGGTCCACTTTTATTTAACTTGTTCATTAATGACTTAGGGGAGGTTACTGTAAGTAAGTGTCAGTGTTTGCAGATGACACAAAACTATGCAGACCAATTCATTCCATACAGGATGCAGCATCCTTGCAGCAGGATATTGACAAACTGGTATTCTCAAAGTGGCAGATGAGATTCAATGTCAATAAATGTAAAATCATGCACCCGGGAGGTAAAGATATGCAAGCTACTTACACTTAAATGGGACTGCACTAGGCAAATCCATAATGGACTGGGCCGCTCCTGCCATGAGGCAAGGTGAGAACCTTGCCTCAGGCGGCATGGATCGGCCAGTTACTAGGGGTGGCAAAAAGCTGTCTCTGGTAACTTTAAGAGCTAAGAGGGCTAAGTTGTGTTTGTTAACACTAGAGATATGATAACTATGTATAAATATATAAGGGGATCATATTATAATCTCTCAAATGCATTATTTTCCAGTAGGTCCTTCCAGCTTACAATGGAGGCTTCTTTTCTGAAGAAAGGAGTTCACCCCCTGGGGTAAATTGGATAGGCTTCAGATAGGTTTTGTGCCTTCCTCTGGATCAACAAGCAGTTAGGCTGGCTATATAAACATAAACATTGTTTAGAAATTTCTAGACGTGTTTCTTTTTTATACGTTATGTTATGTTACTATGGACACATCTCATTTTGAACAGCCTGTCAAGATTGTTGCTTCTATCTCTAAAATTACTCTAAACATCCTCCAGAATAACATACCCTTTTCCCTATAATGAGGCTTATTTGTTTTTTAAATTACAAGCAGCTTAAATTCAGCTCTTTAAGCTACTTCCATGTCTGACGTGAAGATCCACACCCTGGGATCTTCTTCTCTCTCCAACTATGAAGTCCTCAAAGAGGTGTCTACAGCTCATTCCTGATTGATTTCTACTGACGCAGAGGCAGTAGGCATGTGCAGTAGGAACCAAACCCTTGCTAATAAAAACCCCTACTCCCCTACCCTACAAAGACCCCCCCCTTCACTGCTCCCCCCCAGCCTATGTGGTACTTTTGGTAATTGCCCTTAACTCCTTTACTTACCCCTCGGTGCACTATGTAGTGTAGGGGGTAGAGGTTTTTATTATCAAGGGTTTGGTTCTCCTTTAAAGAGAAAGGGAAAGATCTGTCCATTTTCCTTTCTGGGCTTTTATTCTCTATTCAACTATGAAGCCCTCAAAATGTGCCTACTGAATTGATTTCTATTGGAGCAGAGGCAGTGTGCATGCCCGGCAGGCACCTCAAAGTGAGAAGGAAAGCTCAGAAACGAAAAGGGTGGTAGCTTCACACAAGACAAGGCAGTAGCTAAATGAGCTGAAGTTAAGCTGCTTGTAATTTAGAAACCAAAAAAGACTCAATGTCGTGAGAATGATATGTTCTTCCCATATAACTGAATTGCACAGTAGTCACTGACCTCATTAGAGATGAGAGGACTGTTCCTAATTAGTTTTGGTGAATCTTATATTCAAATTAATTATACATGAAATGGCACTGCAGGTGGGGGCTGAAGCAACACAAGCCCAAAACCCTGTACATTTTCTTAGTAAGCACTGCCTCCTTTGTAAACCAGGACCCCAAACTAAAATTTGCCTGACCCCATGGTTGCAACCTATCAGCACCATATGAACAGGCCACTGTTGTCACACCTGTGGGTGGGCTGGAAGTGATATACTGTAATCTGTCCTTACCTTAAATTAGCTTTTGTCTAAACAAATGCTAATTTGCACATATATTGATGCATAAGACACACATTGGGGTGACCACAACCTAGAAAGCTCTTGCAGTGATACCAACATCCTGGGTAAAGCACATTCCATATGGCAAATTCCATTAAAAAGCCGAATGCACTTATTGGCTTTTAGACTTAATTTTAATTTATAAGGATTCTTCTACAGAAATGTTTATTCCTGATATAATTTCACCTTTATCTACTTTTTTGCCCCACATTTTACAGAATCAGTAACACAGCGTAATTGCCTTTCTCTATCTGTACTATACCCTGCACGACTGAATAGCATAGTTTGGTCCAGGGCCCACTATCACACACTTGACAAGTTAGTTAACCCTAAGTTACATGGTGAATCAAAGTGAGGAAATTTTGTGGCTGTAAACATTGGAGGAGAATACAGAGTGAAAACTTTGTAGTGGATGGTATGTGAATCAGTGTATATTTTGCTGCTGCCCTTAAAGTTTCTGACATTCTTGTATACCATCCACCACCAAAACCTGAAGAATACATTGTTTAACTCTCTTAAAGGAACAGTTCAATGTGAAAATAAAAACTGCGTAAATAGTATTTTTACACTGAACAATTCCTTTAATAAGACCTGGCGGCATCCGATTAGCCGAGGGCTCCTCCCAAGGTGAAAGGCGGCTGTTAAAGGCGGAAGCAAGAGCCGAGAACAGGGTGTTTAGCATTGGTTCTGAATTTAGGGTGCCAACTGTGACAAGCTGTTTGTAAAAGGGCTGTATTTAGGTCTGATGCCATCCAAGGCACGGACCTAAACACGCTCCTATTGTGCCAACCTGGCTCCATATAGAGGACATGGCTGCCGAAACCTGCCACCCTAGGCACAGGCCCTCGGGCAGTCTCCCCTTCAAAAGCCGCATATGCAGGTGGCAGGGGAGGATCTAGTCCAGATTAAAACCAAGGTTTTAAATTTTGATCACAGGTAAACAGGTTAGGGACCGCCGTATGGGGTTTACCTTGACGTGGTATGGCGGCTTACCAATTTTATGATCATAACTTTGTAACAAAAAACCCTGTTTTTCTCTTTTTAGACAGGGGATTATTGTATTTAAATATTTTTTATATGGCCTTAGGAGTGCACCCACAACCCCCCTCTTGTACAGGCCCTCGGGTGCCTTAATATAAATACGCCCCTGACTTGTACATCATTCTATGTATTACATAATACTCATTTTCTCATATAGCTTTGCTGCAGCTTCTCAACATCAGCATGATAAAACTGTTGCATGGCAATCAGTCACACTGTGCAAGTAGTAACAAAATAAAATAAACAAAACACACATTGATGGAACAGTAACACAGAAAAATGAAAATGTTTTAAAGGAATGACAATATAATGTACTGTTGCCCTGCACTGGTAAAACTGGTGTTTTTGCTTCAGAAACACAACTAAAAGGCATATAAACAAGCTGCTGTGTAGCTATGGGGCAGCCATTCAAGCTCAGGATGCACAGTAGATCACAAATAAGTTCTGAAGAATCCCATTGTATACTACAGAGCTTACCAGTTATCTGCTATGTATACCGTGCCTTTTCTCCTTTTTCAGCTTTGAATGGCTGCCTCCATGGCTACACAGCCGCTTGTTATATAATCTATTGTAGAGTTTCTGATGCCAACACACCAGTTTTACCAGTGCAGGACAACAGTACATTATATTTTATTTAGTTTAAAAGACTTTCATTTTTTGGTGTTACTGTTCCTTTAACATAGCATAAAGAGTCTTTATCACACAAGGGCACAGTAAAATGGTATAAAGATATACTTTGTTACATTTCATTTAGGAAGAAGCACAGTATTAAACCCAAAAGTTATTTTTCAAATGCTAATAAGTTAAATATAAATGGAATAGCTTTGTTTGATCACTTACTAATATCAAGACACTGAGCAACAGCTGCTGCTTTTTAAAAAGCTCATTCAGTTTTAACCTGAATTGATTGGATGTTTATTGATCTCAATTTTTATTACCAACTCAAAATTAAGTGCACTTATAAAGGCTTAATAAAGATAATTGCATACAGCTGATCAATATTCAAGATGGTTGGATTATGGTTCGAAATACAAAAAAAAATATTTTTAAACATCTCTATGAAAAGAAAGTAAAATGCATAAAAAAAATGTTTGAAAGGGTAAATAAAGACTCACAAAAGGTCAGGCTAACGAACAAGCCCAGAAAGTGATGACATCTGCAGCTGAGTAGTTTGCATGGACATTTAAATACTAAGACATATTCTTCGGAATGGAGATCCATTTAAATGTCTCACTCAAAAAAATAGTTTTTTTTTTAACTTAAGTGTATAATCAAGTAAACCCACTAAAAGTTGGTGAGGTCCTATAGAAGTCAATGGAAATTGTGCTCATCCTATTGGACCTTTTTCATCAATTTGGACTTTTAGAGGTTTTCTGATTTTTATTTATTTTACTATGAATTGTCTGAAAAACTTTTTAGATAGATATTTAGGGGCTTATTTGTGAAGCCTGAAATTTTTTGGTTGAGTTTGTGGGGCTTACTTTTTTCACATTGATTTTTTTGAAAACTTTTATTGGTAAATTAAGTGGATTCGGGGATTGGGAGTTTGGTGGAATTGATTATTTAAATAAAGTAAGAAAAAGTCTAGTTTTAGGAAAAAATTTTAATTTTTAGAGGAATTTTTTTCGAGATTTATTATGTTCCAAAGCTGCTAAAAATCCAAATCCTAAAATACCTGTCATAGTCATGTAAAAGTCAATGGCAGATGGTCCTTTTAACAACTAGAACATGTTCCCAAACGTACAGTGGTCGATCAGAAATTTTAGTAAACTAAGCCAGATCATGATTGGGAGTTAGGTTGAATTGTTGTTTCAATTAAAAAAAAAAATAGAAAATTTGAGTTTTAGTAAATATGTCCATTAAATTTATTAGCTATTTTAGGGGTATTTTTTCAGTATTTTTTTTTCACTTGTGCTTTTAAAATTCATATCTTTTCATAAATCCCATGGCGTTCATAAAAGATTTGGTTAAATACCATAACCAAACCCAAATTTGCATATGCAAATGGAAGCCAGAAAAGTTTAAAGAGAAAAAACTAGTTTTACTTCCTTATTTGAATGACCGAAAGTCACTTGAATTCTGATTCATTTTTGCCAGGATCTTGGATTTGGTCAAATCCTGCTGAAAAGGGTAGAATCCCTAACTGAATCCTTGATTTGGTGCATCCCTAGTTTCAAAAACCTAAAACTACTAATAAATAGGCCTTGATAAATAGGCCTTGATGTGTTACTTTCTTTTTTTTACAGGGATGACAAGATGGCTCATTTACCAGTGCAAAAAATTAGTGAAATTAATTTGTTTTACCCAAAATACATTACTTTCAGATTTCCTATTGACTATTATCCTAGTTATTAACCTAGTTAGTAAATTGCACCCAAGTTGCACCTGGAAAGGAAAGGGCTGTGATAGAGGAAAACGGGTGTACAGTTACAGGCCTTTCAATTGGTGTAAATCAAGTGGTGGATTGGTAGCCCCTTTAGGCACAACACACAAAGGGAACTCTATACTTGCTGTCTGGTCAAGGCAGATAGCGACTAGCTCCTTATGCACCAAGGGAGGCACAGCTGGCAAACTGGAGCATGGTGCTAGTATAGCTTAGCACAAGCACAGTGTGTAAAGCATTTTATTTTTGCACCTAGGGACAAAATTGATCCACTGAGTCTTGAGCTTTTTTTTGGGGGGGGGGGAACATTGGTGGCCAGGGCCCCAAAAAATTAAAAAAAATTGGTGCCAGTGCCTCCTACACAATGAAAAAAAAAAATTGGTGGCCAGTGCCCCTGTGTACAAGTTAAAAAAAACAATTGTGTCCAGGGCCCTCTGTACAAGATAAAAAGAAAAACAAGTTAAAAAAAAAAATGGTGGACAGAGCCCCCTACACATTCAGAAAAAAAGGTGGCCAGGGACCCACCGCCACAAGGTAAAAAAACATTGATGACTAGAGCCCTACAAGCTAAATATCAAACTGGTGCCAGGGCTCCCTACACATTCAAAAAAACACTGGTAGCCAGGGCCCCTTACAAGTTAAAATAAAACATTGGTGGCCAGCCCCCCTCCCCCAGGAAATACATACTGTTAATTGATGGTGAGGTGGTTAAAAATAAACCTTACCTTTACATTTCGACAGGTGGTCTTCTTCATTCTCGGCAGGTTCTTTTCCATAGCGGCTTCTTCGTTCTTCTCCAGATCGGTCTTCTTCGTTCTTCTCCAGATCGGTCTTCTTCGTTCTTCTCCAGATCGGTCTTCTTCGTTCTTTTCGAGGGTGGTCTTTTTCATTCTTTTCTGGAGCTTCTTTTGCAGCATGGTAGGACCCCCTTAGAAAGCAAATCCGCTGGGCCCAGGACAATAGGCACCCCCTGTGCCCCTCTGATGGCGGCCCTAGTCTTGAACATCTCCATGGTCATTTTTATAAATGGAATGTTCATCTCTGACCATATTCTACGAGAAAGCATTTTAGCAGCAGCCATCCACAGCTTATATGGTCTGTAGCTTCAAGACTATCCATTTAAAATAATAAAGATAAAATATAAAACGGTTTCTTCTAACTGGGGCTTTTCAAATTTAGACTATGTTCTGAAGGTGAACCTCACGTGAAAATTTCCGCACCTCACTCGCCTTTCCTATGCCAATTCCTGCTTGATGGTGCAAAACTCTCTAGACGGTCAGCACACATCAATCATTGTAATAACAGCAGAATGGAAGAGAGTAGCACAACACCATTTTTGTTGCAGGTGGGGAGCTTCCCCATTTATTTTTCAGCACAAGTAGATCAACGTTTCATGGGGGGGGGTTTCACCTGATCCTGATGAAGGGTGGGTGAAAACCCCCCCAAAACGTTGATCTACTTGTGGTGAAAAATAAATGGGGAAGCTCCCCACCTGCAACAAAAATGGTGTTAAGAATAACTAATCAAATCTTTTGACCTGCAAAACCGCAATAACATTTGTACTGTACATATCAGATATATAAATTATTCAGAATTCTTGATAATGTTATGTATATTTGTATAACTTTATTTGTAAAAGTCAGAATTCACTGTAGAAAACTGAAAAATGTTTCAAGATTTTCCTTTCATTTGAATCACTGGGCTTCCATTTGAATAACTAAGCTAATTTAGTTGTATAGCCACTCCAAAATAGATCAGGCGGCACTCCGGATGAAGTATAAGACATTGTGTGGGGTAAGTCTGCAACAGTCACTTTTGAAATTTGATAATTTAGTTGTATAACCACTGATTCTTAGAACTGCTGCACATCTGTGATGCATGGAGTCAACCAACTTCTGGCCCCTTTTACATTCCACAATTAACCTGCATTTCTTGGTTTTGCTTTTTATATCGGATTAAAGTCCAGGGATTGGGCTGGCCACACCATAATATCAATCTTGTTGGTCTGGAACTAAGATGTTGCTTGTTTACTGGTGTGTTTGGGGTCTCGTTGAAACACCAATTTCAATGGCATTTCCTCTTCAGCATAAGGCAACTTGACCTCTTCAAATATTTTGATGTATTGAAAGTGATCCATAATTCCTGATATGTGACAAATAGGCCCCACAAGATAAAGCACTGCGTATCTTGACAGCGCTATATAAATAAATGATGATGATGATAGTATGAGAAACATCCCCATATCATGATCTTCACAGTGTACTGTGGCTTGAATTCAGTGTTTAAGGGTCGTCTGACAAACTTTCTACGGCTTTCATCAGTCAACAAAATGCGGCACCATTACTGTTTAGGCCAGTCAATGTGTTCTTTGGCATATTGTAATCTCTTCAGAACGTCTTTTTTTCAACAATGGGACTTTGTGAGAGCTTCTTGCGATAGCTGAGCTTCACTTAGGCGTCTTCTAATTATGACAGTACTCACAGGTAACTTTAGACCTTATTTGATCTTCTTGGAGCTGATCATTGGCTGAGCCTTTGCCATTTTGGCTATTCTTCTATCCTTTCGAATTGTAGTTTTCATTTTCTACCACGTCTTTCAGGTTTTGGTTGCCATTTTAAAGCATTTGAGATCAATTTAACTGAGCAGCCTCTCGTTTTCTGCATTTCTTTATATATTTTCCCCTTTCCAATCAACTTTTTTTTATCAAAATATGCTGTTCTTGTGAACTATGTTGACAAAGAACTGCTTCTATCACCCAAAACAGCAATGGTAGTCATTTAAAATTACATTACTCTTCTCAATTTAACCCCTTAAGTAAATGTAGAAGCACCTAAAACCACCCTTAATATGGCTTAATATATACATAAAGTAGTTAATAAGAAAGCAGTGAAAGGCATTTAAAAACTGTCTGTGGGGACAGAAGCTGCATTTAATGAATATAAACACTATACACGCAATCCGGAAGGGAAAGATAGGATATGAGGAGCATATTGCAGTAGAGGCTGTCTAATGCTACAAAGATTTTTTTAAGTATATTAATAGTAAAAACATTCTGGTTGAGAGCGTTGCTCCTTTAAATAATGGTACCAGTATGGAATTAACAGATACTGAAAAGGCAAATGTGCTAAATATGGCCAGCTCTAAGCACCACAACTCCCAAAAAGTTGGCACCTTCTTTAATGGGATTCTGTCATGGGAAAACATGTTTTTTTCAAAATGCATCAGTAAATAGTGCTGCTCCAGCAGACTTCTGTACTGAAATCCGTTTTTCAAAAGAGCAAACAGATTTTTTTAATATTTAATTTTAAAAATAGGCCAAACATTTTGTCAGTTTCCCAGGTGCCCCTGGTCATGTGATTTGTGAACTTCAGTCACACTTTACTGCTGTACTGCAAGTTGGAGTGATATCACCCCCCCCCCCCCGCAGCCCATCAGCAGAACAATGGTAAGGTAACCATATAGATCCCTGGTAGATATGAGAACAACACTGAATAGTAAAAATCCATGTCCCACTGTGACTCATTCAGTTACATTGAGTAGGAGAAACAACAGCCTGCCTAAAAGCAGTTCCATCCTGATGTGCTGGCTCTTTCTGAAAGCACATGACCAGGCAAAATGACTGGAGATGGCTGCCTACACACCAATATTAAAAGTAAAAAAAGTATACTTGTTGGTTCAGGAATAACATTTTATATTGTAGAGTGAATTATTTGTGATGTAAACAATGTCATTTTGAAAGAAAAACAACACCATAAAAATCGTGACAGTATCCCTTTTAAGCACTAGACCCGTCTTATATTTAAAATCTCAAAATTTTGAGATCTATTAAGTGTAAAAACCACAAAAACCTCTAATGCAAAACTTCACCAAGTAAAATTTGTCAAGGTCTTATAAAAGTAAATGGGAGCTGCACTGATCTTATTGGATCACTTTTAATGCATTCAGACTTTTAGAGGTTTTAAGATTTTTTTTCCCGCTAAGAATTGTCCTAAAAACTCAAATTTTTAGAGGTTTTTGAGGTCTTCATATTTTTTAGCACATCTTTTATATTCAGATCTTTTAATAAATTCAATGACAATCGTGGTTTTAGAGTTTAGTTATGGTTTCAAAAACCTCTAAAACCACTAAAATCTGACCATTAATAAATAAGTGTCTATCTGTGTTTTAGCAGAGGCAATTCTCAGTATTGTCTATGGCAGGGTACTTTTTGGCATTTTATGTAATTGCCTGTAATTCTCCTATTGCCATAAGAAAAAGACAATAAAAATAAAATAAATGAACAATGACTCCAATCTGGGCCAGACAGATTTTCTGCTATTTACTATAAGAAGTTTAAATCACTATTACTCACACTTAATGAGTGTTGTTTAATGAAATGCTTCAAAGTAACTCCTTCCAATATGCTGTACTCTAATCTCTTATTACATCCTAAACTGGGTAATAACCACACTGATGTTCAAAATTACCCTATTTCCCTGGTCACACAAGCAAAACAATAAAAAACTGTTACATTTATTTTACTATAAAGAATAGGTGTCTGACTTTTCTGTAAATCAGTAATGTATTTTGTGATGCAGAGCATGACAAATATGGATTCACGGGGGGCCACAACATTTGCCAGGTGCTGTGATTGAGGTTACACAGTGTCAATGCATATTAGCCTGTCTGTTCGTACAAACACTGTTTGTTTTGTAAAGTCTATGCTGTGATTTTCTTCATCAGTAGGGCATTGGGGATGAACAGCTATTACAGTAATAACTATAATCAGGCTCTAGGGTGCTTTTTACTCCCACTGAAAGCAAAATGTTAACCACACTGACTGCTGAGATGCATCTGAATTGGTTAATTAATTAAAGACCAGAAATTGATTCTGCAATGTTGATTCTGCAGTTAGATTTTTGTTTATGTGTAGGGTGGCTGGGGTCTGTTTGCAACATTCTTCAATGTTTTTATACTTGTTTTTTTTTTATGTTATTTGTTGATATGTAGGACTAGTTATATAAATCTGAAGCTCTATCAATGTAGAGTTATAAAACTTTTTGACATCATCAATCTCTGCAAATCTACATACTGACCTCCAACTGGAAGCTATACTGTAGTCTAGCTAAGCTACAGTTGCAGTGCTTAAGAGTGGATGTGGATTTTTTTCAAATTCATGTGAAGTGTGTTTAAGTCTAAAAGCAGGTACATGGTTCCTATGCTTTAATGGACTTACTTTCTAAATGGACTGGGAGTAGGACAAGGTCTATGAGACAGTACAGTTTCCATGAAATAAAAGAGACCTGACATAGAACCATATTAACCAAAAGTTGTTAGTGTGACTGAAACGACTAAATTGTTAGGGCAGTAGTATGTGTAGCACAAATTTTCAAAATGATTTAGCAAGGAAAGTGTAAATGAATTAGTGAGAGGACTGGGTGAGTGTGCTGATTTAGCCCCTCCAATAAATTCTAAAGGGGTAAGAGTTATTATTAGTCAGTTAAAAAAAAATATCTGCTTAACGTATGCAACCTTCATCAGTGGCGTAACTAGATATTAATGGGCCCAACAGCATATTATTTTTCAGGCACCCAAAACTTCTAGAGTTTTTCCTGTTTTAACAATATTTATTTAACTTCTATATGAATTAGGGCCTCATGGGGCCACTATACCTCCCGCCCCCCCCTGCACCCGCAGGGTCTGCTTCCTCTGTAGAAGAGAATTCTGACTAGTAATTATTATTCATGTTAAATTTATGTTTGGGTTGCCAGCACTATAGAAGACAGGGACCCCAGCAGATGTTGTAAATAAATGGAAGTACTGTATAAAGAAGTGGTTGGGGAAAAGATGAATGTCAGGGGCATAACTATAAATCCCCATAAATTTAACATGAATAATAATTACTAGTCAGAATTTTCTTATAGTGTATGCATTGTATAGATGGCACTATAACATTGTATATCATAATTAACAATGAAATATATAATGGGCTTTACATTTAGAGGGTGGTAAAATCAAAAATAATGTGGTGAATGTGGAAAAATGTTTGAAATAAAGGGTGAAAATTGCAACAACTATGACAAAATACGATTGTACATGGTTCTGTATTAATAACTGTATTAATTCCAGTAGAAAATTTAAATGGTTCTCTTTCCTCCAACTAACACAAGTAACATCCCGGAAGTATCCATCATAGCTAACAATTCCACTATCACCCCCTCTCCCCAGGCCCGGTGCCTTGGGGTTATCCTAGATTCTGCCTTGTTTATCACCCAAGATGCTGACAAAATTCTTATTCACTCTCTCGTCATATCACGTCTAGACTACTGTAACTCTCTTTTAATTGGCCTTCCCCTCCAGAGACTTGTCACCTCTCCAGTCCATAATGAACACTGCTGCAAGGCTCATACACCTCGACAACCGCTCCTCCTCTGCCATGCTATTCTGTTAATCCCTGCACTGGCTTCCACTACCTTTCAGAATTAAATTCAAATTAATGACCCTGACATTCAAAGCACTTCATAAGTCTGCCCCACCCTACATCTCTGAACTCATCTCTATATACTCACCCAACTGCTTACTACACTCCTCTATTGACCTGCTACTCAACTCTTCTCTCATTACCTCCTCACATGCTCGCATTCAAGACTTTGCAAGGGCTGCACCCCTCCTCTGGAACTCTCTCCCACGGTCTGTCCGACTTTCTCCCAGCCTTTCTGCTTCAAGAAATCTCTTAAAACACACTTCTTTCAAGAAGCCTACCCTCACTCTGCTTAACTACCAAACGCAACATCACATACAGTACCACATTTCTCCCCCACTTAATTCGATCTTGCCCACTCCCACACCTTGTGTATTACTCCCTTCCCTTTAGAGTGTAAGCTCTTTCTGCATAGGGCCTTCCTCACCTTTTGTACCTGTATTGATTGTGATGTACGTAACTCCATATGTTCTATGTATATAACTCATGTGATTTAGTTGTATAATCACGATTACTTTACAGCACTACGCAATATGTTGGCACTATATAAACATGATGATAATAATAAAATGTGCATGTTGCATTAATGGGGCAATCTAAAGCAAGCACCATTTTATTTTTTAATACCATGCAGCATTAGAAATTAGTATACATTTATTTCATTTTCTCCCTAAAGTTATTGGACTGGCAGGTACAGATGTTGCAGGCTTAATGGAAGCTATAAAAACGCAAAGTGACCCTTTTGTGCCATGTGTATCATATACAACATTAAAGCTCCTTATATGTAATAAAAGGGTATTGGGACGTAAAATATTAGTGCAAATGACCATGTTTGTTACCCACAATACAGACTTTATTATTAATTTCTGCAATTTGCATTCAAGGCAAATTGTGAAGAACATTCACATTTTCAGATACATTCAGTTCATTCCTTCTGAGGGGATAGTGCAGCCTGTCTTGGTGATTTTACACAGCATTAGGGATTCCACTGGGTAACTTGCTACTTGGCACTGTTTCTACTCCTGAGCTCACCTAATTGTGTCCCTGTCTGGTGGCTTGATCACCACAAGAGTGCTAACTCCAACTACTCTCCTTGTTGGAACCAAAAAGCCGCTCACTAGCTAAACTGCCCCTACCTTTCACTCCTAAAGTGACTATGATATAAAACTCCTACCGCTATATAAATTTTCCCTGACTTGGGGCCTGACACATTCCAGACCCAATCCTGTACCCACCTTCCTACAAGGTGGGATCCAGGAACAGAGCCCTGAACACGTGTGTTCGCTTTTTATACAAAATTATATTGTCACCTACTGAGCAAACCTTGAACTACAATGAACCCAGGAAAAGGGAAATAAATGGCAGTGAAGTAAAATAAATAAATGCCTGGGTGAATCAAAAGACCAAAATACAACTGCCCTCAGGAGTTGCTCACCTTTGAGATAACTTTAATATGATGTAGAGAGTGATAGTCTGAGACAATTTGCAATCAGTTTTAATTTTTTATTATTTAAGGTTTTTGAGTTATTTAGCTGACAGAGTCCAAATTACCCTAGCAACCATTCATTGATTTGAATAAGAGACTGGAATATAAATAGGGAAGGGACTGAATAGAAAGATGAATAATAAAAAGTAGAAATAACAATACATTAGTAGCCTTATGGAGCATTCGCTTTTTAGAAGGCGTCAGCGACGCCCGCTTGAAAGCTGCAAAGATTCAGAAGAAAAAGGCAAATAATTCAAAAACTATATAAAATAAACAATGAAAACCAACTGAAAAGTTGCTTAGAATTGGCCTTTCTATAACATACTAAAAGTTACCTTAAAGGTGAACCACCCCTTTAACTCAAATGTTTTTGCTTGGTAAAGGCAGACAACAATAAGAATTTTTCCTTAATCTTTCCTTCCTCACCATCAACAATAGCTACTTCAGTTCTTAGAAATTCAAAAACTATGCACAGAATGAGTGGTTACTGTTCAGATTTACTTATGCTTGTCAGTGCCGGGCCAAGCCGACTGGGCGCCCTAGGCGACCCAGCCGGCCTCCGAGCTCCCCTCTGTACTTGTGTGCGTGCGCACGCTCCTCTACGTGCACGCACCCCCCCCCCCATCCAGCATGCGCACACATGCGCAGATCGACAGAGGGGAGGGGAAAAACCGAAGAGGTAAGCTCGGCAAGGGAGAGGGAGGGCAGGGGAGATATCACCAGATGAGAGGGGAAAAAGCCGGAGGCGGAGGGGAGGGGGAGAGAGCTGGAAGGGAATGGAGAGGGAGCGCGAACATGGACTAGGGGTAGGCAGAAGACAGGTACCTGCCCAGCGCCCCCCTTTTGTTGCGCCCTAGGCAGGTGCCTCTTCTGCCTACCCCTAGTTCCGGCCCTGATGCTGGTATATGTTACTAAACAAAGTGTATACCTTAATTTTACTTCATTTAAATTGATTTGGCTTTTAATATTGTTTTCCTATTTCTATTTACTATTTAAATGTGTCTTTCAGATATCATGTGCATGCATTGTCAATGCAATCCAAGTTCAATGTAGGTTTCCATTACCAATGTAATCCATGATTCATCCCTGACAGTTTTTTTTTTTAAAAAAGTCATTAATTCAAATATGGTATTCTCATAATTGTATAAATTATCTTTATATTTGGAATATGGTCATGCTGAACATCGTTTTTATATTATATGTTAATTTCCTTAATCCATACACCGTGACTCATGGCTGATGTTAGCTTTATTAAAACTGAATTATATTTAGAATATGATTTATACAGTTAAATGGGCTTGACAAAACTTAATGCTGAGTTGAAAAGCCTGTTTTGTTTCAAATATTTTTATTGGATTTTTACAATAAAGCATACAATACGTTTTAACAAAGTTTTCAACAACTTTATGCTTTATTCTATGCCTATCGATTGATAGGCATAGAATAAAGCAAAAAGTTGTTGAAAACAACACGAGATACATAAAGATATAAAATTATTGTTAAGTTGCATGTTATATAGCATATAATGAAAGCAGAGAGCAGAGGAGAGAGCCTTTTAGCATCAGCGATCCACAGCTTATATGGTCTGTAGCTTCAAAACTATCCATTTAAAATAATAAAGATAAATTACAAAATTGTTCTTCTGACTGGGGCTATTTAAATTTAGACTATATTTGGAAGGTGCACCGCCCCTTTAATGAAATCATATCCCTAAATACCTTTCCTGACGTGACACAATTATGTGATTAGTTAACCCCTTAGTGCTTCAATCCATAGTCCAAAAGTGCCTTGTTCAAATATCATAAATTGTCTGGTTATGGACATTATAGTACATTACCTAGAAGAATACAACAACAAATTAGCTTAAAAAATCCAATTGTGACATGTCAGGAAAGGAATTTAGGGATATGGTTTCATTAAGTGTGTGTTTCACCTGAGGAAGGGGGCATTCTCAGAAAAGTTTGTGCCACAGTTCTTGCTGCAATAAATGGACTAAATGGCATTTAATGAAGGCTGGTAGGTCAGCTTCTTCTATACAAAGTTGCTGGGTACTACTAAATGGCCTTGAAGCAGCCAGGGAAGTAAATGCACATGGGATAATCAAGTAAGTGGTGTGCGGAGGAATTTTGTCTTTGAACTGGCTTTAAACCCATTTCATTTTTCAAATTAAACCACCTTAATAGATTTCCACTGGAAGAATCAACAGATTTATTTGTAAGAATTTCCTAATTGCTTAAAGTGAAAAGTTGAAACCTTGGCTTTGAATGTTTCCATAGAAGTTGTAATAGCATAAAAACTGTCAATGTGTGATTAAAACCATGTCTAGAGGACAATAATTTCCAAGTAAATACAGAGTCCCTAAATAAAGGATTGACTTTGAAATCCATAGGAACATCTTTCTATTTTTTCTGTAAAATAGAAGATTGCATTGGAAATCATGGGAAACTTTAATGTCAGCATTAATGAAGCTATTACCACTAGATGTTCAATAAGATATCGGGTAATAGATGCTAGATTAAAATTAAAATCTGAAATCAGGAACTCAGAGGCCCCCAGGCTGGTATGGAGACTGAAGTTTGATAAGGCTATTTTTGGATTTTTGTTAGTCCAAAGAAAATTATTAAATGAAGAGTCTAGTTTTTCATGTCAGCATGCCTAACCAGAAGTAGTAAATTGATTAAAGGGAAAATTAACGTTTTAAATATGTTACTTTACCTTTTAAAATCAAAGGTGCATTCATTCATTGCAGATCAAATTTATAGTGGGGGAAATGTTGAAAGAATACATTTCAA
The DNA here is from genome assembly GCF_017654675.1 of Xenopus laevis. Classification (NCBI taxonomy): domain Eukaryota; kingdom Metazoa; phylum Chordata; class Amphibia; order Anura; family Pipidae; genus Xenopus; species Xenopus laevis. The sequence goes on from NC_054382.1 coordinate 61,121,083, forward strand.
ATCTCAAATCAGCTGGTATTATAAGCCCTAGGTATATAAAGAATAAGTAAACTTTTTTTTAATATCCCTCATATTGCTCTAAATAATCCCCTATAGTAACCCTACAATAGTCCCAGCATTCAGCCTGCTGTGGTTTCTGAATAATCAGTTGAAATTTCACTTACTTCCTGGTCTAGCATGAAGCCCCTTCCTTTGAGATCTCTCCTTATCTCATCGGCAGCAAGAGTAGTTGGAGAGGAGCAGCCGCACAGTAACGGAGAAACAGGAGCCAGCAGCAGCAGCTTTTTATATCACTGTAAGCACCTGCACTGTTATCACAAGTTTTTCATATTTGCTGTTTAATGATACAATTTGCTGTATTTATTGACCAGTTGCTTGCACTTGCATCTTAATTAAACTGTGGTGTTGAACTATAACTCTCTGTACAAAATAGTATGGTTTATTCAATAATAGAAATATTAAATTATTCTTTAAAAATTACAAAAAAAGGGTCAACTCCTCATTGTTGATGAGATGAGAAATCTCAGAAGGGAAGGGAAGGGGCTTCACACTAGACCAGGAAGTAAGTGAAATGAGCTGGAGATATCAACTGATTATTCAGAAACCACAGCAGGCTAAATACTGGGAGTAAGGTAGGTTATTCTAGGGGACTATTTATAGCAATATGAGATATAGTAAAAAAATAAATTAAAAAAAGTTTTACGTATTCTTTAAGAGCTAGTTTAAATTTCTCAAAATAGTGCCCGAAATTGAACCATTTAGAGCTATAAACTATGACCTGTTTACATTTATTTCCTCAAAATGAGCCAAAATTTAATTATTGGCATTCTGGACAATCAATAACAAATTATCCACGAATACTAACGTTTTCAGGTGGCAGTTATTTATTTCAATACAATGAAATAAATCCAAATTATCAAGGTTTGTAATACTGTATTTAAGTACTCAAAATATTGGCATACAATTTAATCCAATGCAGAAAGGACATTCTACTGTAATACATAAACATTTTTGGAGGTTATATTGTCCATGACAGAACAGAAGAATATGGTTGCATTAACTCACAGAGCCAGGCCTGAGTCTGGTGTAAAAAAATAAAATGGGGGCCCATCCACAATGTTCAAAACAAGTTATCCTGCCCATATACATCAGTAGGTATGGGTCCAAAATGGCACACCCTCATCCACCAGGCGCCCCACAATTGTGGGGTCTGCTGCACTGTAGTTACCCCACTGGCTGCATTGATATTACTTTTTGCTGCAAGTTGCCTAACTTATTAAAGGTTTAATTCTAAGCATCTGAGAGCTAAAGGGTGGGGGAAAAATGGTCTGTATGCTCAGATGTGGCACACTTGGACAAGCAACCTTAACCCATGTAACTGCCATTCAGCTTTTCTCCCCTCTCTCCTAGTAACATTAGTGTTGTATAGCCTCCCACTTCCATGATATCATCAGTGGGTTTAGATTTTAGTTAAAATTTAAGGGACTGGGCTCAGTTGAGTGTGGATCTTTGAAAGCTGGAATATGATCGGCTTTAGTTTATGTTTTATTGAACCCACACATCACAAATCCCTTCCTATGGGCAAACATCTTTTTCTTTGTCTAAAATCCTAGTATGATTTGTCTAAAATCCTAGTATGATATTTTGTAAGTTAGGAAATCACTTTTTTAATTACTTTAATTGGGATTCTCAGATCCTTTCCAGTTCGTGTATATCTACTTTTAGACGGTTGCTCAAAATTTCACCATATACTCAGATATGGTTTTTACAATGATCTATAGATAAACAATATTTTTTCATCTCTTTAACCAAATGTCTTTCTATACATTATAGATAATATCTAGTTAGTAATAACTTCTCTATCCACAGTATGGCAGTGCTGAAGTCAAGCATACAGTATATCCATAAATCCATTTCCATCACTGGTTTCCTTAAAGTAATCTTCCCAACAACAGGCAGATTTCTTGTTACTACAGTTTAAGTTTATAATGGATGCACTCAACTCTGGATTTTTTCTCTCTGCACTTTATGCAGGATTTGGCCAAAATGTTCTGACAAAGCTAATTGAAAGCTATGTGGAATTTATGATATGACAACTGAAATTGATAAAATTTTGTTCAAGACTGCAGCTTCTTTTTATTTTTCTCAAATTTGCATATCCAAATTATTATTTTTATAGACAATTTATCTTAAGCCAAATTCAATAATTAAGAATTAGGTGCATCCCAAACATTTATCTACATTCAACTTCTTTTGAAATGTATCAACCTACTACAAAAATTTTTTTTACTCAGCAAATTCCAAACTCTTTTTCCATAATCTTATATAATGTAGTTTTGTGAAAATATGGACATATTGCTTTATAAGCCATTTATTACAGATGTTTGAAAACTACATTGTATATACTGTACATCATAGTCCAAAAAAAATAGAAAGTCTTAAAGGAGAAGGAAAGGGTAATAAACATGCTGTCTTAAATGAAAGGCTAACGCTGTTATCACTTACTGCACCAAGAAAATCGAGGCTGTCTCTTCTCTTTCACTTGCAAATGTACTGCCTGCAGAAGCCGAGTCTCTAGGTCGGGTGACGTCACTAAGATCCTCTGCTGTTTCCTCCCTGCTGCCTCTGGCACAGAAGGATCGCATTACACACTATCTGAAGCTTCTGCGCATTCTAAATATTATAGCCCTTCCCTCGTGTCCCTCACGCCCCTCAGGGCTATTTGCATTCTCTCCTGCTTGACCCGCCCACCAGCCAATCGGATTCTATGTGTCTCTTTTCCATGACGAAGCTCAAGGCTGCGGGCTAGCAGAGAGGGGAGGGGAGGGAGCAGGAGCGATGAGAAGTGCTGCAGATCTGTGTAAGTAATGTGTTACTGTTATGGTATTAGCACATGCGCACTAATGAAGTCTGTAAATGACGGAAGTGCACACTAACCAAGATGGCGGCCGCAATCTGTTTATAGTGCTGCATCTTAACGATTGGATTTTCTCCTAAACTATGCATGATTTTAAAATAAAAAGGTAGCGATTCAGAAGGCATATATAAGGGCTACACAATGGAACCCTAAGTACGTTTTGGCTTTCGTTCTCCTTTAATGTATTTTATAAGCAAGTATTATTTCACATTTTCACTATTTCTAAAGAATTACAAATGAGAATTTATTTTTTCTCAAAACACTTCACCTTTCTGAGCTGGGCATTAGGAAGGAAAGTTGTTGAAATATATTCATTCATTTACATTTTTCTTTTGCCAAATTTACAAATCGAAAAGACCCTTAACATAGTAACATAGTAAGTTAGGTTGAAAAAAGACACACGTCCATCAAGTTCAACCTTTTACATTTATGTAAAACTTAGCTGCTAATTTATCCAGAGGAAGGCAAAAAAGAAACCCCGATTGGAGCCCCTCCAATTTGCCTCAGAGGGGAAAAAAACCCTTCCTGACTCCAAAATGGCAATCAAACTAGTCCCTGCATCAACTTGTACTATGTGCTATCTTCCATAACCCTGTATTCCCTCACTTGCCATCCAACCCTTTCTAGCTATCTAATGTATCAGCTATTATGACTGATTCAGGTTGAGAATATACATGTTCTCACTGTAAAAAAAAAAACCCCTTCTGAATATTTAGGCGGAACCTCCTTTCTTCTAATCGGAATGTTTCAGCTAGAAGGACCTATTGGTAAATAAAGCATTAGAGAGATTGTTATATGATCCCCTTATATATTTATACATAGTTATCAAATCACCCCTTAAGCGCCTCTTCTCCAGTGTGAACAATCCCAGCTTGGCCAGCCTTTCCTCATAGATGAGATTTTTCATACTTTTTATCAGTTTAGTTGCCCTTCTCCGGATCCGCTATAATTCAATAATATCCCATTTGAGCACTGGACACCAAAACTGTACAGCATATTCCTTACCAGTTCTCTGTACAGTGGAAGAATAACCCCCTCCTCCCGTGAATCTATGCCCCTTTTAATACAGCTCAATACCTTATTTGCCCTTGATTCTGCTGACTGGCATTGCTTGCTACAATCAAGTTAATTATCTACAACGATACTGAGGACACTGAATGTTTTAATAAATTCAATGACAGTCGTGGTTTGAGTTTGTGTGAGTTTAGTCATGATTTTAAAAACCTCTAAAACCACTAAAATCTGAACTTTAATAAAAAAGCTTCTCAAACCACTGAAATCTGACCTTTAATAAATAAGCCTAGTAATAATGGAGTTTGCTTTCTTGATTATTTGAATATGATTTACTATAATCTATTTTCCAAAGCTGATTTTTTTATTTATAATTTAAATTACATGATTTCATTGTAAACATATTGAATATTGCATTATAAAAAGGAAATTATGAGTTGACATAGAAATCAAAGTAGGTGCTATACAGCTCATAAACTAATAAACTCTTGAGTATTGTGCAAGTGTTTGAAATGCTGGATTTGTAGATTACATGGTCTGCATCCATTTCTTCACATTTTGCAATCTAATTATATACATTACATTTGCTCTGAAGTTACTGCTTGATTTAATAAAATGTGAAAACACAGGATTTTTTAAGTGTTAAATCTTCATTCCATTTAAGCAGTGTTAGTAAGAATCAGTTCTGATGTGCAAACTGGTTTGTACAGTATGTTCATTATACAGTTTATTATATTGTGTATGCTTTTAGCACATCTTAAAGAAATGGTTGAAAGTAGTTTTGTTTTTTGGCAAATATACTGTCTTTGTAATAAGAAGTTTTAATACAAACACTACGGAGCTCATAACAACAATCAATTAGCTTTTTTTTCCAAGAATCTCAAAAACATCATGGTTTTCCAATATTTCTTAAAAGCCCTTAAAAATTGAGATTTATTAAGTGTAATAACTATGAAAAACACTAATCAAAACTTCACCAAGTAAAAAATGTCAAGGGCTTACAGAAGCTGCGCTGATCTTATTGGACTTTTTTAAATAAATTTGAAAGTTTAAAGTTTTTGGATTTTTTTGCTAGGAATTGTTAGAAATAATTTTTAGAAGTTTTAGAGGTATTTGTATTTTTACCACATATTTCAGGGGTTTTTGTTTATACTTTTTACATTTGGTTCTTTTAATATATTCCATGACATTTGTGGTTTACATTTGTGGTTTACAAGAATGGGAGTGTTGATAAATAAGCCTCCACACAGTGGTGCAAACAACAAAACAAGAATATTATTTCTATTGTCAGATGAAGTGCCACGAGGTTAAAAAAGGAGAATTGTTAGCATTATGCATTTTTATCTGTATTGACCAAAGATGTGCATTTCTTGTATATAGAAGAATCTAACTCTCATAACAGTACAGTTTTAAACATCCCTGGAAGGGAGTGGAGTATCAAAACTAGTGAAACTGATTGATAACAGAACTGCTGGTTAGGCTAGCTTTAATCTGGGTTGCAAACTGGAGGTATATGAGAAGGTCAGGCAGAAGGGATAAGCTGGACCTGTAAGCAGACAGGGACAGAAATAAGTCAGGTACCATCTAGTAAGAAATGTTAGTTGTAATGTTTGATGAAGTTCTCGTGAACTATAGCAATTACATGGTTAGTTCCAAGAAGCTAAATATAAAATGCTTCCTGCTGATGCTGGTGCTATTACCATGTCGAAAGGTTTGGTTTTGGACTGCATCCTGGAAGCAGGTTTGTGCTGACTGATGAGAAATAAAACAGTTTCAATTGCTTTGAAGCGACTTAGCACACTGAACAATTAAGTGACAAGAAAAGTGGAAAATAGAAAAGTATCTTTGTAGTAAGGTTTATTATAATAATCCATTAAAGCAGATGCTAAGAACTAAACCCTAAAAACCAATATGGCTACAGCTGTTGTATTTTATATACCAAACTTACTACACCAACTTAGATATTCAGCATCTCTATAATAGTAATGATTCAGGCCTTCAAAGTTGTCACAGGAAGTCACCATTTTGGATTGTGTTAGGAGTGTCAGTGATGACTCTGGGCTGCTGTTGAGAATCTAAGCTTAGGGGCTGGGCAAATCATCAAGCAAAAAATGAGAAACTGATTCTACAAGGTTCTGGTGTAGATTACATTGGTTTCAGAGCTGCTATGTAATGTGAATCTGAATGAATTACTAATCAGCCTTGTTTCATGACTTTCATATTCTGTATTGTATATACAGTATATTGTGATTCAGTCCCTAAGCTCAGATAACTGAAAGCAGCACAGAGCATCTGCAGTGAAATAGCAGAAAAAGAAAATGGGGAGCTACCATGAACATCACCCGTTGCACAGATCTTAACCACAAAACGGCTGTGGTTGTCTTAGGCTGGTACAGAAACAAAAACATAATGTGCATATACATAGGAGAAAGTAGCACTACATACAGTTTGTCTTTTTTGGGGACATGAATAGACTGCACTCACAAATTCTCCCCATGTCCAATATTATTTTATATATCATAATCTATTGTTCTAATGTTAAGTTTGCATTTATAATTATACCTTTGTTAGTATTTTATTTCCTAGTAGAAAGACCAAAGTGAATCTATTGGGCTCCATTTGCTGGCGTCTCATATAGGTTACATGTAGGGATGTCGCGGACTGTTCGCCCGCGAACTAATTCGCGCGAACATCGGCTGTTCGCGTCCGCCGAATGTTCGCGAACGTCGTGCGACGTTCGCCAATTTGGGTTCGCCTTAGCTGGCGCTTATTTTTGACCTCTCACCCCAGACCAGCAGATACATGGCAGCCAATCAGGAAGCTCTCCCTCCTGGACCACCCCCACACCCCCTGGACCACTCCCCTTCCATATATAAACTGAAGCCCTGCAGCGTTTTTTCATTCTGCCTGTGTGTGCTTGGAAGAGCTAGTGTAGGGAGAGAGCTGTTTAGTGATTTGAGGGACAGTTGATAGTAACTTTGCTGGCTAGTAATCTACTTGATACTGCTCTGTATTGTAGGGACAGAACTCTGCAGGGATTTGAGGGACAGTGAGTTTAGGTTAGTTAGCTTTGCTGACTAGTAATCTACCTTCTACTGCAGTGCTCTGTATGTAGCTGCTGTGGGCACTGCTTCTGATCTCATCTGCTGACTGCTGCCTGTAACCCAATAGTCCTTGTAAGGACTGCTTTTATTTTCTTTTTTGTTTTTTTTACTTTGCTACTGTAAGAGCCCAGTGCTATTAGTCTAGCTGTGTTGGGGAGTGGGACTGGTGTGCTGCTCCTCCTAGTAGTTCACCACTACCAGCACCAACCAGAGTCAAAATTGTTACAAAGTATCTTATTTGCACCTGTTAGCTGTTCTGAGCTCTCTGCCAAAAGCCAATTAAGTTAGAAACTGTTTTTTTTCTGGCTGTTCAGTGCAGAGAAAAGAGGGACTTTCCAGTACAAAAGAGGGACAGGGGGTTGAGTGGTCAAAAGAGGGACAGTTGGGAGGTATGCAAGTGCCACCTAGCTGTGTGAGCTTTTTCACATTCTGTCTAAATAACAATAATAATTCCGTGTCCGTAAACATCACCTGAGTGATGTTTTTACAGCAGCAATAATATATTCCGTATCCACTACTGTATACGTTGCCCTTGCAGGCATTGTTTGCCCAGTCTTTAACCAAGTGCCACCTAGCTGTGTGAGCTTTTTCACATTCCGTGTCCAGAAACATCACCTGAGTGACGTAGTGTGATTTCTGCCCTTTACAGCACAAAACGCAGCGCTGTGTCAACAATGTATTTTTCAGATACATTTTTGCCCTTGATCCCCCTCTGGCATGCCACTGTCCAGGTCGTTGCACCCTTTAAACAACTTTAAAATCATTTTTCTGGCCAGAAATGTCTTTTCTAGCTTTTAAAATTCGCCTTCCCATTGAAGTCTATGGGGTTCGCGACGTTCGCGAACCGTTCGCATTTTTGGACGCAAGTTCGCGAATATGTTTGCGAACATTTTTTCCGCCGTTCGCTACATCCCTAGTTACATGTAACTTGAAATATAGTGAAAAAAATATGATTATTATTTTATACAATTATTATTATTTGCTAGTATTTTTGTGAGGGAACTGGTCATCTGTTGTTTTTTAGTATGGTCCTTCAGATTGTAAGCTCTTGGCCTCTAATTCATCCTTCTCTGTAAACTCTTATTTGTTAAATTTTTGTAAAATCCTTAGACATTATAAATTAATGTAAAGTGCTGCGTAATTTGCTGAAACTTCTTGAGTTTGAATTTATAATCCAACATTTTTACAGAATTTTGGTTTAAGACAAGAGGGAAAAGAAGAAGATTCCACTAAGTAATCACAACTACTAGGAATTCTGGAAGGAATTTCATGTTGTAATTTAAGGGTGGGACAAGGGCAGGCACTGTTGCTAGGTGGCAATCCTATCTCTTGAACAAATGTTGTTCACATACCATTGGACGTTCCCAGACAATAAGGGGCAGATTTACTAAGCTCAAGTGAATGGTTTGAATGTCAAAAAGTTCGACCATCGAATAGGCTATATTTGACCATTCGATTCGAACAATTCAAAGTAAAAATCGTTTGACTATTCGGCCATTCGATAATCGCATTACTGTCTCTTCAAAAAAAACTTTGACTTCATACTTCGCCAAATTAAAGCTACAGAAGTGCAATGTTAGCCTATGGGGACCTTCCGCAGCACTTTTCTAAGTTTTTTTTTGTCGAATAGAAATCCGATCGATCGCTAAAAATCTTTCGATTCGAACGATTTAATCTTCGATCGAACGATTTCTATTCGATCGTTCGATCGAATACGCTAAAAATCCCTCGACTTCGATATTTGAAGTCGAGGGATTTCAATTCGATGGTTGGATTTCGAGGGTTTTAACCCCTCGAAATTCGACCCTTGATAAATACCCCCCTAAGTGTATAAGTGGAGCCTGCATCACAATCCTGGGAATCATTGCCTGTAGACAGACCTCCTACAGGGTGCAGGGTTACCACTAGAGCCACCCAAACGGGCCTCTTTACTGATAGTGAAGCCTTAAGAAACTCTTGGTTTAACTCCAAACGGAGAAGAAATATCTACGCATTTAAAGACTCCTTTTTACATCTTAGGGTAGGACTACACGGACATTTTCGTCGCAATCCGTTGAGCTGCGACAAATTGCATATGACGGAAATAAGGTAAGAGATAGAAATGTCGGACGAAGTTGCAGCGTTGATCCGACACCACTGTCAGGGCAGTCAAATGAGGAGAAAATAAAGCAGAGTCTAAGATCACTCTTTTTCCTCAGAAAAAACAAAATGTTCCTCCTCATGTTTAGAATATCAAGGAGATTGCACCTTCCATGATATTTGGAAGGAAACTGAAATGGAATCACCATGGAGTCTGTAGCAGAGTAAGAAACTGCATCCTCCATGAATGCTGAGGTAAAAAAGTAACTCTTACTTCAGCAACTCCCCTTTGATGTCACACTGCTACACACTGTCCAATTAGCATTGAGCAGGCCTGTGCTTACTCCCACATCTTAAAGACACAAGCATGTCAGAAGGGGAGTGTTGAAATGTGGATGTAGTGGTGAAATAAATGTTTCCAGCAGGGCCGGAACTAGGGGTAGGCAGAGTAGGCACGTGCCTAGGGCGCAAAGCTTGAGGGGCGTCAGGCACGTACCTTTCACTGCTACCTACCCCTAGTCCGGCTGAGTAAGGCTATTTGTGCGCATGCGCGTACATGAGGGGAGAGCGTACCTGGAGAGGAGAGGTCGACGCAGCCGGTTAGCGCGCCTCCTAGAGTCCTGCGCGGGTCCATTTTTTGGGACCCGTACCCGACCCGTACCCGCAACCCGCACCCGCAACCCGGACCCGCAACCCGCATTCTTACCCGCTTGGACCCGCTACCCGACCCGACCCGCAAGTACCTTATCCGCAACCCGGACCCGCGACCCGCTGACCATCAAGAATCAGGAAGTGCTGTCATTAGAAACCGGAAGTGACGTCATCGGGACACGGCGTGACCAGAAAAAGGTGCAAATATCGTTAATGAGAAGATCCGCGGCCCGACCCAGGACCTGCACACCCTCAGAATCACCGCCCTGCGGGTATACCCGCACCTGGAACTTCTCAGCACAACCCGCCAGGTACCGCAGGTTTTTGGTACCCGACCCGCTGCAGGACTCTAGCGCCTCCTATGCGTGCGGTCAGTGCGCATGTGTGCGCGGACGCATGCGCGCGGACGTCCTATGTGCACGCCAGTGCGCATGTGCAGCGGATGGGGCGTCACGGCTGGCTGGGTTGCCTGGGGCGCCCAGCCAGCATGGCCCGGCCCTGGTTTCCAGCATATCTTTGGGACGCTTCTGCAATCTCCCATAGAACAAAGAGTGCTCCATGTATACTTGACTACCGTTGAGCCATTTAAAATAACATTGATCATCCACTATTATAAAAACTCAGATGTTTAATAATGGCAAGCTTGGAGTGCAGTAACCACGATACTGTAAATCAAACCAACAGAGAATTTTCATTACTACTAGACTATATTAGAGAACTTGTCATGGCATTTGGCATGTTCTTTTTATCTTTTTTTTAATTCTAGGAGCCAACAATTTCTTCATTATATAGATCTATATATAGAGGTGTGATAGGTTATCAGAATGCTAATGACTTGATATTATAATGTATAAAGTTTTTATTATAATGTGTATAGTTTTTAGAAGTAATAATAATTGTGCAAAGTAAAAAACATTTATGCAAACTTTTTCTTTGAAAAACCCTGATCCAAGTCTAGCAAAAACCACCACAAGTAAAATAGTACACATTATTATTTTAGGGAGGTTTTTTTTATTTCAGAAAAAGAGATTAGATGTTGAATCTCATTTTTTTATAAGAAATATTGTGTTTGAATGTTGAATCTCACTTTTCGTAAAAAAAATTCTGTTTTTCATCGCCTGGGCACAAATCAATAAGATAAAATATAATTTACTAAAACACTTTCTATTGGTGGATAATTTTAAATGCTGCCTGGTGCCCACCATAGTGGGGCCTGTGCCAGGCTTACTCAAATATAAGCTCTAGGTTACGTCTCAGCCAAACTCATGTAAATATGTAAACGGTTACAAATTAGTAATTTAATGCCTAAAGTTATTGCTAACAACATATATTTATCAAACCGCAGCATCAAAGAAGCAACATCAAAACATTGATGTTGCTTCCTAGTGTAGTCTTTGGCATTTAAAAATGGGTTGTTCAGCTATATTATCCAGGTAATTTAAAACATAGTGCAACTTAACTACATAATATAACAGCAATTTAGTTTAAAATGTAAGCGCATTTTACCCATTAAAATCATGAAGCAGAAAGAATACATATCATAAACTGTTATTAAACTCTTATTAATCTGCTCTCTCACTCATAAAAAAAAAAAATTGCAAGTGAATTTTACTGACTCCCTACTAGTAGATTAATGTTAGCATTTACTGTATTTCTCTCTTTATATTAAGACTGAACCATTAACAATTGTTTTACACAGAGTTAGTTTCCAGCCAAACCATAAAACAGGTGTGGCATCTGTGTGACATGCCACCTTACCATTATTGATTTAGCCAAGCAAATGCTGGTGCTGTTTGAGTTATACGATACAGTAGTTGGTTATCCAAAACATAAAACCATTCTGACCTGGAACTACACAGGCCAGGACACTGATTTTGAATATCTCACAGTCCAACCCATTACAGCAGCTTACAACTGGGCCTTTCAATTGCCTGAAACGGACCTAGAAAAAGTACACTTCTACTTCCACAGCCCAATCTATTGCATCATTGTTGAGTCATTATTTTGTGCATTCTTCCAATGATAACGCACACAGGCCCGGCTTTGTGGAAAGGCCACCTAGGCTGGGGCCAGGATTTTAGGGGAGCGGCATGTTGCCCAACCACACCCACATTGGTTAAAAATCACTGGGGGATGCGCTGGAGATAAAATAATTTTTAAATTTCCCATGCGCCAATCCCCATTGCTCCAGTCCCCCTGGAGGGTACAAGGGCGATGAATGGTAGTGGGCCTAGGGGTGCCCACTATGTAAATCCGGCCCTGCACGCACATCTCCTCTCAAAGGTTTTTCAGGTCTGAACTATAATGGCCTAAGTGGGCTTCAGATCTAGGGATGTAACGAACGTCGGGAAAAAAAGTTCGCGAACATATTCGCGAACTTGCGCAAAAATGCGAGCGGTTCGCGAACGGTTCGCGAACCCCATAGACTTCAATGGGAAGGCGAACTTTAACATCTAGAAAAGACATTTCTGGCCAGAAAAATGATTTTAAAGTTGTTTAAAGGGTGCAACGACCTGGACAGTGGCATGCCAGAGGGGGATCAAGGGCAAAAATGTATCTGAAAAATCTGCCTGTGTGTGCTTGGAAGAGATAGTGTAGGGGGAGAGCTGTTAGTGATTTCAGGGACAGATGATAGTAAGTTTGCTGGCTAGTAATCTGCTTGATACTGCTCTGTATTGGAGGGACAGAAGTCTGCAGGGATTTGAGGGACATTTTAGCTTAGGTAGCTTTGCTGGCTAGTAATCTACTGTTCTCTTTAAACAACTGCCATACGTTGACCTTGTAGGCATTGTTTGCCCAGTTTTTTTGGACGCAGCCACTGAAGCACAGTTGCCATAAAAAATATGCCATATAAATGCTGAAAATAGTAATTTTTCGCCATACGTTGACCTTGTAGACATTGTTTGCCCAGTTTTTTTGGTTGCAGCCACTGAAGCACAGTTGCCAGAAAAAATATGCCATATAAATGCTGAAAATAGTCATTTTTTGCCATACGTTGACCTTGTAGGCATTGTTTGCCCAGTTTTTTTGGTCGCAGCCACTGAAGCACAGTTGCCAGAAAAAATATGCCATATAAATGCTGAAAATAGTCATTTTTTGCCATATACGTTGAGTCAACGTATGGCAAAAAATGACTATTTTCAGCATTTATATGGCATATTTTTTCTGGCCTCTGTGCTTCAGTGGCTGCGGCCAAAAAAACTGGGCAAACAATGCCTACAAGGTCAACGTATACACTACTACAGCGGTGGATACGGATTACGTAAAATATATGAATGCTGCTTGAAAAAAAGTAACTCAAGTGGTTTTTCTAGAGACGATAATATTATCAATATTTAGACAAAATGTGAACAAGCTCACACAGCTAGATGGCGGGTTGAAGAAAACAGTGTGCAAATAATGCCTACAAGGTCAACGTATACACTACTACAGCGGTGGATACGGATTACGTAAAATATATGAATGCTGCTTGAAAAAAAGTAACTCAAGTGGTTTTTCTAGAGACGATAATATTATCAATATTTAGACAAAATGTGAACAAGCTCACACAGCTAGATGGCGGGTTGAAGAAAACAGTGTGCAAATAATGCCTACAAGGTCAACGTATACACTACTACAGCGGTGGATACGGATTACGTAAAATATATTATGGCTGCTTGAAAAAAGTCACTCCGGTGTTTTTTCTGGAGACGGTAATATTATGGATATTTAGACAGAATGTGAACAAGGTCACACAGCTAGATGGCGGGTTGAAGAAAACAGTGTGCAAATAATGCCTACAAGGTCAACGTATACACTACTACAGCGGTGGATACGGATTACGTAAAATATATTATGGCTGCTTGAAAAAAGTCACTCCGGTGTTTTTTCTGGAGACGGTAATATTATGGATATTTAGACAGAATGTGAACAAGGTCACACAGCTAGATGGCGGGTTGAAGAAAACAGTGTGCAAATAATGCCTACAAGGTCAACGTATACACTACTACAGCGGTGGATACGGATTACGTAAAATATATTATGGCTGCTTGAAAAAAGTCACTCCGGTGTTTTTTCTGGAGACGGTAATATTATGGATATTTAGACAGAATGTGAACAAGGTCACACAGCTAGATGGCGGGTTGAAGAAAACAGTGTGCAAATAATGCCTACAAGGTCAACGTATACACTACTACAGCGGTGGATACGGATTACGTAAAATATATTATGGCTGCTTGAAAAAAGTCACTCCGGTGTTTTTTCTGGAGACGGTAATATTATGGATATTTAGACAGAATTTGAACAAGGTCACACAGCTAGATGGCGGGTTGAAGAAAACAGTGTGCAAATAATGCCTACAAGGTCAACGTATACACTACTACAGCGGTGGATACGGATTACGTAAAATATATTATGGCTGCTTGAAAAAAGTCACTCCGGTGTTTTTTCTGGAGACGGTAATATTATGGATATTTAGACAGAATGTGAACAAGGTCACACAGCTAGATGGCGGGTTGAAGAAAACAGTGTGCAAATAATGCCTACAGGGCAAATAATGCCTAAAAGGTCAACTTATACACTACTACAGCGGTAGTAAAATAAAAAAAGTAAAATAAAAAAAAATGAATATTAAAAAAAAAAAATTAAAGTTGGTGCTGCTGAACTACTAGGAGCAGCAGATTAGCACACCAGTCCCACTCCCCAACACTGCTAGACTAATAGCACTGGGCTCTTATAGTAGTAGTAGTAGTAGTAGTAAAACAACAAAAAAATAAATAAAAGCAGTCCTTACAAGGACTACTGTTATTGCAGCAGTCAGCAGATGAGATCAGAAGCAGGACAGCTGCCCACTGCAGCTACATACAGAGCACTGCAGTAGAAGGTAGATTACTAGCCAGCAAAGCTACCTAAGCTTAAATGTCCCTCAAACCCCTGCAGACTTCTGTCCCTCCAATAACAGAGCAGTATCAAAACGATTACTAGCCAGCAAACTTTCAACTGTCCCTGAAATCACTAACAGGCAGCAGCTCTCTCCCTACACTATCTCTTCAGCACACACAGGCAGAGTGAAAAAACGCTGCAGGGCTTCGGTTTTTATAGGGAAGGGGAGTGGTCCAGGGGAGAGCTTCCTGATTGGCTGCCATGTACCTGCTGGTCTGGGGTGAGAGGGCAAAAAAAAGCGCCAACAATGGCGAACCCAAAATGGCGAACGTCGCGCGACGTTCGCGAACTTCCGGCGAGCGCGAACACCCGATGTTTGCGCGAACAAGTTCGCCGGCGAACAGTTCGCGACATCTCTATTCAGATCTGATCTAATGATGATGGGTATGAGAGCAGCTGTAAAATATGTAAAAAAACAAAAGCCATGAGAGGAACATAAACAAAAGTTATTCTTATACAGTGGCATAATGAATGTAGTCTGGGTACACAATATACACCCAGGTCCCCAACCACCTCCCAACGGACTTGTGCTGTTTGCACTAAGTGCAAGAACACACAAAAAATCCCATGCCCTTGAACCAGTGATTTACTTTTGTTGTGGCTCTCGTTCTTAGTCTTATTGTCTGATATACTTTTTGGTTTACTCAAGTCGGGCCTTTACTCTGGTCACTCTTTGTGAATTAGCGTACTAGCATGTACCTTCTTGCATTGAGAGGCATATACCTAGCAGTCTTTACTCTCTAGCTTCACTGACATTGGTGGACTTGGAAAGGACCCTTTCAACGTGGTTCGAGAGCATACTTACGGGAATGATGTTTGAAGTACACCCAATATCCGGGCTGGAGCTCATGTGCCTGATAGTTGTCGTGGATAGGCTGGGCAGCAGTGATTTGTGATTTAATGAAAGACAAGCTATTAGACAGTTTAATGCAGTATTGCACTATATTATCACTGCAGGTTCTGAGTTCTGCAGGGATAGTCATTGAAATATCAGTAATCATCATCCTGCCAAACAATATTTTGTACAGGGATAAACCAATGTACGAAATGGGGTAGACCACGTGGAGGCTAAAACTACTGGGAGGGCTTCCACCCAAGAGCATCCTGAGGTTGTGGTTGTCTTTGCTAACTTCTGTTTAAAAGTCCCATTGGTGGGGCAGGGTCTAATGACTGATGTAGGCAGAGGTGTTCATGCAGATCTCCAGTTTAGCCGATCCATAACCAGGGCCTCATTGTTACAGATCCCAGGCAGATAGCTGAACAATTTAGGGACTATTACACCAATCTTTATCAAACTCGAGCAAAGCATACCCCAGCCCAGCAGCAGCAGCACTTTCTGGCAAACATACCCCTTCCAAGACTCCACCCATCATACACTGCTCTCCTAGATAGTCCAATAACATCCGCAGAAATACAGGAGGCAATGGACTCAATGGCATCCTTCAAATCCCCTGGACCTGTCGGGTTGCCAGTTGAATGGTATAGGGCATTGGGGAAGAAAGTAGCAGGCACACTCTGTGACATTCTGACGCAGGCATAGAGCCACGACTCTCTTCCCCCCCTCGTTTAATCATGCTCTGATTGTTTTAATTCATAAGGAAGGGAAAGATGCAGAATTATGTGGGTCTTATCGCCCCATGTCGTTGCTCAACGTAGATGCGAAAATTCTGGCAATTATACTCAAACTGGTTATCACACAATAAATAAATCCTGATCAGACAGGTTTCATGCCCAACCGTTCCATGGATATCAATTTGAGAAGGCTATATTACAACATGCAAGTACCACACAATAATACTGGGTCCAGGATAGTGGTCTCGATTCCATAGTGTGGCCCTATTCCTGTGTGGGGAATTCTGGAACAGTATGGGTTTGGGGAAAGATACATTAAAGGAATTGTTCAGTGTGAAAATAAAAACTGTGTAAATAGGCTGTGCAAAATAAAAAATGTTTCTAATATAGTTAGTTAGCCAAAAATGTAATGTATAAAGGCTGTAGTGATTTGATGTATAACTTGTCAGTCAGAACTCTACTTCCTGCTTTTCAGCTCTCTTGGTTTACACTGACTGGTTACCCTGGTAACCAGGAAGTAACCAATCAGAGACTTGAGGGGGGCCACATGGGTCATTTCTGTTGCTTTTGAATCTAAACTGAATGCTGAGGGTCAATTACAAACTCACTGAACAGAAATGTACCATGTGGGCCCCCCTTCAAGTTGCTGACTAGCTCAGAGTTATAGAGCTGAAAAGCTCACAGTTGGATTCTGGCTGTTTTATTAGACATCTGTTCACTCCAGCCTTTATACATTACATTTTTGTCTAACTAACTATATTAGAAACATTTTTTATTTTGCACAGCCTATCTATTTACACAGTTTTTATTTTCACACTGAACTGTTCCTTTAAGTGGATCCAATTACTGTATAAAAACCCCACTGCCCAGGTACAGGTTAATGACTGAGCAGATTTCCCGCTGGGTAGGTGGAACAGACAGGGATGCTCTCTGTCAACTCTCCTTTTTGCACTGTCCATTGAGCCACTGGCCACGCAGGTCAGGTTATCATCCCAGTTAACAGGTCTCAAATACAGGCCTATTGAAGAAAGAATCTCCCTATATGCTGATGATGTCCTATATTTAGCTGATCCAGGCCCCTGACTAACCAGGGTTCTGAATATGTTATCCACATTTACTGTATATGCTGACCTCCGTATCAACTGGTCTAAATCTGTCATCTTACCCCTGGATCCAGACCTGGACCCAAACCTAGCAACTGACTCAAGATTACAATGGGTCACAACCTTAAAATACCTTGGGATAAATATTCATGCGGACCCCAGTCAGTTCATACCCCACAACATAACCCCCATAACTGCACAACTTACAACAGCAATGACAGCCTGGAATGTGCTCCCACTCACCCTGTGGGGAAGTATAAATATAATCAAAATGATTTTCCTGCCAAAGTATGTATGTGTATATATGTATATATATATACTGTATATAGAAAAGACCTTGGTGTGTCCGCACTCCACTGGAATAAGCAAATGACCCAGGTGCTACTCGAAAAAGTTATCAATAACAGTCCGCAAGTAGTGAGTGCACACTGGGAACCATTCAATAGGTTTATTTAAAACTTCATTTTATTTAAGTTAATTAAAAAACAGGACGACGTTTCGGTCCACTTCTAGGACCTTTATCAAGACCATGATTGTTTAAAATTAACATCTTAAATAGACAGACATACAGACACTCACCCAATCGTGTAAACCCGTGAAGGTCATGTGAACGCAAGGGAAAGCCCACTCACCAGCAAGTAAAATATTAACCATATAGGTGTTGAGACACTGTGAAAAGACAGTATAAAAACGTTTTTAAAAGCTTATAACATGTTAGTACAAAAGTTACAAACAGTTACCAGACTGCCGAGCGACCCAGAAACTTAATTGAAGAGAACAGTTTGAAAAGGCAGAGCACAGATTATACCATGTGCTAAGTGTCACTATTTAGAGAAAAGAAAAAGGCATCTTACTGCATAGCAAAATTGGTTACATACTGTTGCCAAAAATATTGCATAGAGATTATTATCAAAGAAATGTTACAAAGACAAAATGTTACAAAGAAAAATGTTGCAAGAAAATGTTACAAAAAATGTTACAAAAAATGTTACAAAAAAAGAGAGAGAAGGGGATTGTTCACATTATAGTGCTGAACTTACTCTCTCACCTCTGTTGCAAAAAACATGTTAAAGGACAGTTTTCATTAAGACCTAAAGGGGCCAAAGTATTTAGCTTTTTTATCCAAAAAACTTCACGTTGAAGAAGCATATTCGAGTGATCACCACCCATCCGGAGTGGTGGGATATGGTCAATGGCAATATATTTAAAAGTTGGAAGCCTATGGCCATGTTCCAAAAAATGTTTTGCAACAGGTTTTGTGGTCTTACCATCCCTAAAAGCTGTACTTATTGCAGACCGATGTCCATCTATTCTTAATCTAAGGGTCAAATCTGTTTTCCCCACATAAGACAAGCCGCACGGGCAAGTTATCAAATATATGACATGTGTGGTACTGCAAGTTATATGATGCCGAATAGCAAACCGCCTGCCGGTTTGTGGATGTAAGAACGATTGACCAGGAAACATAAAACGGCAGGAGGTGCAGGTAGGGCATTTAAAGCATCCTGGTTTATCACCTGTCAGCCAGGTATGTTTTTTGGTAGTACTATAGCACGACACTGGGTCGTTTTTGACCAATAAATCCCGTAGATTAGTACCCCTTTTATAGCATACCAATGGGGGATTAGGGCTAGTTTTAGCCAATTCCTTATCAGCCTGGATGATATTCCATTGTTTTTTTACAAACTTGCCAATGTTTGACGTGCCATAGTTGAATTTAGTGCTAAACACCATGTTAGATGATGTTGCATTTTTTATAGGCGCTTGGAAGCGATTCCATGCTGAAGTCAAGGCATCCTCCAGCATGCCGTCAGTGTAACCTCTGGCTTTAAAGCGATCCCACATCTCAGCCAACTGCAAATCACGGGTATTGTTCACAGAGTTGTTTCTTAACACCCTGCAGAGATATTGGCAAAGATTTTTTTATTGAATTGGGATGACCACTGGAATAGTGTAAAAGGACATTCTTATCCGTGGGTTTACGGTATAATGAATAATCCACTTTAGCACCATTTAAAGTGAGCGTAACATCCAAAAAGTTAATAGTATGGGGATGTATATCATATGTAAAACGCACTGGGCTGTCCAAACTATTCAATTCAGCAACCATCTCAACAAATTGTGCCTCAGTGCCACCCCATACGATTAACAAATCGTCAATATAGCGACGAAAAAAGAGGAGCTTATCCCCGTACTTTGGCAGAATGAATTGTAGCTCATATCTGTGCATGAATAGATTAGCATATGCAGGTGCCATTGCCGCACCCATAGCAGTGCCTGATAGTTGTAAATAATAATCATTTTCAAATCGGAAATAGTTTAGTGAAAGAGCTGATTCGAGCAATTGCAAAATGAAAGAAATTGGAGGACCAGTGTAATTGCTAAATGCCTCAAGTGATTCGCTCACCGCCCTCAACCCAAAGTCATGGGGGATGATGGTATATAAGCTGACCACATCCATATATATATATATTCCATAACTCACCAGTTGTCATTGGCAAAGGGGTAACAGATAATATAACAAGCATTAATTAGACCCTTCCTGTGGAACAAGAAAGTTCACCTCACGTACTGTGATGGCTCCATTAGATAGGGGGGGATTGGGGCTTCCGGACGTTTATGCATATTACCTAGCAGCCCAGCTGACCTACATCAACTGGTGGTTGACCCAAGAACTAGAAAATCCAAATGTATTACTGCAGGCCAGGCTGGTGGGATCCTTAGAGGCCCTGAAACGTGTTTTTAGGAGGGCAAGGGATTACCCACAGTTTCCACCCTGTATGAGAGCCCCATACATGGCTTGGTTAACTGTCCAAAAACGTATGAAGATTAAGTCCCCAATTAACTCGCCAATGCTTCTACTATGGAACAAGTCTCATCTACAGCAGCTTATAGGTACAGAGGTCACCCGATTTTGGACCTCCAAAACAATAAAATACTTTTATAAAATACTTGGCCGACTTGCTAGATGGTGTGAGGTTCATAGACATGATAACCCTCAGAGACAAAATTGCGGTGCCCAGTTTGCCGGTGTACAAATACCTACAGCTGTGCTCAGTTTGGGGCAGCAGATATTTCAACGGATGAACCCCTGAATCTGAAACGGCTTAGGAAAGAAGATACCTCCAAAATGGTATCAGCCTTAAATGCCCTCATTATGTCAACTGGCCCACAGCCTTAACAACATGGAAAAGAGATATGCCTGACTTGAATAATGGGAAGAAGTCAAGGATAATCTTTATAAATTTCTGATTAGCGGCAGAGACAAACTAGTTCAACATAAATTAATATTAAGAACTTATCTCACCCCCAATAGACTTAAATGCATAGGAAAACTCCACTCCCCCATATATAAAAGATGAGGATAACAAGACGGGTCATACTGGCGCATGGTGTGGACATGCCCTATTACCCATAGATAATGGAAAGAGGTTACTTAATATATGGTGGATACGCTGGACCTCCCCCCAATCCTTTACAATGAAGTATGTTTACTGGGCTTAGTAGATGACATTTTACCCACAAACAAAACAAAGGTACTGGTCAGATCACTCCTCTACTATGCCAAAAAAATAACAATTATGAGGTGGATGGCACCTGTCCCTCCTAGAAAAGGTGAATGGGTAAACTATGTGAATCGGATACTCCCACTAATAAAATTAATGTACGAGGCCTGGGGTTGCTCGGACAAATTTGGTAATCTATGGAATCCCTGCTTAGGTACATCTGTTTCAATTACCGTGATACAGTAACTATAATGTTGATACTGCTGATGGAATATGAATTTGGATGTGTTATCTGAATACCACTATACCCCCCCCCTTTTCTTTCTCTTCTGTACCCCTTCCCTGTTAACTGAAAATAATAAAAATGTCTACTAAAAACAAAAAGTCCCATTGGTACCCTCAATCAAACCTGATGTACGGGGTATTCAATTGCTGAGTTATGTGTAGCGCCTAGCACACTCCAGTACAAAGCTGCTGCAGCTAGGGCACAAAGTAATCCTGGCAGGCCCCTAGCAACAGGATCAAGATAGTAACTATAATAGGCAATGGGTCTTTGCTTGTCCATATGTAATTGCGTGGCATTTCCATTTTTCTCATGACAGTAGAGGGTAGGAAGCGTAGATTAGTTAGGCAGACGAGGGCAGGGCATCTCTTAAAGCATATAAACACTTGTCGGCATCATCAGATCAAATAAGGGATGAATCACAGGTACTATGTTGGAGCAAATCTAAAAGAGGTCTGGTTAATTCTGAGTAATTGGCAATACAATAGAACATAACAGAGGTAAAGGTGAGACTATAATAAATAATACTATAATACTATTCTATAACACTATAATAAATGTTGTAAAACTGCAATCCGGAAGGCAAAGATATAAAATGAGGAGCAAATTGCAGCTGAGCTAAGACTAACGCCAAAAGTTTTATATAAATTTTGTATATTATTAATAATAAACTTTGTGTATTATTAATAATAAAAAGATGCAGGTTGAGTGTGTGGCACCTTTAAATAATGGTACCAGTATGGTTGTAACAAATACACAAAAGGCAAATGTGCTAAATCAGTTCTTTTCTTCAGTGTATACAATAGAGGAGTAATGATACGATTGGTATACCGAACCTAGAACAAACCCCAAGTTCCCAGTCATGGCTCACTCTTCCACCTTTAGCAACCACCTTTGACTTTGGAAGGAGCCCTCCGCTACTCGGGGTGGTGCCAGGTCTTATTATGAGAGGACCAAAGGAATACTTCTAGGCAAGCAAGTGAACCACACGTTATATAGAAATGGAGAACAAGGAGCGTAGTCTGGGTGTCAGGAGCTTACCGCTGCCTGAAGTCCGCACGATGTCGCTCTTCTGTGCTTTGCGTTCCACCGATGCGGGTCAGTGACGTCATGACGTGTGCGTCATGACGCTGGCGCAGGGGTGCCGATTGACGCAGCGTGATGACGTAGGGGATCCTACTTCTTGCGGCGCAGAGATCTCCCCAGTGCTCGGACATCGTTTTCTGGCTAAAACTCTAAGTGAGTAACTTAATTCTTATTTGATATTCCGGTTTTGACTCTGCTTTTGCCTTGACTTCTCCTTATCCTAATCCTTGGAACCCTTGCTTGGACTTTGATTCCCTGTTGCCGACCCTGCTATTGCCTTGATTACTCTCCTGCATTAACCCTTGAAACCTCTGCTTGGATTTGATTCCCTGTTGCTGACTCTGCTTGTCCCTGTTACGCTCTGCTGCATTAACCCCTGAAACTTTGCATGGACTTGATTATTGTTGCCAACCCTGCTTGCCTACCGACTACGCCTCAGATTAACCCTTGTGGATCCTGTTTCTGAATATCGTCTGTCTTTTACTGGGACACCCATCTGGCTCATGTATATTGCTGTGATTGTGACCATTCCTATCTGTCTGCGCTGACCTTCACCCATTTAGGTTACGTTCACCTGCGACTGACATTAAGGTGATTGCCGAAATCCACGCACGTTCCTACAGTTTCTTGCCACAGCTGTTTACACCATTAATTCACCCTTCTCTGTACTCATCTGCAGCCGCAAGACTCAGCACTGGAAGTACTTCACGAGGTCGGTGTTCCCTCTTAAAGACTTACAGGCTCCCATACCTCACCTGCTCTAACCTCCCTCTGTACCTAGTTGAGGGTGTGTTGGAAAAGGGGCTGTAAGGGTTGTCTTCCCCAACGCCAGTGGTTCCCTCCTGCTCGGTAAGTCTGACAGTATGTCCGAGCCATACCAACAGGAACCACTTGAGGAAACAAGTGTTCTAGAGACTTTGTCCCAGCAAATGGCGGCCCTGACTCGAGCGGTCCAAGACTTACAAGGTGGTTATCAAAGCATACAAGCTCGGTTAACCGAACTCCCTGCTGACGACGCGTTTACTTCTGCTTTGGGCTCATCGTCTGCATCCTCATCTGGGCATCTAGAACCTAAGATTAATTTACCTGAGAAATTTTCTGGTGATCGTAAGCAGTTTCGAGCCTTCTGGAACAGTTGCAGGTTACTGTTTTTTCTATGAAGCCCAGAACTTATGCGGGCGAAAAAGTTAAGGTGGGAGCTGTGATTTCGTTTCTTCAAGGCGAACCACAGACTTGGGCTCACCGCCTATTGGAGCTAAATAGCCCCCTTCTGAAGGATGTCGATACCTTCTTTGCAGCTATGGCATCCCTTTATGATGATCCACAACGTCCAGAGACCGCGGAAGCTGCATTACAGACTCTCACGCAAGGAAAGCGTTCTGTGGAGGACTATGCAGCGGAATTCCGGAGGTGGGCTGTTGATACAAGCTGGAATGAGTCCGCCCTTAGACACCATTATCGTGTTGGGCTGTCCACCCAGTTAAAAGATGAACTGGCCAGAGAAGGAGTTCCTACTCCTTTGGACGAGCTTATTCAGCTTACCATCCAGATTGACAGACGTTTAAGAGAAAGACGTACTGAGAAGTCTTCCGCTCCTGTCTCCTGGATGGTCCCTAGGGCACCCTTTTCAGGTGCTTCATCATTCCCTACACCTGAGCCTGAACCAATGCAGCTTGGGTTAACCCGCCCCAGCCTGAGTCCTGAGGAGAGACTAAGAAGAAGGCGTCTAAACCTCTGCTTATACTGTGGCGCTGCTGATCACCTGTTACGGACATGTCCTCTCCGACCAGATGGTAATTGTATTTCCGGTGGGACTGGGTTGGGAACACAGTTGCAGTTTAAGAAAACCCATATCTCTCTCTTGCTCTCATTACAGTGGGGAAGAAGACGGGTACAAGTGATGGCAATCATTGACTCCGGGGCAAGTAGCTGCTTCATCGACTCAACATTTGCCTGTATGCATGGTTTTCCTTTACGTTCAAAATTACAGCCGATGACGATCAGAATGGCGGATGGCTCTCCTTTAAGTTCGGGACCTGTTTCTTTTGAGACTGAACCTTTAAATGTTTCAATAAACAAATTCCATCATGAAATTCTCCGTTTTGATGTGGTTCCTTCACCTCTATTTCCAATCATTATTGGGTTACCATGGTTAAGGGTCCACAATCCTCTTATTGATTGGGCCACGGGGAAATTGTGCTTGACTTCTTCATTTTGTGTTAAGAACTGTGTCCAAAAAGGGGTGCCTACTCTTCATCAAGCCTTGTTTTGTGTTGCAGAGGGGGATCAAGATTTGTTATCCTCTGTTCCAACCGTTTACCATGAGTTTTTGGATGTTTTTAATGAAAAACGTGCGGACGTTCTTCCTCCTCATCGGGCATATGATTGTCCTATTGACTTGCTTCCTGGTTCACCCATTCCGTTTGGTCGCATCTTTCCTCTTTCGGAACCCGAACTTAAAGTTTTGCAGGACTACATTGATGAGAACCTGAGAAAAGGTTTCATTAGACCTTCTACGTCCCCAGCAGGGGCAGGAATTTTTTTTGTCGAAAAGAAGGACCACTCATTGCGACCTTGTATTGACTATTGAGAGCTCAATAAAGTTACAATCAAGAATAGGTACCCTCTTCCCTTAATTCATTAACTTTTTCAAAGGCTTCGCTCTGCAACCATCTTCTCGAAGCTTGACCTTAAGGGGGCCTATAACCTAACTCGAGTAAGAGAAGGAGACGAATGGAAGACAGCCTTTCGCACACGTTTTGGGCACTATGAGTACCTTGTTATGCCATTTGGCTTGTGTAACGTGCCAGCAACTTTTCAGCATTTTATAAACGACATTTTTCGAGATATTCTTGATACCTTTGTGGTTGCATATTTAGATGATATTCTGGTCTATTCTTCATCATTGGAAGAACACCGTAGACACATGCGAGAAGTGTTTTCTCGACTACGTTCACATAGTTTAGTAGTCAAGGTGGAGAAATTCGATTTTGAGAAAGATCAAATTGAATGTTTGGGGTTTGTCATTTCCACCAATGGCATCGTCATGGACTCTAAAAAAGTTTCAGCCATTCTTGACTGGCCAACCCCCAGCGATCGTAAGTCAATACAAAGATTTATTGGATTCTCTAATTTTTACCGTAAATTCATACGTAATTTCTCGGGCATCATTAGACCTTTAACTGATCTCACGAAACAGAAAGTCAAGTTTCAATGGTCCGTTTCGGCGCAAACAGCC
Organism: Xenopus laevis; assembly: GCF_017654675.1. Classification (NCBI taxonomy): domain Eukaryota; kingdom Metazoa; phylum Chordata; class Amphibia; order Anura; family Pipidae; genus Xenopus; species Xenopus laevis. Next base: position 61,146,553 of record NC_054382.1, read on the forward strand.
TTTGATCAACTGAAAGAAGCCTTCACCACAGCTCCTGTTCTCACTCATCCAGAACCATCTCTGCCCTTCATCCTGGAAGTTGATGCTTCTGAAGTTGCTGTAGGAGCTGTTCTTTCTCAACGATCTATTCCTCAGGGTTCGTTACATCCAGTAGCGTTCTTTTCTAAAAAATTATCCGGATCAGAACAAAATTATGACGTTGCTGATAGAGAACTATTATCAATCAAATTGGCTCTGGAAGAGTGGAGGCATCTTTTGGAGGGGTCCGCACATCCAATATAATATTATTTCTAATGCTTTCTTTACCAGTAGGTCTTTCCAGTGGACACAAGGCTACCTATTCCAATTAGAAGAAAGGAGGTTCCGCCTAAATATTTGGAAGGGTTTTTTTTACAGTGACAGCTGTGAAGATGTGGAATTCTCTCCCTGAATCAGTCGTAAAGGCTGATACATAAGATAGCTTTAAGAAGGGGTTGTATGGCTTTTTAGCAAGTGAGGGAATACAGGGTTATGGAAAATAGCTCATAGTACAAATTGATCCAGGGTCTAGTCCAATTACCATCTTGGAGTCAGGAAGGAATTTTTCCCCCCTCTGAGGCAAATTGGAGAGGCTTCAGATGAGGTTTTTTGTCTTCCTTTGTATGAACTAGCAATTAGGCAGGTTAAAATAGAGTTTAAAGGTTAAACTTGATGGATGTGTGCCTTTTTCAACCTAACTTACTATGTAACTATACAACATTAGAATAAGCTGTCATATACCTCACTTGTGTAGCTTATGAAAATGTGTCATATGCTTGTGATATATTGAAACCTATGTTTGTTCTTCAATAAATTCATTTGTTTTTGTTTAAGAATCACTTATGCCAAATATTCCTTCTGAAAGTGTGTGAAGATTATAAATCTACTAGGAGTTGAAGATAAACTTAAACTCCACTATTTTTTCAAGCATCTAGTTAAAAGAACTGCATGTAACAATGATCTAGTTGTAAGCAGCAGGACTTAAACTATCTCAATTTTCCTAGTGCTTCATACCTTAAAACAGCAGCTGGACACAAAGTTATCTTTAATAGTTATGGTGAGAGTGTATGTTTAGGGTCTCTCCCTTATAGTGTGTTGTATCAGTCAACATTCAGAAGAAAATGTCTAAGATATCCTAATATTTCAACCCTCATTTTACAGTATTCATGGAATAGGCTTAAAGGGGTTGTTCACCTTCAATGTACAAATCTTATGAAACCACTAACAATGTTCTCAATGTGTTAGAAAAAACATTTTCCATAACAAAAAGTAAAAATGCCATTGTAAAAGCTATTTTTTATACCTATTAACTCAGCCCTTCTCCTGTCTCTCAGACCAGTTTTCTGAAGTGATGGGAGTAGCCTATTTTGAACCTGACACACCAAGAACTTCCTATATGATGACATCATCATGCCCAGGCTTTGCCCTTACTTGTTTCCTATTGGATGTTGATACTGCCCTCCTCCTAGTAATTTATTGGGTGCTTGTGAACTGTAACCAGTCACATAATTTGAATGAGGTTAACAGACGCAGCATATAAACAAACCTGCTTTGTAACAAACAATCACACAGCCATGCAGACAAATACTGCAGAAAAGGAAGGAGCAACATTGTTCTCCCAATTCTGGCACTCTCCTTCTGCCTAGACTAAAACTGAATGTAGTGCCAAAGGGATGCAAACTTTTCTGGGAATAAATACTGGCGTTTCTATATTTTTATCTTTTAATACCTTTGGCATTAAGCATAATGTCAGTTATTTACAAAATTGCAACAAAACCACCACTGACTTGCTTAGAAACGTATGTAACTTACACATCTAGCAGGGACAGTAGGGTTGCCATCTCACCCTTTTAAAACCAAACACATATGAAATCCACAGGCTGCATGGCTAATTATCAACTCATTTAGATGCTGCAGACTGAACTGATTTCTGTGCAGCCATGTATCATGCATCTAAATGAATTGCCAATTAGCCATGCAGGCTGTGGATTTCATATGTGTTTGGTTTTAAAAGGGTGAGGTGGCAGCCCTAAGGGCTCTTACACATGAGCGTTCTGACCTGTGCTCCCCAGCGTTCCGTTTTTTGGCGTTCAGCCGCAGGGGAGCGCAGGAATAGATGCAAGTCATTATTTGAAATGGGGCTGTACTCACTCAGGCGCGTGTAGGCGCATGCTGCATTTTTCCTGCGTTCGGCGCCTACACGCGGCTGAGTGAGTACAGCCCCATTTCAAATAATGACTTGCGTCTATTCCTGCGCTCCCCTGCGGCTGAACGCCAAAAAACGGAACGCAGGGGAGCGCAGGTCAGAACGCTCATGTGTAAGAGCCCTAAGTGACAGGCAGAGCAGTGTTGAGGGCAGGTAGGTTTTTTGAACATTTTGTGCGCTCTCCCAGGGGGGCGGTAATTTACCTAGGAAAATGATACCTTTTTTAATTGTTCCACTTCTGGAACAAGATTTAGAGCTCTAAATACCAAAAAATGAAAAAGTTCTATTTTTCATGATATAGGGATCTATACCAGAAAAATATTTCACTTCATGCACAAAAATTCAACTCATTTGGAAAGCCTCAAGCTCATACAAATAGTCCTGGAAGTCACGTCAGCTGCTGAATAATGATTTTTTATGAGGTAAATACACAAAATAATACATGGACCCCCCCCCCCCAAAATAATATATTTCTGGAAAGTACAAGTGTCATCTTCCATTATAATCCAATAATTCAAATTTATAAAAATGATTTCCCTTTTCTCTGTAATAATAAAACAGTCGCTTGTACTTGATCCCAACTGAGATATAATTAATCCTTATTGGAAGCAAAACCAGCCTATTGGGTTTATTTAATGATTACATGATTTTCTAGTAGACTTAAGGTATGAAGATCCAAATTATGGAAAGATCCATTATCCATAAAACTCCAGGTCCCAAGCACCTCAATCCCCCCCCCATCTGCACAGTTGAAGTCTCTGCAGCACACAGCCCACACTCCCCCTCCCTCTCACAAACTTGTAACAGTTTCTCTTCAGTACCTGAATGCTGCTCAAATTCCCCAGCACAGGAAGCAGTGGCAGATTGACATCAGACATAGCCAATAGGAGTTAAGTTAGCTGCCAGTACAATGTGTGATGTCATATAAGGAAGAGGAAGTGAACACTGTAGTGTTTTTGGGGGTCAGTGACCCCCTCCCAGCACAGGGTCTGTGTGGAACTGAAGGATTAGTACAGGGACACTTCTGAGGTGAATATCTCTTGAACTGTACTTTTTCTGTTTACTATTTCTATGGAAAAGTTTGTTCTATTCATGTGAACTGTTAGGTTTGTCAATTTGTTACAAAGGTGAACAACCCCTTTAAGAAAATCTCAACAAAGTAAAAGTTTACAATGAATTGTTATTTACATGGCACCCTACTTCCCTTTATATACCATAGGCAGTGATTATTTACAATACAAAGAAAAGGTTTAATGTAGAAACGCCTACTTCATAGAAAAAAAATCCCATGAAGGGCCCTCCAAAGCTCCATTTGCATATAAATAACTTTGTCACGATCTTGTGCATACAAATGTGAAATAATGTATTTACATATAAATTGCCTAATAAACAATAACCTTAAACAATGTAGCTGTCTTAAAACTATCTGAACAAGATGAGATAATGGCACAAAGCATAATGACAGGAAAAGATTTATTTTTTTCGTGGGCTGTTATCGCTGAAGGAACTATATGTATTTTATTAACATTTTTGTTAAAAAACTACACAATGCTGATAAATTAAGAAGTCCATCATGTTCTCCATAACAACATTCATATCACTGAGACAAAATGGCAAGTGAAATTACAGAGAATAACATAGAAAGTCTTATGTACAGTATTCAAGAATCCGAACTTCAGCAACATATCAATATGTATATCTAGTGAAATGTGTGTTCAGATAAAATTGACAGTTTATTACATGGTTAAATATATTTTCTAAAATCAATTCACACCTGATAAGAGTCCCTTTAAATATAAAAACTCCAAACCCCATAAAAACAGTTCTGTAAGAGGAGAGGTTTACATCATTATCCATCCATTGAAGTCAGGTTGTGATTTTGAGAAGTAGACATCTAGACAAAGCTGCAAGTCTAACAAACTTGAGCATTTTCCTTTATGATATATACACTTTAGTTAACCTTCAACAATGAAAACATTTCAAATCTACTGCATTTGGAATGTGATAATTTTTCACCACAGAGAAATGAAAGCAATACAAGGAAACTTTTCAATGTCTTCATAAACAGAGCAATTATACCTGCTTATAAAACCACACTTCTTGCCATTTCATATGACAATTTATAATGTACCTAACTCAGATATTTGCATATAGAGATATATAAAAAAGAGATATAATATATAAAAAAATGATATATAAAAAAAAGATACAGAGCAAAATATATACAGTATAATATTTAAACTTTAATATACTGTTGGTTTAACAGTCTATATGCAATCTGCTCTGTATATTATTGTGTTTTTCTATATGCACAACTAAAAAGCTGCTTTTTTAGGGGCGGTATTGTCATATAGCAACATAAGGAAGACTTACCAGAAATCACCTTGCAGTTCCTACCTTGCAGTTCCCACCTTGCCTCAACAATGATGGGGGTGGGGGCAATTGCTAAGAATAGTAGAGAAGGATCACTTAGATTTGCAACCAATACAAGGGAAGCATTTCAAATTGATCTACGACACATTATACCTGTTTATTCTAAGTGATTACAGGGTAAATCACTGTATAACCTATTTTGCTCCAGTACTTGTTTTTTCCCTTAGAGCACTTAAAGTTGCCTTGTGGTTGTAATGGGTGTGACATCAGCAAGTACTTACTGTATTCTTAATATGATTGTCTGATATTGCTCTATTATATATTTATGCCTGCCCCGCCCAGAGATGGGGTGAATGCTGGTATATATAAAACAACTACTTGCCGGGTTGGGTTAGGTACAGGTTGGAAGAGTATATCTAGTGAAATGTGTGTTCAGATAAAATTGACAGTTTATTACATGGTTAAATATATTTTCTAAAATCAATTCGCACCTGATAAGAGTCCCTTTAAAGAGTTCAGGTTAAGGTCAGCTGCAGTTTGACTTTCGTTGACCCACACTTGACTAATTGTATAATTTACAACAGACCAAAAAATGTAAATTATATGCAAGTATTTGGATTACTTACATGTGGGTGGGTTTGCAGCTACCCTTGTGGTGGCTTCCCTCTGACTGGACTCCGCTCCAGACAAAGTCACAACGTCCAAAATGATAATAGATAGACGGGAGCCTTAAACAACCACGGGTAGTATTTGAATAAAAAAATCTTTATTGCCAAGTATCCTTAAAAAATTAGGAAAATAATCAAGAGAAGACTGGATGTCCTTAGAATGGATCCACTGTTGGACCAGTCAGTTTTAGAAGACATCAGATTAATTTCAAACGTAATAGAACTATTACGTCTCCCCAAGTTTATATTCTCCTTAAAAAAAAAAAAAAAAAAGGAAGGTAGTAAATGGTTAACCAGAAATGGATGTTATAAATGTGGTAAAAATAGATGCAAGGTATGCAGACATATATTGGTAAAGGACAGCTTTCAGAGTAGCATAGCTGGGAAGAATTTCCCTATACATAGTTACATTAATTGTGACTCCAAATGTGTTATTTACTTAGCAACATGTAATTGTGGCAACCAATATGTAGGCCGAACCTGTAGAACTTTAAAGGAACGGGTGCGAGAACACCTTACACCAATAGACTTAAATGATCTTGACCAAGCTAGTCATCAGTAGAATTTCAGCCATAAGTAAACATATTATGGCAATTTCAGCTTAATAAAATTCCAAGGTATTGAAATTGTTAAATTAGGAGTGAGAGGAGGAGATTTGCAAAAAATGATAGACCAGAGGGAGGTATATTGGATTTTTACATTGAAAACATGCCACCCACAAGGGTTGAATAGTGATTGGGAGGTTTCATGTTTTCTTTAAATGAGGAAAACATGTGTGTGTGTGTGTGTATATATATATTTATTATTTATTATATTATTAGGAATTCCTTTGATTACAAAGATAAATGACAGCCTGATATAAACCAGAAGTGTATTATGTAAATTTTAAAGGACACATGGTTTTAATTACACACACTATATAAGGTCAGGTTACTAGACACGTCATGGTTTAGTTAAAGGGCTCTAGGATGATACCTGTTTATGTTTTTTAGGATACTTGGCAATAAAGATTTTTTTATTCAAATACTACCCGTCGTTGTTAAAGGCTCCCGTCTATCTATTATCATTTTATAAATTATATGCAGGCTAAAAGTTTTATGAGCTTAAATTTCTTACACCAAATGATTCCGCTGCAAACAATATCTCAATACAAACTACAGCTTTATTGTGAAATTCATAATTTTATATCTAAATAGCAATATTACACCATTCATACAATAATCAAGTTTAGAAAAGAATAAGAAAAATGACTTCAGGTACTTTATAAATTATGCTTTTTTTTTAAAGAATTGTAATAATGGTTACAATTTGGAAAAAAATATAGTATTTTCAAATCTAAAAGCACATTTTCTGTTTTTAATCTGTTCTTAAAATAAGCATGAAGAATGAATGATTTTTGAGGGGTGTTAAAGCTGAGCGCTGCCGCTGAGCTTTAATGCCACTGTGGACATACAGTAATTGTGTTCAATTGCTCATAGCAGTCATATTCATTCTGACGAATTGACACATAATAAATGTTACCTTTGAATATTTCCTTTATGGTCAATGTTTAATAACTGACTTTGCACTCATACTACACAGATGCAAATTTAAGCAAATAATGGATGCTGTTTACTTCATACAAATATTTTTTTTAATGGCATTAAAGCATGTATAAAAAAGCTGCTTTCAAATTTAATATGAAACACAAATGTTTTTATTTAAACTTAGATGTTTTAAGCATAGTTAATCTTGCCTGTTATATGTTACTATGTTATATTACTTCCCATGACTCCCATTGCTATGTTCCACTGGCATAGTTATAATATCCCATATGGCAGGTCATTATTGTAATTGCACACCTAATTTTTCATCTGCCTCCTAACACAGGAATGATGCAAACTTTGCTTTTGATAGCAATTAGGTCACAGATGCCTGCTTGCTGTAGGGTTACCATCTTTTCTGGGGCTGGAAAACAGGAAGGGGGCATATCACATTGGAGGCGGGGGCATGATGTGGGGGTGGGACTGGTGATGTTGGGGATGGGACTGATGACATGGCAATCAGCGATTGGCTGATCTCCATGTTATTATTTTCAATGTCCTGTCCGGATTTCCTGATTTGGAAATCTGGACAGGAAGGTTTCTGAACTGAAACACAAATCTTTCCTTTGTTATATTGTAATCCACTATCACAAAAAGATAGGGTTGTCACGTGTTCAGATTTCATCCGGACAGCCCTACCAAATACTGGTCTGTCCAGGTTAAATCTGGACACATAGCAATCCTAGCTTGCTTTGATAGTGGATTACAAAATAACAAAGGAAACAAAATGTGTGTTTCAGTTAACACAGTGGAAGAGGATTTGGAACTTTTTTTACTATGTATAATATTTGCCATTTTATAATTTTGGAAACATTTGATTATTATTCTTATTACAACAGATTTATAAAACACCTACATATTCAACAGTGTTTTGCAATAAATAGGTGTATGAATTAAACATACAAGAAGAAAACTTACAAAAACAATCAATAACCTATAAAAGAAGTATAGAAAGCCCTGTCCAAATGGTGGAGCACCATAACTATTTTTAGTAGAAATATTCAAATCTAAAAGAAATGTAGGGATAGTTATTGTGCGCTTGGCAAGTGTCTACAGCTTCTCTGAAAAAAAATTCTGTTGCTATGAAGTGATGCAAGCACAATAGAATGTAAAAATAGTATTAATGTACTGAATGTATTTTCAGTGATATTGACTATTAAATGGAAATGCAAGCATGTTTACCTTGAACCTTTTCTTGGAAATAAATACATGCAATAACTCTGCAGTGAGGTGCAGTTAAATCATTGTGAAATCCATGAAGTCAAGGATTTGAAATGTGTTCTTGTAGCTCAACAAAGAGATTAGCAGTAATGTTAAAAGAATGTCTTAAAATAAATCACACTCTTAAATATACTAGTCACAAACGACACTAACTGAAACGTTCAGACATTAAAAAGCAACATATATGAAAACTATATGGTAAATGTCCCTATAAAAGTATAAGTATCCATCTCAAGTGATCCCCAGAATCACATCCAAAATTAAACTTCTTGGTGCTGCAGATGTATCTTGTGCATGTGTGCGCACTCCAACTGTATATAACTTTTTATTCCACACTTCTCCAACAGATAACATCTATATTTCCGTTTATGGTCTAAAATCTTTGTCAAGATGCTTAATGAAACCAATTTCAATAAATTTGTAAAACTTAAAACATTGCTCCACAGCTCACTGGCATAACTTGGTGTCATGCCATAATTTCCCTGGGTCCCAAGCTGCAACCAGGGTTCTCGGGAATTTTATATTTTGACATTATTACAACAGTGTTATACACAAACAACTCAACTGTTTGATCTCCCACAAATATATCTAGCCATAGAGCATCATCCCTAATTAACAGACATCCAAAAAAATAGAACAATATTCATTCAAACCATTAGTTCAGTTTTCACACTGTAAAAGTAATCGTGATCTGTCACCTCCATGTCTTGGCATGGTGATGTGATCTATGGCAATATGGTTTAGAAGTGACGTGGTATGGTGGCTTTTCAACTTTATAATCATAACTTTGTAGCTAAAAACCCCTGTTTTGTAAACACATGAATTTGCATTTATACTGAATTACTTATGAGACAGGGGTCCAGGGAAGGGCATTGTAAGTAGCACTTCCATTATACTTAAAGATATTTTAATTAAGCCTTTAGAGTGCTTCCCCGAATTTTGAATATGTTTAGAAGGCAGCTGTTCACAAAATGCTGTATTGATGTCAGATCCGTGTGCATCCATGCATAGGCGCAACATCAAATCTATTTTGTAAGGATAGATAATTGAGCTCAATTTAGTAATTGTGTTCCACTATACTGCAAGCTTGTAACACACATGTGAAATCAAAATCAAACCAAAGAATCGTGGTAAATGGCTGGACACCAATAGTATTAAGTGACCTTTCATTTGCCACAAAGCAAGCCAGTTCAGGAAGTGGTAACACTCACAAAAGTAACAACATATAATTTAAAACGTAACTTTTACTGTTATATTGTTAAAAAACACGCTCTCTGAAGTACACACCCACTAGCCAACCAATCCGTTGGTAGTGCTGGACAATCTCCATAAAATATAATTAAAAATAGATGAAGCGTAAGGTGGAACGGTGGGGTCTACACAAGACTTCTCTGGTTGTTATAAACGTATATTTTTTTTTTTTTTTTTTTGCACACTCCCATAAACAAGGAGACCACAACCGCCCGCTCCCTCCCTTCCAAGCAGTCACCCCCGTGCCAGAAAACCTGCCTATCTACGTTGGGACTGCGTGGGAGCTAGGCACTCCACCGTCCACCTATGCCCGCCCTACGCGTTTCGCCGATGCACTCGGCTTCGTCAGGGGCATAAGTAATGAGCGCGTTTCTCTGCCAAGTTTAAATAGCCGGTTTCAAGTATCCGGGTACTCGAAGTCTCGCGATAGTTCGGCCGTGACTTCCGCATTGGTCACGTGACGTCGCGGTTGTCACGGAAACGATACACAAAGTCGCCTCGCAGCCCTCATATGTGTATATGGTGAAAATTTCTTTAGATCGTCCACAGTTGGGGGCCATCACTCGGTGTATGAATATGAGTTATGATTGAAAATAAACCTTTTACTGCTTATAAAGCCATTTAAAACTTGTAATGGGACCATTAATCGTATATTATTCAATATCTGTGGTTATTCATTAAGGAGATTTAACGCAGCAAAAAATTAATCTTTTAAGGAAATTTTTAACAGAATTAATTATTAATTCATGCAGCTACGTTTTGTATTTGCACCTATTAATGAAAATTGGGATACTCTTTTATTAATAAGTGGCGGACCTAGGTACTTGGATATAACGATTACTCAGGGGCATTTCCACTCGTGCAGGAAAAAGTGCTTACAGAAATGGACTGAAGGTAAAACCTTCATTGAGACCACTAGGAGCCTTGCTATTTAACCAATAAATCCATTTGGCTTCGCATTCCAATAATTTCCTATCTATATCGCCCACTCGAGAAGTTGGTTTGAAATGTTCCACCCCAAAGAATTTCATGACCCCTGTGTCACCACTATGGATTTCATTGATGTGGGTGGCGACAGTCGTGTTGCGTTTGTTTTTAACGTCACCCACATGTTCGAGGATACGTCTTCTGAATTCCCTCTTGGTTTTCCCCACATATGTTTTTCCACAGGCACATTTCATAATGTACACGACACGACTGGCCAATACTTACGAATAAGAAGGCTGTGTAATACCCTTGATGATTTCAAATTGGAATCTAAAAAATTGTATGAAAGATTCAGGGAAAGAGGCTACAGCCATAATTCTCTGAAAAAAGCATACAAAATAGCACTGGCCAAGGATAGGAATTCTCTTCTGGTCCCCCGAAAACAAAATTCTCATAACAAACAAAAGGATAATAAACAAATCAGACTGATAGGGGATTTCAGCAGAGAACATAAAGATATCACCCGAATATTGACCAGACACTGGCATATCTTAGAGCAAGATAGAGATTTGAAACAAATAATAGGGGACAAACCCTTGATAACTTTTAGGAGAAGCAGGAACATCGGAGACCAACTGACACACAGCCACTACAAAACCCCCACGAACACCACATGGTTAACAAACAAAACGAAGGGTTGTTATAAATGTGGCACTTGCATGGCATGCCCATTTATACAAAAGACTAACTGTGTTACAGGGAGGCTGGACATTATCAATTTTAAAATATCGCAGTTTATCAACTGTAAAACAGTAGGTGTCGTGTACATTATGAAATGTGCCTGTGGAAAAACATATGTGGGGAAAACCAAGAGGGAATTCAGAAGACGTATCCTCGAACATGTGGGTGACGTTAAAAACAAACGCAACACGACTGTCGCCACCCACATCAATGAAATCCATAGTGGTGACACAGGGGTCATGAAATTCTTTGGGGTGGAACATTTCAAACCAACTTCTCGAGTGGGCGATATAGATAGGAAACTATTGGAATGCGAATAAATAGCAAGGCTCCTAGTGGTCTCAATGAAGGTTTTACCTTCAGTCCATTTCTGTAAGCACTTTTTCCTGCACGAGTGGAAATGCCCCTGAGTAATCGTTATATCCAAGTACCTAGGTCCGCCACTTATTAATAAAAGAGTATCCCAATTTTCATTAATAGGTGCAAATACAAAACGTAGCTGCATGAATTAATAATTAATTCTGTTAAAAATTTCCTTAAAAGATTAATTTTTTGCTGCGTTAAATCTCCTTAATGAATAACCACAGATATTGAATAATATACGATTAATGGTCCCATTACAAGTTTTAAATGGCTTTATAAGCAGTAAAAGGTTTATTTTCAATCATAACTCATATTCATACACCGAGTGATGGCCCCCAACTGTGGACGATCTAAAGAAATTTTCACCATATACACATATGAGGGCTGCGAGGCAACTTTGTGTATCGTTTCCGTGACAACCGCGACGTCACGTGACCAATGCGGAAGTCACGGCCGAACTATCGCGAGACTTCGAGTACCCGGATACTTGAAACCGGCTATTTAAACTTGGCAGAGAAACGCGCTCATTACTTATGCCCCTGACGAAGCCGAGTGCATCGGCGAAACGCGTAGGGCGGGCATAGGTGGACGGTGGAGTGCCTAGCTCCCACGCAGTCCCAACGTAGATAGGCAGGTTTTCTGGCACGGGGGTGACTGCTTGGAAGGGAGGGAGCGGGCGGTTGTGGTCTCCTTGTTTATGGGAGTGTGCAAAAAAAAAGAATATACGTTTATAACAACCAGAGAAGTCTTGTGTAGACCCCACCGTTCCACCTTACGCTTCATCTATTTTTAATTATATTTTATGGAGATTGTCCAGCACTACCAACGGATTGGTTGGCTAGTGGGTGTGTACTTCAGAGAGCGTGTTTTTTAACAATATAACAGTAAAAGTTACGTTTTAAATTATATGTTGTTACTTTTGTGAGTGTTACCACTTCCTGAACTGGCTTGCTTTGTGGCAAATGAAAGGTCACTTAATACTATTGGTGTCCAGCCATTTACCACGATTCTTTGGTTTGATCAAATCTATTTTGCCCACATATGAAAGCCCACAGAAATTTGCAAGCAGTTTCTATCTTAAAATTGGCTGAAAAGGTGAGTCATTTTTAATAATAAGTTACCGACCCTTACTTATTTTAACAAACAGCCTTTTATTGCGTGAAAAACTTTTCCCTGATTTCTACACAAACAGCACATAATGTAACTCTTGATATATGGAGTCCAATAGTATTGTTTGCTTGAACTTCATCACTTAATGATGTTGACCCTTTTGTGAAAATCCCAAGATAACCTGGGTTGAACTTGATGGTTTTGTGCTGCATATGCATGTACTGTAAAATCTGTTGGTTATTGTTATTTCTTGAGTTAAGATATCGAGTAGCTTCCATTTCCATGTCTGCCCTGTTTAGCAAAAAAAAAAACCATAGATTATCCAGAATGAAGAATGATTGGCACAAACTTTATTAATTGAATTCATGTATACAGCCCCTTTAAAAAAAAGACATTCTGTTGCTAATTTTACCTTTATTTGTGATAATACAATGGAAACATAGTGCCTAATTTTAAAAAGGCTCAAAGCCATCAATTTCTACCTTTTGCACACATTGTTACTATATACTTCTAGGTTTTCCAACAGACCAGTGTCGGACTTAAAACCTATGCCTTTAGTACATGACTACAGGCCATGAAGAAATTTAAACTTACCCATTTCTCACTCGCTTTAGTAAAAAAGGGGAGCTGTCACCCAGACATAAAAAGCTGTGTAACAAAAATGCTTTTCATATTAAACAGGAAACCCAAATTATATAACATGTAAATATGTATTTATTAACACATTCATGCCTGTTATACAGGTATTCAATAGTTCACAGTACAAGTTGATCCATGCACTAGTCCTATTGCCATTTTGGAGTCAGGAAGGAATTTTTTCCCCCTCTGAGTCAAATTGGAGAGGCTTCAAATTATTTTTTTTTGCGTTCCTCTGGATCAATCAGTTAAGCAGGTTAAAATAGAGTTAAAGGGTGGAACCTGATGGACGTGTGTCTTTTTTCAATCTAACTTACTATGTTCTCAGCTGTCAATTATACATTGCCTGACCCATCTCAGGCATAGAGATAGGGCAGGCAATCACTTTCCATTCTGTACATCCTAGATGTCACTACACGCCTCACATTTCCCCTTCCTCTTCACTTTCTAATTGTGTAGCCTGTGCATGGGCATAGGCATTAAGTGCCCCATTATTGTCCATAAACAAGATGTTGGCATGATTCAAAGATTGCCTTAATAACAGTGTTCACAAATGGTGTAGGACTTGCCTTGACGTGGCACGTGAGCTTACATATTTTGGCTAAAGTGTGTTACTAACACCTAATTTTTTTTTAACAATTACTGTATATACAGGCCGAGGTCGATACCAATCAGGCAGAGCAGCGCAGAATTAGAAGTCCGGGGCTAAGTCGAGGTCACAGGCCAGAGTCAAAACCAACAGTAACGCAGTACAAAATCAGGATCTGAAAGAATGGTCAGAAACAGGCAAAGGTTGGTAGAGGCACCAAACTAGCAAGGGTCAAAGAACAGATAATCAGACTTGAATCTCAACCAGAAACAGACCAGATATAGACCTATGTTGGGTGATGTGAATAGGGATGTAGTGCCTTTAAATATTTGATATTCGTGCCAAGTGTGTTGATGGCAGACGCAGGGGTTGTGTCAGACCACGCATAAGAAGAAGAGGCTGCTCTAGGGAGAGGAACCGAGCATCCCAGCTGTCTCCCAGGTATTATAACACATAAGTGTTTTATATACAGTAATTTAAAAAAGTTTCGGAACTCCCCAATTCTTAGGAGTTTTGTTTATCATTGGCTGAGCTTTCAAAGTAGCAACTTCCTTTTAATATATAACATGCCTTATAGAAGCAGTATTATTTTCGCAGTGACAAAGTTTAACAGAAAATATACAATATGTGTCATAACAAAATTAGACAGGTGCATACATTTGAGCACCCCAACAGAGATATTACATCAATACTGTGTTAAGCCTCCTCTTGCAAATGTAACAGCCTCTAGATGCCTCCTATAGCCTTTGATTAGTGTCTGGATTCTGGATGGTGGTATTTTTGACCATTCTTCCATACAAAATTTCTCCACTTCAGTTAAATTTGATGGCTGCCGAGCATGGACAGCCTGCTTCAAATCACCCCATAGATTTTCGATGATATTCAATTCGGGGGACTGTGACAGCCAATCCAGAATATTGTACTTCTCCCTCTACATAAATGCCTTTCAAAGTGTGTTTAGGGTCATTGTCTTGTTGGAATAACCAACCCCTGTGTAACTTCAACTTTGTGACTGATGCTTGAACATCCTAAGGAATTTGTTGATATTGGGTTGAATTCACCCTCGACTTTAACAAGGGCCCCAGTCACTGTGCAGGTGTTTTTCTTGGAATGCGGTGTTCTTCTTCCACTATGCAAAGCTTTTTGTTATGACCAAATAATATCACCAAATGATGAGACAATAATAATTGTCTCATCAGTCCAAAGCATTTTGTTCCAAAATGACTGTGGTTTGTCTAAAGGAGCTTTTGCATACAACAAGCGACTCTGTTTGAGGTACTGTATGAGTGCAGAAAGGGCTTCTTTCTCATCACCCTGCCATACAGATGTTTTTTATGCAAATTGCACTTAATTGTAGAACAATACACAGGTACACCATCTGCAGCAACATGTACTTACAGGTCTTTGGAGGTGATCTTTGGGTTGTCTGTAACCATTCTCACAATCCTCCGCATATGCCACTCCTGTATATTTCTTGGTCTGCCAGACCTGGGTTTTACAGCAACTGTGACTGTGGCCTTCCATTTCCTGATTAGATTCCTTACAGTTGAAACCTCTGAGGTAGCTTTTTGTAGCCTTAAACTCCTAACCATGATACTGAACAATCTTTGTTTTCAGATCTTTTGAGAGTTGCTTTGAGGATCCCATGTTGAAAAGAAGCACAGCTTGCAATTTGCCCGACTTAAATACATTTTCTCTTGATTGGACACACCTGCCTATGAAGTTCAAGGCTTAATGAGCTAAAAATACTTAAGTTGGTGCCACTGCCACATGACAGCAAATATCTATGGTACCACTCAATAAATAAGTATCAAATGAAAATACGAAAATATAGTAGAAATAATAAAGGAGAATACACTCACAGTTCACCTCAGTCCCAAGGTGCAAAGACCAAAAACACTGTATCCAAAAGCATGTAACTGCTCAATACTGATAACTAGCAACACCAAATTGGTTGGGTTAGCTCATTAAGCTGTATCCAAAAGGATGTGAGGATCTCCAAAAATAAAGAAACAGATGTAAAAAGTAGAAAAATTTATTAGGACATGAAGACCTAACGCGTTTCGTGCCTGTTGGGGCACTTACTCATAGAGCCTAGAGGGAAATGAAAGACATACCACTTATCTTTTTTGTTGAAAGTGGAGTAAATTATTATGAAGCTGAGAGGGGTTCCCAAACTTTTTCTGTTATTGTATTGGTAGATTTGGTGTCCCCTGAGTTATTACCAAACTTAATATTACTACATTACTACATTTAAAAATTATTAAATAGGTGGGTGGATTATCCAAACAGCATATACAGTAGCATTGATTAGTTTTCTAAAATGTCCTTAGTAAATTAAATTGTTCAATTTATCGCTTACCATTAATAGAGACATATAATCCTACTATAATTATTGTGTTAGGAATATGTTATAGGTCACACAATTATAACCATGGCCTATTAAGGTAATTGGCAAACTGTTTTGCAATAGCCCAGTTTAAATCCACTGTTTTATCTTGACAGGTCACAGGTACAGGTCAATGTTTATTATCCAATGACATTTCCACTTTTCACTATTTCATCATGGTAAAGGATAAAGTTCATGCTATAATCTTAAAAGATGCAAATAAAATACAAATAGGCACAAATGGTACAAACCTGTCACAGATGGACAGTTTTTTTAATAGGTAAAATTTTAACAGTTTTCTTTAAATTAACATGTCACTGGTTATTAACATATTTAACACACTGGTAGCAGCAGCTTTCTAAGCTTCTCAGAGTATGGTAGGTGATTCGGGGGAAGGAAAGACCCTTCATACTATATCTTCGTTATCTCTAGGGGCCGCTCCTGGCCTGGACTCTCTCAAGGAACTCCAGATGTATAACATTGCCTTTACCTTCGTATGTGAGTTCAATTTTGGAGTATTGTCCCGTTTACTAAATTAATAAAGGAGTCCCATGTGGGAGGGGTGAGGCCCATCCACCGCATTATCACACATTTTTTGGCATAGAACAACAAAGCTTGGAATCTCAACATTGCATGAACTGTGGGGACCAGGTGGTTCACCACTCCCAGAAGGCACACCAGGGGGAAGAGTACTTGCAGATGCAAATCTAGGGTAGTTGCCAAAGAGGTCATTACATGGGACCAGAAGGCAGCTATTGCTGGGCAGTCTCAAATCATGTGTAGGAAATTGGCCACATGGTTCCCACATCTAGGGCACGAATTGTCATCCCTCTTGCCAATCGCTTTTAGCTTTTGGGGAGTTATAAAGCTGCTGAAAAACTTTGTACTGAATTAATCTATCCTCGCTGCTATTAGACTAATGTATGTACATAGCCTCTGTGGCCTCATCCCAGTCCTCGAGTAAGTTATGGGACACTTCTTTTGCCATCTCGTCTGAGCTGTATTGAATGGGAGGACGAAAACAATGGTCGTATGGAGTATGTTACGGAACAGCTTGGATGCTAGTTTTACGGGTAACTCCTCAGACAGGGTTTTTTCCACTGTGGTTAGGGTGGGGGGAGTGTTCCGAACTGAAACTTAAATATCTGTTGGATCTGGAAATACCTAAATGGAGGTATGTTTTGGGCAGAATATTTGGCTTGGAGTGCTTTGTGGGTGAGAAACGTATCGTTCTTAAGAAGATCCCCAAGGTATTTAATTCCCTGTTTTGGCCATAACAGAAAGCCTCCAGATTGCGGAAGTGTGGGAGGTGGGAGTTGTCCCATAGTGGTAAGCTAGAAGTGCATTGAATAGGGCTTTATTTGAGGGTCTGGGGACTGGGCCAGTCTCTGTGTGGTAATGGTAGGTGGGAGGTTGCCTATATCTATGAGTTTACAATGTGGCAGGTTTTTAAGACCTTCTAGCGACCCCACAGGGTCATATTTGGATTGTATGGGTCTGGATGGAACCACCAGTGCAAGTAATATACCTGGGCTGCTAGGTAATACAGCTGGAAGCTGGGTAGGGCTAGGCCTCCATCCACATTTGTGGCTTTAAGCTTTACCCAGGCATTTCTGAGGAATTTGCGGTTCCACATAAAAGGGAGAACCAGGCAGTTGATCCTTTTGAAAAGGTACTGAGGAATGTGGGTTGGGGTGTTATGCAGGTGGTTTCGGAATTTGGGGAGGTAAATCATCTTAATAAGTTTGATTCTACCCAGAGCATTAATGGGAGGTTTGCCCAGGCTTGCAGGTCAGTCTTGAGTTTTGTGTTGTGATAGGTCTAGCTGTATATTGAGACCAAGATAATTAAATTGGATGGACTTGTCCCAGTTTATTTTAAGGCCAGAGAATGACACAAATTGTTCCATTATGCATAGCACAGATAAAGAATTCTGGGTATCTGCTAGGTAAATGAGCATGTCATCTGCATACAGGGATAATATTTCTGTGAGTGGGCCTCGTTTGAAGACGATGATCTGCTCTGATTCACAAATGCAATGACCAAGGGTTCAATTGCTAATGCAAAGAGAAAAGGGGAGAGGGGGCATCCTCTGTGGGTGCCTCTGGCTAGTTGGAAAGGAGCGGATATCAGACCATTCACTCTGACCCGCACCATTGGGTGATGGTATAGCATCTGGAGCCATACCCAGGTCGGACCTGCGGAGGGTCTCCCAAATATAGCTATTCAATAGAATTTAATTCCTTTGCAGAGTCTACTAAAGCCACTTCTCTGGATCCCATGTTATCGTGAAAATTGATATGTTGGTGTAGAGTCTCCAGATGTTAATCTTTGTGGATCTACCCGGCATAAAGCTGGTCTGGGTGGATAAGATCAATAATGTAATGTTGGAGTCTTGTAGCTAGTATTTTTGCACGTATTTTTGGCATCTGTGTTTATGAGGAAAATTGGGCATTAGAAACTGCACTGGTCGAGGTCTTTCCCCGGTTTCGGAACTACAACAATTAGGGCTTTACCAAATGAGGGAGGTGGAGTACGCCCACCTCAAAGGATTTCTGTAGCTTGCTTAGGAGCTTGGGGGCTAATTGTTCTGCTAGGGCTTTATACCAATTGGATGTGAGTCCATCCATGCCTGTTATTTTGTTGGGAGAGAGGGCTGCTATGGCTATTTTCACTTCCTCTACAGTTATTGGTTAATTGAGTGAGGTCTTGTCTTGTGGATGCATTTTGGGAATTGGTATTGTTTAAGAACTGAATGTGTCTGTTGTTGGGGTGTGATATTGTGGATTGATACAGGTCTTGATAGAAAGTTGCGAATTCTTGTACAATACATTTTGGGTCCGTTAGTACTGTCCCATCTGCCCCCTGTAAGGTTTACAATGGGGAAGCGCTGTAACCGAGGATAGCCACTCCATGGGGAGTGGATATGGTGGGAGCCCAGGGGTGTAGCCATTGGTGTTTGGAGGCAAAGACATGATGAAAGTAAATAGTAGATTTAATGGCAGCCAGAACACAGAAAACAAAAAGGCAGGAACAGGCAAAAAAGGCTAATCATGGTATCCACAAGGTGAGGGGAAAATGGGGAACACAGAAACAAAGGTGCTCACTCAGGAACAAAGTACAAGGTATTCAAAGACAAGGTTTCCAGGTAACATGATTCAGGTAACAGATAACAAGATTCAGGAACAAGATTCAGGAACAAGATTCAGGAACAAGATTCAGGAACAAGATTCAGGTAACAGTTCAGGAACAAACAAATTCATACATTCAATACATTCAATGACTCAGCCGTGAGCAAAGCTCATGGCGGGGTTTATAAAGGGAAGGTGATTAGGAATGGAAGACACATGAGGGTAAACGAGGTGGGTGGAAAACATACTGTGAACAGGCAGATAAACAGAAACATTAAACACAAGAGTTCAGGATCAGCCCCAAGAGCCCCCAGTGGCTCACGAGGCAAATGCAGCCAGTGTCCAGTGTCCAGAACCTCAAAAACAAGGGTTCGCTTCCCGGGCTGATCCTGACACCCCCCTTATGTTTGACATGGCTGTTGTGGGACTTTGTGTTTTCATTAAGTATGCCAATAATCTCTCATTTTTGTCACCCTGTTCAAAAAATTAGATTGATAGAGAAGGGCTTTCTTTGTTAGCAGGGTGTTCTGGCGATCTAGGGCAATGCATTTTACTTGTAGTTGTAAGTATGTCTGGGGTGTAGGATTTGAGGTGTGGTTGTTTTCAGCTTGTAGTGCCTTTGCCTCTGCTTGTTTTATAGTTTCTTGGGTTTGGCGGCGTGCTTGTGCTATAGCACCAGACAATACTTCTTGCTTTACTGCCTTACATGCGTCCCATAGTACTGCTTGGGGGTCAAATCTGCATTCTGTTCCCAGTAATATCTGTAGCCATCTGAGTTGGCTGCCTGCACTGTTTCATTAGTCAGCCACAGGGGGGTTTAGTCTCCATAGTCCATAGACCAGTGGAGGGAAAGCAGGGGTGGAGAGTGGTCAGAAAGGCTACGCGGTAGGAACTGCACCTTGTCTATGAGAGGGAGGTCGTCTGTAGTTACATGCTAGGTCTATCCTTGTGAAGGAGTGTTTGAGTGGCAGGAATATTCTCTAGCCTCTGGGTGCTTCCATCACCAAGTATCTGCTAGTTAAAAGGCTTCTGACTATTGTGCTAATTTGGTTAGGTCTACTGCTTAAGAGTGGAGATCAGTTTGCGGATACATTGTGAAGCTGAAGCCACCCAGTCGTCTCTTGACTTCCTGGAAAGTTGCCCTTTGCTGTTTCACTGCTGTTGAAAAATTAGGATAGAAGGAGAGTTGATGAGCTATTCTGAGGATGGTATCCCTTTCTCTGTAGTTTAGTAGGAAGAACCGTGGCGGGGCTCCCAGCAGAGGTGCTCTAGTGGGAATTCTGTGAGCCCTTTCCACAATAAAAACCTCTGAGAAGGTGTTTGCTCCAAACAGTTCTTTTAGCCAAGTTTCAGTGAATTGCTCAGGGTGTTGGCCTTCAGCCCTCTCTGGCAGTCTGACTATCCTGACGTTGTTGCACCTGTGCCTGTTTTCCAGGTCATCAGACTTTGTGTTTTGTAGGGGAGATACTTGGTCCTCTAGCGTTGGGACTCTAGCATTTTCTCTAGCATTTTCTACCATTTCTCACGTTCTGTAAGTCTTGCCTCAATCGTGATAGATCACTTTTGAGCTCTTCCAGTTGAGCGGTGTCTGTTGTACTGTTCCCTAGTGATTTTGGGCCAGCAGGTGTGGCAGGATAATCAACCAGGCTATGTTGCCAAGGGACTTTTAGTTGTTTATCACATTTTATTGAGCTGATTTGCGCAAATGGGGAAGCGCCCCAGTCTAGTAAGGCACTGCAGTCACACTCCCAATAAGGTTGCCCTCAAAGTCAGTGGTGAGTATGGTGCCCTCAATGTGCATCCCAGGTGGATGCCAGTGTCTTGGCATGGGGAAGGTCGTGGGTTGACCTTGGGGCTGGGTGACTGGGGCCCAGTTGTGCTGTGGAAAGTCTGGCTGACGCAGGCTCTGGCTCTGGTGTGCTGGGGGTGCTGCCTTTAGTTGGCTAGGCCTGGTGGGTTGCTGCTCAGGGTAGGCCTGTCACAGGGCACAAGTATGTGGTCGCTACTGGGGTCTCCTGTACACTCACCCATCTTTTGTGCCTGATAACTTTGTACTAAATATTGCTATTATATTATAATGGTTAGACACGAGCATAAACAGTGTTGCTATGCTTTTTCAGTAACACTAGCACTAATAAACCCCTTTACTAGAATTCACTTGGGTTTAAAAAGATGTACTGATGCATTCAGTATGACCATGTAATTTGTTTTTGCTTTAACAGTGAGAAAAATAGTTTTCAAACATTAATTTATTTTCAGGTTATTATGGTTTTTACTCAAAGCTTTCTCAATATAAAATCGCTGATGACAATGTTATCTGATTAAAAGAGATTAATTTTACCTGAATGTAGAATTCCTTTAGCTATCTTGCCAAGAATTTAAAAATACTAACAAAAAGGACCAACAACAACTGTATTCACGAGGCAGTCTCTGCATCTCTGTCAGTGGAACAGCACATTGTGTCTCATTATAGAAAAGCTTACAGTAGCTCTCTTAAGCTGTGAGAAACCAAAGTATACCTCCCAACTGCCCAACTGTCCTGTTTTTTTCGCGGGACAGTCCAGATTTTGACAGCTCAACCTGCAGTCCCGGATTGTTACAGAAATGTCCCAACTTTCTCTTTGATCTCCTGCCCTGAACAGCCAGAAAAATATACGATGTTTCTAAAACTTAACTGGCTTTTTGGCAGAGATCCCAGAATAAGTGGCAGGTGCACTTGGATACTTTTGTAACAATTTAAGATAAACAAAGATAAGATTGTAACAATTTAAGTCCCTTGAGGAAACTGTAACTTGCAGCTTAAGGGTAATTTCACTTTCATTAGAAAAAATTTAATTTCACATAAAAACCACAGAAATGTGTTCAAACTTGACAAATTTTGTAAATGGAACATGGTAATTAGGAGGTGTGGCCACAAAAATGGGTGTGGTCAAAAACATTGCCCTTTTTTTATTTCCAAAATGTTGGGAGGTATGCCAAAGGAGGCTGAAATTGATCTGAAATGTTAGTGCCCAAAGAATCCCAGCATCTCTATGTCTATATGGTCACTTCATTAAACAGCAAGAGCTTCTTTTTCAAAAGTGAAGTTGCTTTAAAGGGGTTGTAACTGATGACACTTTTTCTTTTAAACTCATGCAAGTGGTTATACAGTAGCTCCATACTAAGGGATGAAACAGATTTGCCATGTATTTTATAGCAAACTTTCGCTAACGTTCATTTCTACCTAGCAAAACTTTGTTAATACACATACGCTTAGGTCAATTTGAATAGGGCAGGTACACTTAGGTGATATACTGTATATGTCTTTATTAGTGATGTTGGTGCAAATGATTGAAGTGGCCAATTATTATTAAAAATGTCCTAGGAAGCAAAATAAGGACGAGATCCTCTAATGCCTTAGACAAAAGCCCACTCTAAAACTAATGTGGCATGCCCCTCAAAAGGTTAAAAAAAAATATTACAACAAAAATATTTAACATTTACAACTTTTACACACAATCTCGCTTTAAAATATGAAAAAACACCAGCATTTTTTTCTTTTTTATAACTTTTTGGCATACAGGATATGCTGTTACTGACATAAGATTGAGGAGGATGTAGTTTCATTTTAGCAGTTCTTCAGGTATAACCTGGCGAAGAAGACACTGGTGAAAAGGGTTACGTAATGGAAAATTCGCACTTTAGTTCGCCTGGCAAAAGGAAGGAAAACTTTGTTAGCAATGAACTCTTTCGCTAGCGAATTGTGCTCTACGCCTGTTAGTAAATTGGCGATGTCCCTGTGGATTGAATTTCTGTTGAATTTTCGCTAGCAACGGCCACTTCACCCTTTAGTGAATTTGCCCCCAAATTTTGAAATCCTCTACAAGGCATGCATCTGGATACTCAGCCAAATCAGAACCTTGTTTTACATTTTTAGGGCTCTTCCTCATGGCCCTTTTTCCTCCTCAGTCTAGACCTGTGCTCCACTGCGAATGAACACTTTTAACTGGAACGCAGGGGAGCACAGGTCCAGACGCAGTCAATTCTTCTTTAGGGGCTGTCCTCACGATGATGCATGTCATGATGCCAAACACAAGTGGAACATCTGGACACAGTATAGTGCAGGAAAATATGGTTGTGCCAAACAGTTGCTCCCTACTTGCCGAACAGTCTGCTGCTTGCCTGGTGCTAGGGTTCGGCAGGTGGTGAAACAAATAGACAGGGTTATTGGGAGGGGCTGGGGAAGACCTGGTGGTCTTGGTACACATAGTGATCTTCCTCATGGTCCTAGATCCTGTGGTTGAACTCTTTTAACTGGAACACAGGGGAGCACAGGTCCAGATGCAGTCAATTCTTCTTTAGGGGCTGTCCTCATGATAATGCATGTCATGATGCTGAATGCAGGTGGGAAATCTGGACGCAGAAGCGCAGGAAAATATGGTCGTGCAGAACAGTCTGCGCCCTACATGCTGAACAGTCTGCTGCTTGACTGGTGCTAGGGTTCGGCATGTGGTGGAACGAATATACAGGTTTTTGGGAGCGGCTGGGGAAGACCTGGCAGGTACCAATGACAAATTTAGAGGAGGTGGTGAAGTCCTCAAGAATGATTTTAAAAAAACTACTGTTAAGGACAGGGAGGACCACATGTCGTACAGTATGTTAAGTATGGTATCAGTATTAAATGTATGTTTGCAAATGCAAGGAGTCTGACTGGTAAAATGGCAGAGATGGAGGTGCTGGTGCTGGAGGGAAAATATGGTGTGACTGGTGTGGCCGAAACATGGCTGAATGTGTTGTATGACTGGGCAGTCAATATCAGTGATAATAATTTGTTTCAGCGGGACAGAGGCAATAGGAAAGGAGGATGGGTATGTCTATTTGTCAGCCAGGATGTAAAAGCTAATATAAATAATTTATGATATAAATAATATAAATGTTAGGAAATGAGGGGGCTGAAGTCTTATTGGTAGAGCTCTTCACTGACTGTAAAGAAGTAAAGAAGTTAATAGGAAAAAAGAGAAAGGTATTCAAAAACTATAAGTCTTTGGGGACAGAAGCTGCACTTAATGAATATAAGCACTATAATAAATCTTGTAAAACCGCAATCCGGAAGGCAAAGATAGGAAATGAGGAGCGCATTGTGGTAGAGACTAAAACTAACCCAAAAACATATACAATACAGTATATACAATAGAGGAATCAGAGCTTCAAGGCTTACTTCATAGCTGCACTGTTGGCTCAGCTCAAGCTAGTCAGTGGCTGACTCCGGATATGGTTCATAAAGCTTTAATAAAAATTTATGTGAAGAAAACACCAGGACTAGATGTCATGCACCCCTGGGTTCTAAAGCTTGGTTCAGTTTAAGACTGGTCTCTATTTCTGGTTTTCTCAGATTCCCATTCATCTGATATGCATTGGAATAAAGCTGATGTTGTTCCAATATTCAAAAAGGGATTATGATCTCAGCCGGGCAATTATAGGTCAGTAAGTTTGACATCCATGGTGGGCAAATTATTTGAAGGCTTGTGAAGGGATCACAATCAAAATTTTGTCCTAGTGAATGGCGTTATGAGAGTGATCAGCATGGCTTTATGAAGGATAGGTAGACAAATTTGATGTTTTTATGATGAGGTAAGTAAGATGTTGCCCCACAAAAGACTGCTTTCTAAACTTAGGCCTGTTGGACTTAATGAAGCTATTTGCACATGGATAGGAAACTGGGTACAGGATCAGGTACAGAGAATTGTTAATGGTACATTTTCTGTTTGGAGTAAGGTTCTTAGTGGGGTTCCTCAGGGCTCGGTTTTGGGTTCACTTTTATTTAACTTGTTCATTAATGACTTAGGGGAGGGTATTTTAAGTAATATATAAGTGTTTGCAGATGACACAAAACTATGCAATTAATTCCATCCAGGACCAACACAACTCATAATGTGGCAAATTAAAAAAAATAAAATAAATGAAGAACAATTGAAAAGTTGCTAAGAACTGGCTATTCTCTAACATACTAGAAATTAATTTTAAGATGAACCACCCTTTTAAAAATTATTTTCAACATTGTTACAGAAAATCTAAAATATATCTGGTTTCTTGACAGTTGATCTCAGTTTATCTATTTTTTCCCAACCTTAGTAACTATAGAACTTTAAAATGTATTAATTTTGTTTGTGATAATGGTTGCTAGCCTACAAGGTTTTATTATACAACATCACTAAAGTGTGAATTCACAAAAAACACCATGAGACCTTGTACTGTACTTAACAAAACATCACCTTATAGGAGAAAATGTATTATACAGTCATAGAAACAGACTCATACCATTCAACAATTACAATGGCATACAAAATGCGTAACTGAAAAGTGATTGATTCAGCTTGCAATCAACATGTTACATTGATCTCCTTGAAAATCTGACAGTTTAGACTGAATAGGAACACTTACTGACAGCCTGCAATCTTAAGACTACCATGCAAAAATCACATTTATAATATATGACATCAAAAGTGATATCATAATAAATAGTACTATTTCTAGCACTTTAGCCTTTCTCTTCAAATGTGGTAATTTATGGAAAATATATTGTGCAGGGTGCTGAAATAGCTGTACCTTAAATGTGATTTTTTTTTTCAGTCTCCCTCTGTAAAAGGCAATCACAGCTAATATTGCACTGCAGAGAGTTCAGCAAATCCTGCAGAGTAACTAAATAAGTGTATCAATATAATAGTGGTTTTTGAAAACAGTTACATAATCTGTAATCCTCATACAGAAAGTACTCTGCTTGCTGCAGTTTTTTAGGTACAGGTATATGATCCGTTATCTGAAAACCCATTATCCAGAAAGCAGTCTCCTATAGACTCCATTTTATCCAACACCAAATTTTTAAAAGTGATTTCTGTTTTCTCTGCAATGTAAAATTTAAATGTACATTGTACATGATCAAAACTAAGATATAATGAATCCTTATTGGAAGCAAAACCAGTCTATTGGGTTTATTAAATGTTTACATGTTTTTATATAGACTTAAGGTATGAAGGTCCAAATTAAGGAAAGATCCATTATCTGGAAAGCGACAGGTCCCGAGCATTCTGGAAAAAGGTCCCAAACCTGTATACTGTAATATTAAAGGTTTAAATGACATTCCTCTTCTAAAGGGAAGCAACATGCAAAGCTTAAAAAACATTGATGAATTTATTTCAAAGTCAGGTCACTGCCATCATCATCTCCTAGTTTCCTTTTGAAAGTGGTGACATGCAATTAGTGGTGTTTTGACCTCTGTTGTTCTCCACAAAGCACTGTGCCCATGTTTTGTAGCATTTGCTAAGGGCTAGTCCACACGGGGAGATAGCCACGCGTTTGCGGTCGCGGCGACAAAGCGCCGCGCCAGTTGCCGCGACCGGCGCAGGCGACAGTTTTGTATAAGCGCCTATGTAAAAACGCCTGTGCTAACCACACGAGGCGATGCGCTTTTCAACAGTCGCCTGAAAAAGCCTGGCGAGGCATTTTCAGGCGACTGTTGAAAAGCGCATCGCCTCGTGTGGTTAGCACAGGCGTTTTTACATAGGCGCCCATACAAAACTGTCGCCTGCGCCGGTCGCGGCGACTGGCGCGGCGCTTTGTCGCCGCGACCGCAAACGCGTGGCTATCTCCCCGTGTGGAATAGCCCTAAGTGTATTGAGGCATTCTGCTTGCAGGTACTACTGCCTACTTAGAAGAGAGTGATAATGCTAAAGGTGCCATTTTTTTGTTGCCTAGAGTCATTGCAGCAAGGCCAGTGCTTCAAGTATTTTAGCAGGTGTTTTCTCTGTGTGTTAGCAGATATAAATATTGTAAAATTATGTGATGGGTTAGGGAAAAAATATATGATTAAAACCAATAGCATGAGTTAAAATAATCAGTGAAAAAATACATGAAAAAGTATAGAAAATTCCATATGACTAAACAAACCCGTATCACCACGGACAATTCTCATCCCCCCTGTCACCCTAAGGTAACTTCTGTGCTGCCACCCCCTCCCCCCACACTAACCTTTCTGGGGGGTCCAGGGGGGTATACAACACTAGTGCAGAGCATGTAATAGCACGTTCTTGCACTATAAGAGCCGAATTTCTACTTAAAAAAAGTTTTTGTCACTTGCAGTCTTGTATATATACCTATAGCAACCAATAACCAATAAAAATTAAAAAAAGAAATTAAAACAGTGGATGCAGGGGCATTTATGGGCCAACAGATGTCCAATGTGAGCTTTAGAAAAAATGGATTACTCAGTTTTCATACATAGCTCTGCGGTAATGTGACAAAACAATTAGAAAATCCAGCTAGAAGGGCTGCACAGACTGCATTAATTTAAATGCATTATTTCAATTTGTTTGTCTCCGCACCTCCTAACAAGACACCAGTACTGTTAATGCGTCCAATATATTGAGGATGTGCTGACAATTCTATAAATACATATGAAAAAAAATATCCCAAAGAAAGGAACTACCAAGAAGAATTCTTATTGTCGCACCATCCCAAAATTTATAAAACAAGATTATTATGCGTGGAAAGAGAAAACACTACTTCAAGTGATCAATTCATTGTTATAAAAATTCATTAGGACTTTCAATAAATAAAGTGTAAAAAGTGAGAGACTATTGTTATTTGTATCTATTTCTCTTGTGCAAAAGGTGCTAATTAAGGTGGTTAATTCATCGTTTGTATTTATTCATTAGGATAGAAAGATATAAAGTGCTTTTTGTTATGCAAAAAGTACCAAGTCTGTAGTAGGTCGTAATCAGTTTACTGGTGAAAACATAGTATAAAGAATGGAATAAAACGTGACATTTAATGGTCTGTTAAAAAGTAGTTCATAAGGGCAAAATCAATTAGGTTTAAAATAATTAAAATACTTGATCCGGTGTGGGGTATTCAGGATACTCAGCGTATGTAGCAATTACCCACTGGCCCCACCGTAATCTTACATCAGACCTCTTAGCCCTGAAGAATAAATTGTCCTTTATGGTGAATTAAATGGGGAAAAATATGAGTATAAGTTGGGCAGTGTTGCTTAAAACGCTGCAATTATGTGGTGAAATAATAACATTAGGATATCAGTGAATCAATCACTAGAAAAGGGAATTTAGACCAAATACTTGTGTCTAAATAATGCAGATGGATCTATGAACTTGGCACCTTAACACCAGGACGTCTCAATGAAAGTTTATCGTTACATACTTATATAGGCAATTGATTGATTCAAATAACAATAGTCTCTCACTTTTTACACTTTATTTATTGAAAGTCCTAATGAATTTTTATAACACAGAATCAATCACTTGAAGTAGTGTTTTCTCTTTCCACGCATACTAATCTTGTTTTATGAATTTTGGGATGGTGCGACTGTTGTCTTCCGTGGAAGTCCAGGTCTTTTTGCATTGCTGAGTTCACCAGTGCTTTCTTTCTTTCTCAGTATGTACCAAACTGTAAATTTTGCCATTCCTAATATTGTAGCAATTTCTTTGGATGGGTTTTTCTGGTTTTGCAGCTTAAGGATGGCTTGTTTCACCTGCATGGAGAGTTCTTTGACTGCCTGTTGTCTGTTCACAGCAAAATCATCCACATACAAGCACCCCCCTCAAATCAACTTCAGGGCTTTTATCTGCTTAAAGGAGAAGGAAAGCTATGGAGGCATTTTATTGCCAATAGATTAGCTGCAATAGTGCAAGCTAGAATGCTATATTTATTCTGCAGAATGTTTTACCATACCTGAGTAAAAAGCTCTAGAAACTCTCTGTTTGTTTAGGATAGGAGCTGCACTATTAACATGGTGTGACATCACTTCCTGCCTGAGTCTCTCCCTGCTCTGGGCTCAGATTACAGTAGAAAAGGGAGGGGGGTGGGGAAGAGGAGCAAACTGAGCATGCTCTTGCCCAGGGCAATGAGGTTTAAGATGAAGGCAGGAAGTCTGATACAGAAGCCCATGAGTACACAATAGAAGGAAATAAATGCAGTGTTTCTTTTGACAGGGGACTCAGAGCAGCATTACTTTGGGGGTTTACTGGTATATTTAGATGGACCTTTCTGATAAGGCTTACTTAATTTTAACCATTCCTTCTCCTTTAATTGATAATGACATAACGAAGGAATTGCCAATGAAATAGCCTTTGAGTCAATGGTCCAATTACTTTTGAGCCCCTGAAATTAAGTGCTTGTGTTAAAAAAAGGCTTTAGTTGCTCACATTTTTATGCAATATTTTTGTTCAACCCACTAAATTAAAGCTGAAAGTCTGCAGTTCAACTGCATCTGAGTTGTTTCATTTAAAATTTATTGTGGTAATGTACAGAACTAAAATTAGAAAAAAGTTATCTCTGTCCAAAGATTTATGGGCCTAACTTTATTATATAGATAATATCTGTGCTCAAAAGTGTTCTGATTTATTAGCTGTCTCTGCGTTTGTAAACAAGTAATACAGTATATAAACTATAGAGGGTACTTTTGGTTAATCAGCAACATGATAACTAAGGAGGTAACTTATCAAAATTTGGATTTAAGTAGTTTTAGTGGTTTGAACCACAAGATTCATGTTTTAAAAAACTATGAATGTCATGTTATTTATTAAAAGATCCAAATATAAAAATGTGAACCAAAAAATACACAGAAGAAATCCTAAAATCTTAAAATCCTTGATTTTATAGAGATTTTTGTGTGCTTACAAAAAAGCCAAAAAAACCAATAATTTCTAAAATCATAAAGCAAAGAAAAATGTTAAAAAAAAGGACAGCCCCCTTTGACTTCTACATGGGCTTGGCAGCTTTCAGAGGGCAAAGTTTTTTTATAAGTTTTTTTGTGGTTTTTACCTGTGGAGGCTTATTTATTAAAAGCTGTATTTTAGTGCTTTTAGGAACCACGCTAAAACACACAAACTGTAAAAACCACAAATTGTCATTGGATTTATTAAAAGTTCTGAATATAAGATGTAAAAAGAAAATGATGAACAATTCAGAAAGAAAATTTCTGGTAGCGAAAAACCTGAAAACCTCTAAAATTCAGATGGTCCAATAGGACCTCCCATTGACTTTTACAGCATCTCGACAACTTTTACTTGAAGTGAAGTAAGCATTTAAGGCTTTTGTGTTTTTTCACTCAATACATTTTTATAAATATACGATAATCACATTTTTTTTGTGATGCCTAAAAAAAAATCACTATTTGATTGTTAGTAAATGGACCCCATAATTGACAAAGTTTGAGGTTTAGAGTTATTGGTATAATGCACGATTGTTAGTGCAAAAACATACAAATGACGAAATGCAAACTGAAGGAAACAGCAGCAGGCAAAAAATAGTCCAATATGTAGTACACAGGGGGTTAAGAAGCCCCTAGTGTACCACCCAAAGTCAATATCCAGGCAAAAGTCAAGGCTGTCTACAATCAGCTTAGTCTGAATCAAAGCAGAAGGGTCAGAGTAAAAGTAATTTAAGGGAACTCACTAACCAATACCTTTTTTAGGTCATTGAATCCAGGTTCTTGATAATGTCATGTGGCGGGACGTCACAGCACACTGTTGTGATGAGGCCGAGGATGCCACCATCTTGAAAATGAAGCAATGGAGCATTTCCTGACAGTATCCAACCAGACCACCAAGACCAGGTTTCTGGGGAAATGGTCTGTAAAACTGTTTTAACAGCCTTGTAACATAAAGGTGTGAATGCTTAACCAAGGAACATTCTTGTTGGTCGTCAACAATGACAGGTGTAGGAGGAGATTGCCTGGAAGAGAAACAATTGGAGATTCCAGGTTTAACCCTTTAAGTGCCAGCAGAATTTC
Source organism: Xenopus laevis (assembly GCF_017654675.1). NCBI lineage: Eukaryota > Metazoa > Chordata > Amphibia > Anura > Pipidae > Xenopus > Xenopus laevis. The sequence continues at coordinate 61,177,544 of NC_054382.1, forward strand.
ACATTTTGGTTACGCGAAATGCCAGCCGTTTTTGAATCATTTTGTGCTCTCTCACTTTAGGGGCATTTTCTGAGGGGAAACCTATAGTTTACCTAGGAAAACTATAAATAGTTTTTTTCGGTAGAAACTGAGCTTTCTAAATCTGCCTGAGTTTTCATGTATTTCCACCTGTGCAAAAAAATTTATAGTGCTAAATACCAAAAAAAAATGAAAAATTACCATTTTTCATCGTATATCAATTTATACCAGAAAAATATTTCATTTTACGGAGGAAAATCCAACTGATCTGGAAAGCCTTATGTCTCTCGAACGTGCCAATACCACATATGTATAGTTTTAGGGAGATTTAGGACTTCTGTACCTCAAAAACTCCCGGCAGTATATTACCGAATTTTGAAAGCACTAAGGCAGAAAACGGCATGCTTTAGATTCCAAGGCAAAAAATCCTGAAACCGTAGGTTTACCCCAGAAAACCATACATTTTTGAAAAGTACACATTCTGCCGATTACAGAATGGGTAACTATGTCTCGCTACTCCCAACTACCAAACATAAAAGCTTGTCTGAAAATAGCGGTTTTTCATAAAAAAATTCAAAATTCTGAAAAATCATTTCAAAGGTTTTATTTTGCTGCTCCGCATATCCCAAACTATATTACCGTATATACTCGCGTATAAGCCGAGTTTTTCAGCACCCAAAATGTGCTGAAAAACTCGACCTCGGCTTATACGCGGGTCATACGCCAATCCCTCACCGGATCCCTCACCTCCCTCTCCCATAGCGCATCAGGACTCTGTGACTGACGATCGCCGCCCGGAGCAGGTCCAGGAGCTCCGGGCGGCGCGTCCTTCCCTGCCGGCGTCCTTCCAAAATGGCGGCGCCCATGGCCGCCACGTGGGTAGAGGCGCCGGCGCCGCTACCCACGTGGCGGCCATGGGCGCCGCCATTTTGGGAGCGACGCCGGCAGGGAAGGACGCGCCGCCCGGAGCTCCTGGACCTGCTCCGGGCGGCGATCGTCAGTCACAGAGTCCTGATGCGCTATGGGAGAGGGAGGTGAGGGATCCGATATTACGGGATTTGAATTTCTACGCTGGACCTTCCTTACGCCCGGATTTGCTTGCGGCCAGGTAGGCTTTACATTCGGTGCTTTCCTTCTATCTTGGCGCAGTCGCTCTTTATTCTCCCTCGCAGTGCAGGGGAGCCGGCATCGATCGCGTGTAAAAAAAAACTTTCAGGAGAGATGGTTGGGAAGTAAAAATGGCTCCCCCGCCTCCCTCTAAGCCGCCTTGGGCCCGGTGGTGGAATGTTGTGTGTGCAGTTGAGTTGGTTGGGGGCTAGAAGTAAAGCCGGCACCCCCTGTCGCTACACATGACGGGGCCTGACACCTCCTGACGACGCCTTCTACTTACGGTAACTGGGGGAAGCAGCCACTCTGTATGGTTAGGGGTAGAGTCGCTGGGGAACATGCCTTCTACTGTTTCCCTGTGGCCCCTAACTTTTTGTCTTCCTACTGTCTACTACATACTGTACTATCCTGGCTAGCCCCATATCTATCATCTATCTATCTATCACTGCTGCTCTTAGCACCTGTATTTTATTTATATATGTGGCTATTGAGTGGATCTGTTGGGATGTTTGTTCCCTTTGTTATGAGATGGGTACGACTAGCTGCTGCCTGGCCAATCAATTACATTTTTTTTTAAACTTGTGCTTGTTTTTATGAATTAATGTTTTAAGCATCATGGCTTGATTTTTAACATTAAACCGACTGTTTGATATTTCTGAGACTTTTCTGAGTTGTGTCTAGGCTTATACGCGAGTCAATACGTTTTTCTGGGTTTCATAGGTAAAATTAGGTACCTCGGCTTATACGCGGGTCGGCTTATACACGAGTATATACGGTAGGTACCAAGAAAAAGCACCTGAAATATGATTGCCAGGGGTCCACTGAACAGTTTGATACCCATTATGCATAGGTTTACCAAAGTATCTGGCATTTAGAGACACCAATATGAAGTTAGCACATCCAAATTGTTCAGGACTTTACTTCAGCTACTGAGAAATCAACACATTGACTGCATTTTTTGTGGGGTAAAAACACAGAAATATATGTTTACCCCCCAAAACCCATATATTTTTGGAAAGTACACATTCTACTGAAGCTAAAATGGGTACCCATGCCTTTCTGCTCCAAACTACTGAGTCGCAAGGCTTTCCCAAAATTGTCGGTTTTGGTGAAATATCTGAAAATTGCCTCAAACCTTCAGCTTCCCAGCACCATATCGCCCATGTATCATTACGTACTAAGAAAAAGCACCCTAAATATGATTGCCAGGGTTCCTCTGAACATTTTGGTAGTCATTGTTCATAAGTTTACCAAAGTATCTGGCATTTAGAGGCCCCAAAATGAAGTTAGCGCATACAAATAGTCCTGTGGGTAACTTCAGCTAATGAAAAATCAACACATTGACTGCATTTTTGTGGGGTGAAAACACAGAAATATATGTTTACCCCCCAAACCCATATATTTTTGGAAAGTACACATTCTACTGAATCTAAAATGGGTACCCATGCCTTTCTGCTCCAAACTACTGAGTCGCAAGGCTTTCCCAAAGTTGTCGGTTTTGGTGAAATATCTGAAAATTGCCTCAAAGCTTCAACTTCCCAGCACCATATCACCCATGTGTCATTATGTACTAAGAAAAAGCACCCTAAATATGATTGCCAGGGTTCCTCCAAACAGTTTGGTGGCCATTGTTCATAGGTTTACCAAAGTATCTGGCATTTAGAGGCCCCAAAATGAAGTTAGCGCATACAAACAGTCCCGTGGGTAACCAGCTAATGAAAAATCAACACATTGACTGCATTTTTGTGGGGTAAAAACACAGAAATATATGTTTACCCCCCAAAACCCATATATTTTTGGAAAGTACACATTCTACTGAAGCTAAAATGGGTACCCATGCCTTTCTGCTCCAAACTACTGAGTCGCAAGGCTTTCCCAAAATTGTCGGTTTTGGTGAAATATCTGAAAATTGCCTCAAACCTTCAGCTTCCCAGCACCATATCGCCCATGTATCATTACGTACTAAGAAAAAGCACCCTAAATATGATTGCCAGGGTTCCTCTGAACATTTTGGTAGTCATTGTTCATAAGTTTACCAAAGTATCTGGCATTTAGAGGCCCCAAAATGAAGTTAGCGCATACAAATAGTCCTGTGGGTAACTTCAGCTAATGAAAAATCAACACATTGACTGCATTTTTGTGGGGTGAAAACACAGAAATATATGTTTACCCCCCAAACCCATATATTTTTGGAAAGTACACATTCTACTGAATCTAAAATGGGTACCCATGCCTTTCTGCTCCAAACTACTGAGTCGCAAGGCTTTCCCAAAGTTGTCGGTTTTGGTGAAATATCTGAAAATTGCCTCAAAGCTTCAACTTCCCAGCACCATATCACCCATGTGTCATTATGTACTAAGAAAAAGCACCCTAAATATGATTGCCAGGGTTCCTCCAAACAGTTTGGTGGCCATTGTTCATAGGTTTACCAAAGTATCTGGCATTTAGAGGCCCCAAAATGAAGTTAGCGCATACAAACAGTCCCGTGGGTAACCAGCTAATGAAAAATCAACACATTGACTGCATTTTTGTGGGGTAAAAACACAGAAATATATGTTTACCCCCCAAAACCCATATATTTTTGGAAAGTACACATTCTACCGAATCTAAAATGGGTACCCATGCCTTTCTGCTCCAAACTACTGAGTCGCAAGGCTTTCCCACAATTGTCGGTTTTGGTGAAATATCTGAAAATTGCCTCAAAGCTTCAACTTCTCAGCACCATATCACCCATGTATCGTTATGCACCAAGAAAAAGCACCCTAAATATGATTGCCAGGGTTCCTCCGAACAGTTTGGTGGCCATTGTTCATAGGTTTACCAAAGTAGCTGGCATTTAGGGGCCCCAAAATGAAGTTAGTGCATACAAATAGTCCTGTGGGTAACTTCAGCTAATGAAAGAGCAACACATTGACTGCATTTTTGTGGGGTAAAAACACAGAAATATATGTTTACCCCCCAAACCCATACATTTTTGGAAAGTACACATTCTACAGAATCTAAAATGGGTACCCATGCCTTATTGCTCCAAACTACTGAGTCGCAAGGCTTTCCCAAAGTTGTCGGTTTTGGTGAAATATCTGAAAATTGCCTCAAAGCTTCAACTTCCCAGCACCATATCACCCATGTGTCATTATGTACTAAGAAAAAGCACCCTAAATATGATTGCCAGGGTTCCTCTGAACATTTTGGTGGCCATTGTTCATAAGTTTACCAAAGTATCTGGCATTTAGAGGCCCCAAAATGAAGTTAGCGCATACAAACAGTCCCGTGGGTAACTTCAGCTAATGAAAAATCAACACATTGACTGCATTTTTGTGGGGTAAAAACACAGAAATATATGTTTACCCCCAAAACCCATATATTTTTGGAAAGTACACATTCTACCGAATCTAAAATGGGTACCCATGCCTTTCTGCTCCAAACTACTGAGTCGCAAGGCTTTCCCACAATTGTCGGTTTTGGTGAAATATCTGAAAATTGCCTCAAAGCTTCAACTTCCCAGCACCATATCACCCATGTGTCATCATGTACTAAGAAAAAGCACCCTAAATATGATTGCCAGGGTTCCTCTGAACATTTTGGTGGCCATTGTTCATAAGTTTACCAAAGTATCTGGCATTTAGAGGCCCCAAAATGAAGTTAGCGCATACAAACAGTCCCGTGGGTAAATTCAGCTAATGAAAAATCAACACATTGACTGCATTTTGGTGGGGTAAAAACACAGAAATATATGTTTACCCCCCAACCCCATATATTTTTGGAAAGTACACATTCTACAGAATCTAAAATGGGTACCCATGCCTTTCTGCTCCAAACTACTGAGTCGCAAGGCTTTGCCAAATTTGGCGGTTTGGGTGAAATATCTGGAAATTGCCTCAAAGCTTCAACTTTCCAGCATCGTATTGTCCATGTATCATTACCAGCATAAAGCATCCTAAAAATAAACATAGGGGTCTACTAAACAGTTTGATGCCCAATGTGCATAGATATACCAAACTATGTGGTGCACAGAGACCCCCAAATGACAACATGTATAGACATTTTCACCGCTGACACTGGCTGCTGCAATAAACCACCCGGTGTGTGTATTATGCGACATTAGACCACCTAACAGTACAGAGACCCCAGAAAACCATATATTTTCAGAAAGTACACATTCTGACGAATCCAATATGGGTAAATAAGTGTTTCTACTGCAAACTGCCAAACTGCAAAGCAATGCTGAACATAACGGTTTTTATCAAATTTCTGAAAATTGTCACAAAGCTTGAATTTTACCCCATTATATGCCCCACATTTCGTAACTTATCAGCATAAAACATCCTAAATATGAACGCCAGGGGTCTACTGAACACTTTGATGCCCAATATGCATAGATATACCAAACTATGTGGCGCACAGAGACCCCCAAATGACAATAGTGTATATAAATTTTCACAGCTGACGCGCTGGCTGCTGCAATATAAGCACCTGGTGTGTGTATTATGCGACATTAGACCCCCCTAACAGTACAGAGACCCCAGAAAACCCTATATTTTCAGAAAGTACACATTCTGACTAATCCAATATGGGTAAATAAGTGTTTCTACTGCAAACTGCCAAACTGCAAAGCAATGCTGAACATAACGGTTTTTTATCAAATTTCTGAAAATCGTCACAAAGCTTGAATTCTACCCCATTATATGCCACACATTTCGTAATTTATCAGCATAAAACATCCTAAATTTGAACGCCAGGTGTCTACTGAACACTTTGATGCCCAGTATGCATAGATATACCAAACTATGTGGCGCACAGAGACCCCCAAATGACAATAGTGTATATACATTTTCACGGCTGACGCGCTGGCTGCTGCAATATAAGCACCTGGTGTGTGTATTATGCAACATTAGACCCCCCTAACAGTACAGAGACCCCAGAAAACCATATATTTTCAGAAAGTACACATTCTGACGAATCCAATATGGGTAAATAAGTGTTTATACTGCAAACTGCCAAACTGCAAAGCAATGCTGAACATAACGGTTTTTATCAAATTTCTGAAAATCGTCACAAAGCTTGAATTTTACCCCATTATATGCCACACATTTTGTAACGTATCAGCATAAAACATCCTAAATATGAATGCCAGGGGTCTACTGAACACTTTGATGCCCAATATGCATAGATATACCAAACTATGTGGCGCACAGAGACCCCCAAATGACAATAGTGTATATACATTTTCAAGGCTGACGCGCTGGCTGCTGCAATATGAGCACCTGGTGTGTGTATTATGCGACATTAGACCCCCCTAACAGTACAGAGACCCCAGAAAACCATATATTTTCAGAAAGTACACATTCTGACGAATCCAATATGGGTAAATAAGTGTTTCTACTGCAAACTGCCAAACTGCAAATCAATGCTGAACGTAACGGTTTTTATCAAATTTCTGAAAATCGTCACAAAGCTTGAATTTTACCCCATTATATGCCCCACATTTCGTAACTTATCAGCATAAAACATCCTAAATATGAACGCCAGGGGTCTACTGAACACTTTGATGCCCAATATGCATAGATATACCAAACTATGTGGCGCACAGAGACCACCAAATGACAATAGTGTATATACATTTTCACGGCTGACGCGCTGGCTGCTGCAATATAAGCACCTGGTGTGTGTATTATGCGACATTAGACCCCCCTAACAGTACAGAGACCCCAGAAAACCATATATTTTCAGAAAGTACACATTCTGACGAATCCAATATGGGTAAATAAGTGTTTCTACTGCAAACTGCCAAACTGCAAATCAATGCTGAACGTAACGGTTTTTATCAAATTTCTGAAAATCGTCACAAAGCTTGAATTTTACCCCATTATATGCCCCACATTTCGTAACTTATCAGCATAAAACATCCTAAATATGAACGCCAGGGGTCTACTGAACACTTTGATGCCCAATATGCATAGATATACCAAACTATGTGGCGCACAGAGACCACCAAATGACAATAGTGTATATACATTTTCACGGCTGACGCGCTGGCTGCTGCAATATAAGCACCTGGTGTGTGTATTATGCGACATTAGACCCCCCTAACAGTACAGAGACCCCAGAAAACCATATATTTTCAGAAAGTACACATTCTGACGAATCCAATATGGGTAAATATGTGTTTCTACTGCAAACTGCCAAACTGCAAAGCAATGCTGAACATAACGGTTTTTATCAAATTTCTGAAAATCGTCAGAAAGATTGAATTTTACCCCATTATATGCCCCACATTTCGTAACGTATCAGCATAAAACATCCTAAATATGAACGCCAAGGGTCTACTGAACACTTTGATGCCCAATATGCATAGATATACCAAACTATGTGGCGCACAGAGACCACCAAATGACAATAGTGTATATACATTTTCACGGCTGACGCGCTGGCTGCTGCAATATAAGCACCTGGTGTGTGTATTATGCGACATTAGACCCCCCTAACAGTACAGAGACCCCAGAAAACCATATATTTTCAGAAAGTACACATTCTGACGAATCCAATATGGGTAAATAAGTGTTTCTACTGCAAACTGCCAAACTGCAAATCAATGCTGAACGTAACGGTTTTTATCAAATTTCTGAAAATCGTCACAAAGCTTGAATTTTACCCCATTATATGCCCCACATTTCGTAACTTATCAGCATAAAACATCCTAAATATGAACGCCAGGGGTCTACTGAACACTTTGATGCCCAATATGCATAGATATACCAAACTATGTGGCGCACAGAGACCACCAAATGACAATAGTGTATATACATTTTCACGGCTGACGCGCTGGCTGCTGCAATATAAGCACCTGGTGTGTGTATTATGCGACATTAGACCCCCCTAACAGTACAGAGACCCCAGAAAACCATATATTTTCAGAAAGTACACATTCTGACGAATCCAATATGGGTAAATATGTGTTTCTACTGCAAACTGCCAAACTGCAAAGCAATGCTGAACATAACGGTTTTTATCAAATTTCTGAAAATCGTCAGAAAGATTGAATTTTACCCCATTATATGCCCCACATTTCGTAACGTATCAGCATAAAACATCCTAAATATGAACGCCAAGGGTCTACTGAACACTTTGATGCCCAATATGCATAGATATACCAAACTATGTGGCGCACAGAGACCACCAAATGACAATAGTGTATATACATTTTCACGGCTGACGCGCTGGCTGCTGCAATATAAGCACCTGGTGTGTGTATTATGCGACATTAGACCCCCCTAACAGTACAGAGACCCCAGAAAACCATATATTTTCAGAAAGTACACATTCTGACGAATCCAATATGGGTAAATAAGTGTTTCTACTGCAAACTGCCAAACTGCAAATCAATGCTGAACGTAACGGTTTTTATCAAATTTCTGAAAATCGTCACAAAGCTTGAATTTTACCCCATTATATGCCCCACATTTCGTAACTTATCAGCATAAAACATCCTAAATATGAACGCCAGGGGTCTACTGAACACTTTGATGCCCAATATGCATAGATATACCAAACTATGTGGCGCACAGAGACCACCAAATGACAATAGTGTATATACATTTTCACGGCTGACGCGCTGGCTGCTGCAATATAAGCACCTGGTGTGTGTATTATGCGACATTAGACCCCCCTAACAGTACAGAGACCCCAGAAAACCATATATTTTCAGAAAGTACACATTCTGACGAATCCAATATGGGTAAATATGTGTTTCTACTGCAAACTGCCAAACTGCAAAGCAATGCTGAACATAACGGTTTTTATCAAATTTCTGAAAATCGTCAGAAAGATTGAATTTTACCCCATTATATGCCCCACATTTCGTAACGTATCAGCATAAAACATCCTAAATATGAACGCCAAGGGTCTACTGAACACTTTGATGCCCAATATGCATAGATATACCAAACTATGTGGCGCACAGAGACCACCAAATGACAATAGTGTATATACATTTTCACGGCTGACGCGCTGGCTGCTGCAATATAAGCACCTGGTGTGTGTATTATGCGAGATTAGACCCCCCTAACAGTACAGAGACCCCAGAAAACCATATATTTTCAGAAAGTACACATTCTGACGAATCCAATATGGGTAAATATGTGTTTCTACTGCAAACTGCCAAACTGCAAAGCAATGCTGAACATAACGGTTTTTATCAAATTTCTGAAAATTGGCAGAAAGCTTGAATTTTACCCCATTATATGCCCCACATTTCGTAACGTATCAGCATAAAACATCCTAAATATGAACGCCAAGGGTCTACTGAACACTTTGATGCCCAATATGCATAGATATACCAAACTATGTGGCGCACAGAGACCACCAAATGACAATAGTGTATATACATTTTCACGGCTGACGCGCTGGCTGCTGCAATATAAGCACCTGGTGTGTGTATTATGCGACATTAGACCCCCCTAACAGTACAGAGACCCCAGAAAACCATATATTTTCAGAAAGTACACATTCTGATGAATCCAATATGGGTAAATATGTGTTTCTACTGCAAACTGCCAAACTGCAAAGCAATGCTGAACATAACGGTTTTTATCAAATTTCTGAAAATTGGCAGAAAGCTTGACTTTTACCCCATTATATGCCCCACATTTCGTAACGTATCAGCATAAAACATCCTAAATATGAACACCTGGTGTCTACTGAACACTTTGATGCCCAATATGCATAGATATACCAAACTATGTGGTGCACAGAGACCCCCAAATGGATATATAGTATATAAAATTTACAAGGCAAAACAAAATAAGGCAGTAAAGAGTGAAATGCAAAAAAATCCAATAAAACCACAAAAATCAATGTTTTTTTTTGCAGACTAGTGTTATCGGCTGTCAGAATCACAGATTGAATATTTTAGCTGGGCCAAACAGGTTCTATGGCTAGAAACAAGTGAACACAACATATGCAGAGCTGAAAATGCAATAAAATGGCTAAAAATTCAATAAAATGGCTAAAAATGCACCAAAATACCCAAAATTGCAATATAATCACCGAAATAACATACAAAAGGTATTGCACAGTACGGTTAGCGAATACGCTATTCGTAATGGCAATAAAACATTTTTTTCAGCCAAAAAAAGAGACGATGCGATAAGAAAAAAAAAAAAAGCCACAATGCCATGTATGTGCGTGTGCGTGTGTACAAATGGTAAATTACATGTTATGTGCGCGTGTGTGCGTTTGCACATGTGTGTAAGTGCAGTGAGTGTAAGTGACCCCCCCAATCCCCAAAAATGTATGTGTAAGTGTGTGTAAGTGTGAATCTAAGTGTGTATTACTGTAATAAGTGTGTGTTGGTGTGTTTGTGTGTGTAATTGTTGCACTAACCTGAAAAAATCGATGGAGACTGTTGCAGGCGATCAGGAAGAGCCCCTGGAAGACATCTGCCTCGTGGTTCCTGTCTGTGTGCTGTGGGGGCGGAGATCGACGATCCGGTGCAGGCTGCAGCAGCAGGACACGTAAGTAACACGTGCCTGCTGCTGTTTTTGGGCCCCTGGGCGATCGCGCCCCAGGGGCCACTTGATCCCCTGCTCTGCTCGTTGCCTAGGGGCAGGGGATCGAGCAGGAACGGAGCGAGCGGCTCTAACAGCCGCTCCTCCGCTCCTGAACCCGGAAGTGCTGCAGAACGTAGAATCTACGTTCTGTGGCATTTCAAGTACCTTTGCCACAGAACGTAGATTCTACGATCTGTGGCATTTAAAGGGTTAATAAGAGACACATAAAACACATCGGGGATGCGTGTCTCAGGGGGAAATTGGAGTCGGACAGGCACAGGGTTGACAATTTCTAGAATAGGGAAAGGACCAATTAACTTAGGTGGATATTTATAGTAGAGAAACAATCTTTGTGCCTGAAGGAGAAGGTGTTTGCTTCATGTTGGCATATATCTTTTGTACAAAGAGCTCTTCTCCAAATTCATGTTAGTGGAAAGAGAAAAGTCTTGGGGAAATGATAGGAGGTTAGCTCAGTAGAGGAACAAGCAGAGTTATTTTGAGCGAAATTCTTCCCAAGGAAGGAGATTTGACCAGTCATGCTGGCAGAGGGAGGTACACATGGCATCTTAAGAATTGTTAGAGATCTTGGTTAGCTCATTCAGCAGCTCAATTGGACTGAGGATGGTATGCAGAGGAAAACAGAGAGATGGCAAGAAACCTCCAAAACTTGTGCCATCTTGCTGGAGTGATCAATTATGACTTTGTTCCCATTAGAAGGTGGTAATTCAACAATAAAATCCATGGCTAAATTGGTCCATAGACAAGAGGGAACTGTTAGGGGGTTGCAACAGACCACAAGGAAGAAAATGACTTGAGTTTTAAGAAGCATAAACAAGATGTTATAAAGCCTTTGACATATTTCTGCATGGATGGCCACTGTCCAAGACATTTCAACAGATCTACTGTATATTTTTTATATTTTTCTTTACCCCTGGATGGCTGTCTTGTTTGGAACAGTGGGTCTGTTGAAAAACAGAAAGTCAAAGCTCAGGAGGAATATAGGCAATACTAATAAGAATATCTGGAGGACTAAGAGAACAGAGCAGACTGGATCTGGGAAGCGATTTGTGGATGTCGGAGGTAATAATCTTATTAGGGGAAATAATTGAATCATTAACTTCACAGTGGTGGTCCTCTGAGAGAGCATATGCTTTCTTGGACAAAAGGTAATAATACAATTGAAGAATGTGATGAAGAGTGCCCACCAAGCTTGTTGTGGGTTCAGTTTCTTGAAAACCTGCATATAACATATTTCAGATTTTTATGATCAGTAAAGATGGTGACAGGATGGAAAGTTCCTTCTAGAAGATCTTGCTATTTTTCCAGGGCTAACTTTATAGCAAGTAATTCTCTGTTCCCACTGTTGTAATTCTGTTCAGAAATGGTAAATTTCTTAGAGAAATTGACACAAGGGTGAAACTTACAATCTGACACATGCTTTTGAAACAAAATAGCTCCTGCTCCAATATCTGAAGCATCAACTTCAATGAAGAAGGGCTAAAGTGAATCAGAATGCTGGAGAATAGGAGCAGAAGCAAAAGACTCTTTCAGAGACTTAAAATCTTCTAAAGCTTATGGAGTTATATTTCCTACCTTTTCATATGAGAGCCTGAATGAGAACTTGTAATGAACCTGTAAGAGAACCTGTAATAATTGGCAAAGCCAATAAATCTCTGTATGGCCTTGGTGCTGGGAGACTGGCAGTGACCTTTTCAAACCATTCTTGAGAGGTGGGTCAATCTTGAGGAAGGGAAGGGAATTGAAAACACATTTATCCAGTTTGGCATAGAGAGAGTTTTCCCTTAATTGGGAAAATATCTTTGGAGAAACAAGAATGATGTTGAGGTAATAACCACAGATTGAAGATATCATTGATGAATTTATGGAAGACAGCAAGTGTATAATAGCCATCTCTTGTGTTAAAAGCCATCTTCCATGCATCCCCTTCTCAAATCGATATCGGGTTGTAGTCCCCACAGAGATCAAGCTTAGGGAAAAATACTTGCTTGTTTCAACTGGTCAAAGAGTTCAGAGATAATGGTTAACAGTTCTTTAAGTTATCTTATTGAGACCCCTGTAATGTTTTGCAAAGACAAAGACCACCATACTTCATGAAGACGAAGCCAGCTACAGCAGGAGAGGAAGGTGGACAGATTAACCTGCACTGTTTAATTTTTCTTGGATGTACTCCTTCATGGCTTTGGTCTTGGAAGGAGAAAGAGGTTTAGTACGGCCCTAGGGAGGCATGGTTCCAGGAAGAAAGTCAATTGGATAATAGCAAGGACAATTTCTTACAGAACCAGAAAAAAACCAAGGCAATGGCTATTCAATTATAAAAGTAGTGGCTAGGCAGTTCTTGATGCAGTACAGACTCCATCGACAGATTTGATTGGAAGACCATTTAATTGTGGGGTTATGCAGGCAAAGTCAAGGTAAGACCAAGACCAATGGAGCAGAATGGCAGTTAATAATGAGTAAAGCTAGTTTCTCTTTGTATAGAGCCCCTACAGTGAGAGGTAATCCCCCTGTTGTTTATGAGATTATTTCTGACATCAAAGGTATACCATTAATCGCCAAGACCCTTAAAGAGATACTGACACCAGAAAATGAACCTTTTTTTTACTAAAAATGAATTAGCATGCTTCTTATAATTTTGCCATAAAGTATTTGCCCAATGCTTTTACATTACCTAACTGACTCCCTGTGATTGCATATGAAGCAATGACAATTGACTCAGAGGCTATTTCATGGGCAGGTGTGGGCAATTCCTTTGTTATGTCTATTAGTAGTGATGGGCGAATTTATTCGCCAGGCGCGAATTCGCGGCGAATTTGCGCGATTTGCGGCAGGCGAATAAATTCGCGAAACGCCCGCGAAAATTCGCCGAAAAAATTCGCCAAAAACGGGCGCCGGCGTCGAAAAACGGGCGTCGGCGGCAAAAAACGGGCGCCGGCGTCAAAAACGAGACGCCGGCGCCGTTTCGCGAATTTTTCGCCGTTTCGCGAATTTCGCGAATTTTTCGGCGAAGCGAAACGGCGCAAATTCGCCCATCACTATCTATTAGTGAAGCAGATAAAGCCCTGGCGTTGATTTGAGGGGGGGGGGTGCTTGTATGTGGAAGATTTTGCTGTGAACAGACAACATGCGGTCAAAGGTGATGCAGGTGAAACAAGCCATCCTTAAGCTGCAAAAACAAATAAAGTTTCAGGCCTGCAGGCCTTTTTTCAAGTTGAAAAAAGGCCATGCAAGCCTGAAACGTTGTTTGTTTGATCTGAGCCAGGATCCCAATAAAGTCTTTTTATGATTATATAGATTTGGATGATGCTGTGACTTCACTATTTCAATATTCAAGCCAGTCGGAGTGGACAACTTCGCACGTGCACCTGCAATTTGAGAGCTTAAAGGGTTTGGGTTAGTGCCAACCAACTGTCTCACATCCTCTCATTTTCTCATTTTATCTTTTTGTTCAACCCACTGAAATAAAGCTGAAAGTCTGCAGTTCAACTGCATCTGAGTAGTTTCATTTAAAATTCATTGTGGTAATGTACAGAACCAAAATTAGAAAAAAAAAAGTTGTCTGTCCAAATATTTATGGACCTAATTGTAAGTCAAAACTTCAACAATGTTTAACAAGGGCACTTATCTGGATCAACACAAGGACGCTAAAGACACCTTTATAAGTTGTTACAGAGCTCAAATCCAGCCGGTGTGAATCCCTTTAAATACATTTTACAAAAACTGATCCCCCCCCAATATATATAAATTCACATGCCACTTCAAGGCCCCTCATTTTACATGACTTCCACCTAGACAGTCTGCTGTGTAGGATATACAGTATTGAAGTGCATTTAGACACATTTAATGTCTTCCAACAATATGCATTATATGACTGAGTAGTAGAACAGCATTCACTTACCATTAGTACTCAAAACTATAGGGGCTTTTCATTCATTGAGCCTGCAGCAACAGTGTGCATTACGTACAACTGGGTGGTGGAACCATGTTCAGTTACCCTTTCATCAGTAATTCTGCTAAGACCAGCAAGAAATCTTTTACGTCTCAGCTAATTAATTAAAAAAAAATGGTGCAACTGTATCTGAAATCATTATCCTATAAGCTGAATGACAGCTATAATATAAAAAATTTAAGAAAATTAGAGCATTGAACAAAAAGAGAAGGTTAGTAGTATGTTGTTTTTACATATATTATATACACCTGCAATGTGGGCTTAGGTAATGTGTATATATTAATTACATCCATATACATAATGTACATCAAAACAAGATAAACAATGGATGACTAAGGTATCTACGTTGATCCTTGAAATACTGTACAAGTATGGTTTCTATTACTATATGTGGAAACCTGTATGACAAGTCTATTTCTTACAGAGCAATAGTTAAGTAAACATTTTTTTTGGTTTAATTTGTTAACTAGTGATGAGCAAATCTGTCCTGTTTTGCTGAAAATTTAGCAAAACAGGACAGATTTTCTCATCACTAGTTAACAAATTAAACCAAAAGTCTAAATGCACTTCAATATGAGAAAAACTTGTGATTGAAGTCAATAGGCAACAAACATTTTTTTCCTCACTCCAAATGCAAGTCAATGGGTGTTTTTTCTTATGGCAACTATTTTGTTGCAGCAAAAAATTTTCAGATGGTGAAATGCGGAATTTTGCTGTGAAATCCATGCCTGCTGAAAACATTTGCTCACCACTATTAACTTTTTCTCTGTTGCTTTCAGACAATAAATCATGGTTGAAGGCACAGTACTTTCCATTACAGGAAGACATTTTATTGTGAGTGTAGACTAACATTATATGTAAACGCATTTAGAGAATTTCCATTTCCAGGTGTTTTAATAGTGACAGGCCACCTGTATTTAAAAACAACATGCTAGCAGAATATACAAAAAGCACAGCTGGCTGTATGTCTTTTGAATACTTTTTGATTTAAAATTAAACATCATCCTTTACCACAGAATTTTCTAAGTCAGAAAGGTATTCACATAATAACCAATAAGAAATTCCCTAAATATTTGCTATGTTTGCTATTATCTGTGAAATCTGTGAATTTCTATATTGTGTATAACTGTCAAAAAAAAACAAAACTATATACTATAACTATATATTTCTAGGAAAGTCTGCTGGAAGACAATCCTTGAGTGGCACATAAAGAAAATTCTTGTAAACTAGATTAAAATGGAGGGAGTATAAATGTACATTACAGTGTAATGTAATTAATTATATATGACAAAAGGGAAATTTTTGAAAACATAAAAATAATTATTTCTAACAATTTGATACTTTCCCCATATAATAACACTTTCCTGAATGTCAGAAAAAAATAAGAATGTCACGTACCGTATATACTCGAGTATAAGCCGACCCGAGTATAAGCCGACCCGAGTATAAGCCGAGGTACCTAATTTTACCTACGAAAACTGAGAAAACGTATTGACTCGAGTATAAGCCTAGACACAACTACAGCCCTGTCTCCCAGCAGCGCACATTCCGCCAAAGCGACCCCCCCAGCGATCAACTGGACTTCTTTGCAAAGTTGATGGTGACAGAGAATTGCCAAATGGATTACTGTGCATTGTCCCACTGTCCCACTACCATGTGCAGAGGGTGCTGTGTGATATTGCCATCACTGTTAATCTTTCGTATAACCAACAGAGGGTGCTGTGTGATATTGCAATCACTGTTAATCCTTCATATAACCAACAGAGGGTGCTGTGTGATATTGCAGTCACTGTTATTCTTTCATATAACCAACAGAGGGCGCACTGTTATTCTTTCATATAACCAACAGAGGGCGCTGTGTGATATTGAAGTCACTGTTAATCTTTCATATAACCAACAGAGGGCGCACTGTTATTCTTTCATATAACAGAGGGTGCTGTGTGATATTGCAGTCTCTCCCCAGCACATTTTGGATGCTGAAAAACTCGGCTTATACTCGAGTATATAAGGTACCTTAATTTTGTAAATTTCTTGGTATAGGTAGGAACTATACTGTACAATAGCCAATTAAGGTTGAACATGACCTATAAGTATTAAAACACCTGACTTTGTCTTCATCACTGCTATACATTTGCCAAGTAGTACATAAACCAATATTAATAACTTGGGATGGAAACCCTGTATGGACATGTCGGGACTAGAAGAAATGGAATTTAAGAAATTAAGGTAAATTAATTTCTAATTTTCTTCTGTGTCCCTTCCAGTATAGTATGAATTAGTATATAGGATAAGTTAATTAATATTAATAGATGAATTAATACGTGTGGAGGGAATGATTCATTAATTAAATAAATAATTACTTAATTAAATAATTAATTAACTTTACCATCAGGACACTCCCTAAATGTTCACAAATCTTCATGATTTTTCATAGATTTACCCTGTTCCATTAATTGATATAATATGAACACTAAAGTGTAAGGAACTTACCCTGGTGGTCTAGCGGCAGCGGGGTCCACGCCGCGTCCTCGGCGTGGACACCCGCTGTGCTGCTTTCTTCCTGTGCCGACTTCCTTTAGGGCACGCGCGCGGCACGCGTAAATTATTTAAAGGCGCATGCGCGCTGGCGTGTGGCGTCAGTGCGCATTGGCGCGAAATTCAAAAGTATAAAGAGGGGAATTTGGTTTTTAGCAAATTGCCCGTTGTAGGTTCAAATTAGCTTGTTCCTGGGTGCTATTACTTTATTCCTGATATCTCTGCCGTGTTTGACCCTTGCCTGCCTGATTTACTCGCTGATCTCTCGAAACCCGACCCTGCTAGCCTGTGACTATTCTGACATCTCCAATCCTGACCTCTGCCTGTCCATTGACCATTCTACGTTTTCTCCATCCTGATTTTGGCCTGTCTGACTTCTCTACTGCTTGGGCTGGCCCAGCCTGCCTGATCCTGTGGCTTCCTATCTTCCAACATCCTTGTAAGACAGTCGTGCCCCATTGCCTGCCAGAACTTATGCTTTGCACCTCTCGTTAAGTCCAGGTGGCATCTGAGTACGCCGAGGGCTCCTCCCGAGGCCAAAGGCGGTCACTTAACTGGTGAAGTCGAGCCGAGACCAGGGTGCTTGGCATCTGTTCTGGTGTAGGGTGCCGACCGTGACATAAAGGAAATATTAGCATGTTAGCATTTGTCTGAATATGTTTTTTAATATTTTGAATATTAAATTGCTTCTGTATGCATATAGATATGTGTTCTGTACAGTTGTAGTAAATAATGTTATTATATGTTATTAATATACATGTTTTAACTACTATGTAATTTATGCACATTAATAAACCACATGGACACATATTACTTTTTGATCACTGTAGGATTTACATACTGTACATGAGTGGATTTAACATACAGTGATATTGGGAATTATGGTCTAATGAAATTTATTGAATACACATAGATTTATTTTTACTTAATGAACACTCATAAATACATACAAATCAAATAATTAATTTATGCATTTATATACACATTTTTACACAATTAATGGGATTGTAGTATGTATTTTATGAATATTTATTCTCACAGTATCACTTGATCTTCAAATTAAAGTATTATTTTGCCTTGAAACTTTTAATGATATGCATGCACGTAGCTATTTATACATTCACACATGTGCTCACTAATTACTCTGATTAAGTGCCCAGTTTTAGGACACGAAACGCGTTAGAATTGAACACCCTCCGATGTAATCCTCACATGCGTCTGAATGAAGCCGAAGATTGAAGTTAGCAGTGTTAGACTCCTGATTTATTCTTGATCTGCGCTCCGCATCGGTTTGAGAGTTTGGTGCAGTGGCCAGCAAGGAGTCTCCGGTATATCGCGAGAGCTGCGATCAAGCAGGACAATACACAATTCCGTGTGAGCTCCGCCAGTTGATGTCCCTTCTAGATGGGATCTACAAAATAATGCCACCCAAACAATAAGGGGTGGGAATAACATACTAAATTTCTACAAAGCCCATGACTAACAAGGCCAGCATCACAGCCATGAAACAAGAAAGCTGATATCAGGAGCTGCTGAAAAATGCCAAAGTACAAGTAAAAGCCATAAATACAATGACCCCTAATGTTGCACCTTCCCACCTAATAGTCTATAATTCTATTTAAATGATAAAAAACTTACCTTTTATTACTACATTTAAAACCAGCACATGTCCAAAATTGCAGGAATCAAATTAAAACTACTGTAGGCAGTAGCGGTAACAGGAACACGCTCATGGGGACAAATCATAAACAGCTCCCAATTATGCTGTTTGTAGGTTCGGTATGCTATCTGTTTGGCCTTGGGTGAATCATTAAGCTTATGCAGCAGCAGCTCAGCATTCTAATACATGTGTGCACCTTACATTCCAGCCCTCTCCCACCCCCCGCTTGTGTAAGTACAAAACATGTACAGACAACACGCTGCGTTTTCATCCAACAGTCGGATCAATGTAGTTGTTTCCTGCGATTCTCCTTCACTTCCGTTTTCTGTAAAACATCTGACACGTTGCATGCGTTTAGTCGCATTGCGATGTGTCGGGTCCAAGCGCTTCATCTAGTCCTGCCCTAAAGGGCTCATATATATGAGTGTTTCTTAAGTTGACCGTGCTTCCCTGTGGTCAGTTTTAAAGCATTCAGCCACAGGGGAGCACGGGAAGAAATGTAGCCTATTGATTTAAATGGTCCTGTACTGAAAGGTGGAACGCGGAATATTTAGTTCCACTTGTGTTCGGCGCTTACTTGCCTGTGTCAGTAAAAGCCCCTTTAGAAGAATTGTGTTTCTTTCTGCATTCCCCTGCAGCTGAATGCTTTAAAACTGATTGCAGGGGAACGCATTAAGAAATGCTCGTATGTACGAGCCCTAGTGGTTGAACTCAACTGGAGCTTTTTAGCTACAAACAATAGCACAAGATTTTACTAGGATGCTGTGAGATGTGATCCCCCACCAGTGTCGGACTGGGACACCAGGGGCCCACCAAAAAAACATTTGACCAGGGGCCCACCAAAAGTTTTTAGACCAGGGGCCCACTCTCAGTACTATTTTCTTCCTCTCCTCACTCAACCTCTAATCTCCTAGTCTCTCTTCTTTACATACTATAATCTATTGTTCCATCTATTTAGCCTCTTTGTTCTCATAGAAATAGGGAATGGCCATGAAATAGGCCAAATGTTTAGCAGCCTGAGGGGCCACTGACACCTGGGCCCACCGGGAGTTTTCCTGGTATCCCTGTGGGCCAGTCCAACACTGTCCCCCACAGTTGTAATGTAATGTTGGATGAGATAAAGGGCCAGATTCGATACAGTGAGAAAAAGTTTAAAGTTTTAAAATTCATGGTTTATAACGGGAAAAGTCATGGATGAGATTCAATTTGAGGAGAAAAAAATGTTTTCTCTAAATTTACAGTTTTTTCCCCATAGACTTCAATAGAGTTTTCACGTGATTAGGCATGAGATATGTTTTTCTGAATTGAATTGCATCGCAAATTGAATCCAGTCCTTGAGTGTTCACATGAGAAACATTTTCACCTTTCCAACTCCTTGTCATACTAATTGGGTATAGCCCCCGCCCCATCAGAGTGACCCTGTCCAAAGATTTAAAAGCCCAACCCCACCCCCAATTTGTTTTTTGGTCCTTTTTGCTTAGTTTTTGCACCCATTGGAAGCAAGTTGTTAGTCTTGGGAAAGCATTAGGGCTGCCAAAAACATCACAGGGACTGTGGTTTTGGTCCTTGATATCTTTTATCCCCCCAAGCACTTTACTTCATTGTATGGTGTCCCAATGGGATGATGTAGATTCAATCCTGTTTTTTGAGTCCCAGGGTTGTCTTCTTTTTTTTCTCTTATACTTATATAAATATATATATCGATTTTTTTTATGGAGACATTTAGGCATTTGCCTGCCTCCAAGGGTTGAGGTATTTTACTATTTTGGGGGGAAAAAGCTTTTTCTGCCTTTAATCTTTTAGTACATTTTTGCAGTTAAAAGTTCATCTTAATGTGCATGTTTAATGTTTATATGCTTAACCATTGTTATGCTACCGCCTACTGACCAAAGCTATTTGGCTGGCTCTGTATCTTCTTGTTTGTAAACCCTCCTCCTATTCCTTCCTTGTGTGTAATTTCAGTTCCTCCCATTATCCTCTTGTGTTCCTGCTTTTCATCACAGAGGAGCTTCAGCTCAGAGGTTAGGAATGGAATATGCTTTTTGACCTGCAGCATTTATTCATCCACTGCTACATTTGTCCATCCACCTCAAATTAAGCACCTTACAAGTGTCTGGTGAGTTCAGCTATCTGGCAAAGATTGCCCTCAGTGCTTGTTACAGTTCCATACAGGCCCTGCAGGCAGGTCTCATGGGGAAATCAGCCATTATGACAGCAATTGGAGTCATAATATATGCAAAACATAACTAAATATATTCCTTTGTTGAAATACCTTTAACTAATCTATGACCATGTCTAATTGCTGGCATAGCCAGCTACCCCCTGTGGATGTATAATTGTTGGACAGGTTATAGCAAGGTGGACTTCCTACTAGGTTGCCTGACATATCAGCCCAAATAGTTCACTGCTAATTAACTGGATGAGCACAAAAAAACAAACCACTAAAACATTCCCTTGGCCAGGAGACTTGGCCTACAAAATCATGGCATTATTTTGCTACAAATTACCATTTACTCTGCCCACGTGGTGGACTATGATGCTAACATGGTAGGCAATTTGATTCCAAATTCTGAGGCCTCTCTGAATCAGAAAAAGTTTATCCGGCTTCCGCCAATCTTCTGTTCAAGTCAAATCTTGAGAAATGGCCCTAACTAGGTCCAATGTATGCCCCTCTAGTTACTTGTCAGACTTAGAGGAAGGACAGAAGGAAGGGTTACTTCCAAATCGGCATGAAATTGAGAAATTACTTTTGGAAGGAAATCAAAAGATGGTCTCATCACTACTTTATCCGGGTAGATAATTGTATCCGGTTCTCTCGCTGAAAGTGCAGAGATCTCACCTACCCTGCAAGCTGAAGTAATTGCCACAAGGAAGAGGACTTTCAATGTTGCATGCCAGTCTGAGGCTTTTTCCAAAAGCTTAAAGGGTGAGAACATTAAAGCCTATAAAACATAAGATCCCAAGGTGGAATCCTGGATTTTGTAAATGGACAAACTCTTTTCATTGCATAAAAAAATCAGCTAACAAGAGGTTCTTGCCCAGGAATGGCCAGATAATGCAGATAATGCTGATATCTGACCTCAAAGCGTACTTATGCTATGTCTCTTCTGGAAACCTGCAAACAGGAATTATACTACCTGTTAGACTTTGGTAATTCTCGGATCAAATCTGTGTTTTCCTGCAAATTCCACAAAACAATTCGAGACTCTATATTATTGGGCGGAGGTTTAAGCTTTTCGAGACTTCAGTAGGGAATTTACAAGATCGCCTTGGAAACCCTCTTCTGACAACCTTTGAATCTAAATTTCCACACCATCAGGGACAAAAGATTCACTCCCTCGTAGAACACTGGGACAGCAGATCCGACTGTGAGGCAATCTTAGAGGTGGCTCTATTGCCAGACGATGAAGGAGCAGAAACCAAGTCGTCTTGGCCAATAAGGAATTATGGCAAAGATTAGAGCTCCTTCAACACCCTCCAAATCAATGGAAAGGGAGGAAAGACATTCAAATATCCTGCTCCAATCCTGGAGGAGCGTTTCCACTGCTTCCACTAGAGAACATGGAATCCTGGAGAAAAATCTGCTGCACTTGTGATTCTTGCTTGTAGCCATAAGATCGACTTCTGGCCTTCCAAACCTTAGCGCCACATCCTGAAAAACTGTCAGGCATAGGCTCCATTCTCCTGGCTACAAGATATTCCAACTGAAAAAGTCTGCCTCTGTGTTCTGGCTGTCAGACCCCCCAGGTTCTCTTCTGCTCAAGACATTATTGGAGCCAGTTCTCTCAGAAGTCGAGCGCTTCTGGTTGCCTCTTGCTTCTGTACATAAGTCACTGCTGTGACATTGTCAGACTGAATCTTTACCCAGCCGTGCACTACTTTCCTCGAAAAAGCTAGCACGGCTTCCTTTATAGCCCTTAAATCCAGGACATTTAATGAGAAGCCTTGAAGATTCCAATGACCTTGAACACAGTGGCCTTCTAACACTGCACCCCAGCCTCTCTTTGAAGCATCTGTTGAGGATTTACTAGAACCATCCCCTGAGTCAGATTTCTTAGATCTAGCCACCAGTCCAGACTGTTTTGGATGTCCTCTGAAACTTCTAGACTAGTATTCAACTTCAACTGCCTTGAAGCATTTTCCTTCAGAAAGAATTGCTGGAGAGGTTTCATGTTTCACCTGGGCCACTTTACCATCTGAAGGAAAATGTCATGAGACCTAGAATCGACTTACACGCCCTTACTGGAACTCTCAGTTGTTCTTTGAATTGTCTTATTTGTCTCAACACATAACCTACTTTCTCTTGTGGGAGTGATACTATCCCCTCATGTGTATCTAGATGTGCCTCCAAAAAGACTATCCCTTGTGAAGGAAGTAGGCTGCTCTTTTCCCAATTTATCACTCAACTGAATTGTTGGAGTGCTAAGATTGCTCTGTCTTTGAACTTCAGAGCCTCTTCCCTTGACACAGCCAGCAACAGAATATCGTCCAGGTAATGAAATATAGGAGTACCTTCCCCTCTTCGAAAGGCTACGATTGTGACGTGTACCTTCGTGAATGTTCTTGGGGACATCAACAGACCAAAGGAAGGCACGTAAACTGGACATGCTGATCTTTTTCTCCTGCGACAGAAACACACTCTTCCCTCTAGAAGCCTTCTTAATGATGGATTTGAGTTTCTCTCCGAAGAGCATATCCCTTCCAAATGCAGCTGACACAGATTTACCTTAGAGGCTGAGTCCGTCAACCATGGTTTTAGCCACAAGGCCCTTCTCACCAACAATGCCATTGTTCTGGAAGCTAGATGCACAAGATACAGAGAGGTTTTTTTTCATAGGACTGACCTCTTAACAGTTGAAGAATTGCTTCCTTCAGGTTATTCATCCAAACCTTCATGGCCCTGGATGTAGAGGTCATAGCTACCGCCTGCCTATATGTTGCGCCTGCTGATATAAAGGGCTTTTTAAGATTGGTTTCAATCCCCTTCTCCATCGGATCTCGAAAAGCTGCAGCATCATCCACTGGCAGTTTCGTTCTCCTTGCTAACCTTACTACCGAAGCAGCGAGGAGGGTTATCCCATAGTTTGGTAAAAGATTCTTACACCCAATACTTTTTAGCAAACTTTCCTTGAATCACAAATTTCTTTTCTGTTCACTTCCATTCAGAATTGATAATCTCCTAAATTGAGTGATGCACTGGAAAAGTCACATGTCTCTTTCTGACAGATGGAAAAAACTTGTCTGCTGACATAGACTTAGGCAGCTCTTCTGAAAGAGCTGCTGCCTTCACTAGATTCTCCATTGTAGTAGGATAAAAAGCAGTTTCCTCCTACTTCCTTCCTTCCTCGGAGAACTCCGAATGCATATCCCCAGGAAAATACAATTCTTTGTCTGACACATCTGATGATTCATATGGCAACTCTCTGACCCTTTTAGCTTTCTTCTGTATTTCAGAAGTAGACGCAGTAGCCTCCTGCATGCCTTGCACCACAGCTTGCTTGATAATTGAAACAAGAGCCTCCAGTTGTGGAACTCCCGAAGGCTGAGGGTCTGAAGGCGCTACCGGATCTGGTGCCGCATTCTGATAGAATCGCTTAATTCCCTGGTCTGCCCCATCTTTCTCTTTACACAGCAGGAGGGAATTTCACAGCAGTTCCAGTACTCGACCCTGCCCAACGGGTCCTTCTCACCACAACCCTTATAGGGTGTACTTGGAAGCATCAAAGGGGAGAGAGAACCACTCTGGCATGGTAAGCTAGCAGCCTGCTGCAACCTGGACAGGAAAAAAGACTGGGCATGCTGGGAGGAGGGAAGCATTTAAACCTATTGTTAAGACTTTCCTGTCCAGTGACCTTATAGGCGGGATTAACCCATGTGGGTGAATTGTCTGCCAAGGTGACTTGGGAAACAACCTATTTTTATGATGTAATGAAATGTTAAGAAATTTGAAACCTCTTCATACATACAGTTCAGAAAGGGACAGCACCAACTAGTTTGCAAAAACATATATTATGTGCTACCATCCACCACATGAGAGACTCTCTCAATAATAATAATAATATAATATATATGATATATAATAATCCAGTTGTACATAGGATGGTTAGTGGTCCTGAGGTGAAAAAGACAGGTTGCACAGGAAAGGGTTTGGTATCCTAACCACGTAGGACCACACAGGCATGCTACCTAGGAGTTAACTTAGACTTGCAACTGTCTTTTTCACCACACATCCAAACTCTTGCAAAATCTTGTTGTATTCAGCTGAGCAACATTGCCCAAATATGACTGACCGTTTCAAAACAACCAAAACACTTATCCTGACTCTTATCGCCCGCCTTAATTACTGCAACCCAACCTACTCCTCTTAGGTATTCCAACAAGTTGCCTTTCACAACTCCAATCTGTTTGAAATACTGCTGTTAGAGTTAGACTCATTCATCTATCTCTCCAGTCAACATCAGATGATCCCCTATGCGTAACCCTTCACTGGCTTCACTTCTCCTCTAGAATCAAATTGAAACTACACACACTTACATTTAAGGCCCTTAAAGGAGAACTAAACCATGAAAATAAATACGGCTAAAAATGCCACATTTTATACACTGAACTTAGTGCACCAGCCTAAAGTTCCAACTTCTCAATAGCAGCAATGACCCTGGATTTCAAACTAGTCACTAGAGGTCACCATCTTGGAAAGTGTCTCTGACATGGTCAGTGGGGTCGGAGCAGCTGTTAAGAAGCTAAATTTAGGGATTGTAGCAAATTATCAAGATGAAAATGAGGTTGGCCTGTAGTATAAGCTGATGCTACAAATGCTACAAGGCTGATTATTAAATTCTGATGCTAATTGCACTGGTTTCTGTGCGGCCACGTATTAATTATCAATATTATTTACTAATCAGCCTTATATTGTGACATTTCTATTCTATGTGCACTGTATATATTGAGTCAGTTCGTAAGCTCAGTAAGTGACAACAGCACAGAGCATGTGCAGTGAACCAGCAGAAAAGATGGGGAGCTACTGGGGTATTTTCAGAGACACAGATCTACACTGCTAAAGGGGCGTGGTTGCCTTGGGCTGGTATAGAAGCCCAAACCACAATGTACTGTACAACATTTCTGGCCTACTTCTTTAGTTAAGCTTTAATAATGAAGGCCCTCCTTCATGCAACCTTCGCTCTGCTTCTGACTTTTGCCTCTTTTCTCCTCTCATCATTTCAGCTCATTACAGTTACAATACTTCTCTCAAGCTTCTGCTTTTCTCTGGAACTTTCTGCCTCGAGCTGTCAGACCTCTTCTTTCAAATACTCCCTAAAGACCCACCTGTTTAGGGAAGCTTTTTGAAAGTATCTTAATTAATCAGTCATAGCTGATTATAAATCACAAGTTTGCTTCTGAACTCATACTTATATCTCAATTGTGCCCTAACTTCTAATTACCCTAAAATCCTATTGTACTCTGTAAACCTTTGTTTGTTATTCACCATTTGTTCCCTGTTCATTGTAGACTAATATAATTGTTCATTGTAGACTATAGTAACTTGTTGCTACTATATAAATAAATGATTATATTTTATGTGGAGTATAGCCACAAGTTAAGGAATTTGCCTTGCCCCAACTTGTTTCATACAGATGGGGTAAAACTATTGGCTCTAATCTTTCTTTGTCCATAAAGAGATGGTAGAGGTTAAAAAAATATATTTGGTTATTTACAATGCAGTATGCACCCTTGCCTATATATAAAACATGTTTCAACATCTAACCCCTGGAGAATGTTTCAACTTGAGGGCACATTTTACCTGCAGAAAGATATATGTAGAGGAGACAATCCAAAAAGTAAAACCACTGATTTTCCAGCTTAAAGTCTACAATTAATGTGAAAAATGTAACATTACTACATGTATGGGACCTGTTATCCAGAATGCGAGGGACTTAGGGCTTTCCGAATAACGGATCTTACATAATTTGGATCTTTATACCTTAAAGGGGTGGTTCACCTTTAAGTTAACTTTTCGTATGTTATAGAATGGATAATTCTAAGCAATTTTTGAATTGGCCTTCATTATTTATTTCCTAAAGTTCTTTGCATTTTTCTTCAGACCCTTTCCAGCTTTCAAATGAGGGTCACTGACCTCATCTAAAAACAAATGCTCTGTAAGGCAACAAATGTGTTGATATTGCTACTTTTTATTTACTCATCTTTCTATTCAGGTCTCTCCTGTTCATATTCCAGTCTTTTATTCAAATCAATGCATGGTTTTTATGGTAATTTGGACCCTAGCAACCAGCAAACTACAGAGCTGCTGAATAAAAAACTAAACTCAAAAAACACACAATATAAAATGAAATCCAATTGCAAATTGTCTCAGAATATCATTCTCTTCATCATACTAAAAGTTAACTCAAAGGTGAACAACCACTTTAAGTCTACTAAAATATCATGTAAACATTAAATAGCCCCAATAGCCTGGTTCTGCATCCAATAAGAATTAGTTATGTATTAGTTTGGATAATGCACAAGGTACTGTTTTATTATTACAGAAAAAAAGGAAATAATTTGGATTATCTGGATAGAATTTGGATTATCTGGATAGAATTTGGATTATCTGGATAAAATTGGGTCTATGCGAGATGAACTTTCCATAATTTGGAGCTTTCTGGATAATAGATCCTATGCCTGTACTACCAAAACATTTAAGGAACAGGTCACACTCCTGCACTGTGCTAGATACCGCTCCCCCCTGAAAGGGGAAGGGGTCTGGATTTAACGCTCAAACAAAGAGAAGCATGGTGGATGTCTGAATCAGTACTAATGTTATATGTTCTCTTTAATACGAAAATATTTAATTAAAAACAGTTCATAATACAATACAAATCTTATCACATAGATAAGAATAATTTGATGGCAGTTGGGGGGATAAAATGTTTTTCGGCATCATTAAGAAATTATCAATCTAGTATACAGTCATTTACAAAGGCAATAAGCTTTCCTGCACTATGTCTGGGTAAAATCTTCCCTGGGACCATGTAATATGGCTAATTACTGTTATATTAATATGATCTTGCAAAAGCAAGTGAAGAGAGTCTTAAAATGATTGCACAATAGAATTTAAGAGATTCAGGGGCGGAACTACCAAGGGTGCATTGAAAACTGCAACCGGGGTTGGGGGGGGCAGCTCCTCTGCCTGCACCAGGCCCCGGCACTGATAGTTATGTTATTGATAATATTTACTGGAAGTTAATTCATCTAATATCTGTATTTCTCGACGTGCTTTATTCCATAAGTTATAATAACGTTTCAGCTCCTGCTTGGGGCCTTTTTCAAGGTTAAATAATACAAAGTGAAACATACTATTTATACCATGTGACAATGTGTGGAAACAACCAGTTTCCACACATGACTATTAACATGTGCATGTTACAAAAGAACAACATGTAGATTAATGAAAAACAAGTAGAGTTTTTACTAGTGGAATTTTTTATTAAACCTGTGTTTTACACAATTCCCAAGATCCATAAGGATCCAGATAATCCCCCAGGGTGGCCAATTATCTCAGGTATTGGATCTTTATTGCAACCTGTAGCACAGTATTTGGATTTTTATCTGCAGTCTTGTGTGACAGCACATCCTACCTACCTTAAAGACACCATGGAATTGTTAATGGTGGAGAGAATAAATAAGAAAATGTATGACTGTGATTTTTTGTTTCTCTAGATGTCACTAGTCTTTATACCAGTATACCCCATACAGAAGGACTGGATGCAGTAAACAAGCTCATTAGAGGGTAATCCAGGGGTATCCAAACTTTTTGCAATGAGGGCCAGATTTGGTGCAGTGAAAATGTGTGGGGTCTGACCATTCAGTCTGACATTCTTTGAACCATTAAACAAGGAATCACGTAGCCGTAATATTTGGGCACATTAGTGAAGTAATCTGCCACTTGGTCTACACTGCTGACTGTGTGCTGAAGGAGTTAGCAATAGACACGTACTGGCACATAGTGACGCTCCGCTCTCACATACTTCTTTCGTTTACTGTACTGGCATGTCAGTACTTCTACTGATACCTTCAGCCTTAAAGAAATATGCGAGAGTGACGCGTCACTCAGTGTCGGCCCTCTTGCTTCTAACAATTTGGCCTATTTCATTTCACTCTCTATTTCTTTATGGTAAAAAATAGGCTTAATAATGGAAGAATAAAGTATAGTAAGTAGATATACTGTAAAAGACTAGGAGAATAAAGAGGTTGACTGAGGAGAGGAGGAATAAAAGTTTTCTGGTGGGCCCCTGGCATCCCAGTCTGACACTGGCATCACTGTGTTGCTGTACGTGTCTATTGTGAACACCTTCCGCACACAGGCAGCAGTATAGACCAAGTGGCAGATCATTTCACTAATTTGCCCAAATATTACTGCTACGGCTACATGATTCCTGATCGCACTATGCTGGCGGGCCGCATGTAAATTAAAAAACAGGCCACAATTGGCCCCCGGGCCTGACTTTGGACATGCCTGGGGCAATCCATTATATAAAGGTCCACTGCTGGATTACTTTTTATTGCTCCTACATTTTTTGCTGCACAATAATTATTTTAAATTTGAGGATTTTTTTCTGCAATTTAAAGGGGTCGCAATGGGTAGTAACATCACACCCACATATGCCAATGCATTTATGTATTTTTTTGAAAAGGAGTTTATTTTGAAGGATATTGCATTTAAAACATATGGCACTTGATACTATTTTTGTGGTACACTATTATTTGAAGAAAGGTGTACTATACAATATGATAAAATAGAACTACATATTCTGGATATGACCCTGTATAAAGATAGTGAAGGAAAAATTACAACTAAAATTTATTGCAAACCAACAGATAGAAAGGTTGCATTGAATTATAACAGTCACCATCCTAGACATTTAATTAACTCTTTACCTAAATTGCAAGCCCTGCAAATTTTGATACAGATATCAGAGAGAGGGAATTAACTGTCAGGGGCCTTACGGCTCCAGTATTGGAGAAGTCTGGACCAAGGAGGAAGCACTAAGCCAAAAGTCCAGTATGTGGTAGCCAAGGGGTTAAACAGGAGGCAAAGTCAGGAAACAGGCAGAAGTTCACAAGGCAGGTGGCAAGGATCTTAGTCAGGGTCAAGCAAGGTCAAAAGTTCAGAATCAATAAACAAGCAGTAGAATAACACCCAGGAACACCAGTAAGAGGAATCTATAATTGGGCATTGAACTGGTGTCCTGAGCGTCTTTTTATTTAGAATTTTCTCTCCAAGGCGCAACGTCATGATGTCATGCGTTCACGCACCGTCATGATGCCAGCGCTCCTAACATTACACTCCCTAAGAGAAATGTATTTGTCTAAAGGCTACTCTGAAAATGTAGTTATTATTGAAGAAGCTTAGAAACAGGTGCCTATGGTTTATAAAATACAGACACAAGAGAAGATGTTAAACAATATTTATTTTGTCAGCATCTATAACCAAATGTCTAAAGTGATATGCCAAGTTATCAAATCCTATTAAACAGCAGTTAGGAAGGTTGAAATAGAGTTAAAAGATTGAACCAACTTACTATGTACTGAAGGGTTAACATGCCTACTAACCCTTCATGTACTATGATTGGAGTATGCTTGCAACAGACCAAAAATTTGGACAAATGGTTGGAGAGTCTCCTTGCTTCATTTGGCACAAGGCAGCACTCTGGGTGACATCATAAGTCCAACGGATCCTGTGAGTAAATACAACAAAGCCAAACAGACATGGCGAACCCTTAGTCCTTGTGTATTCAAGTACAAAGGCTGCATTCATTGTAAAAACGTTGTTCTTGGGGACACCATAACTCAACCTCATACTGGAGAGACTTTTAACATTAAACAGCATCTAACCTCTGCTACAGAAGGAGTAATATGCCTTATGCAGTGTGAATGCAGATTCAATTATGTTGGAACAATTTAAGGAACATTCAGAGACAGAATGACACTACATAAATCTCAGATTTAACAGGCATTAGACTTTGGATCAACACAGTTTCCTATTGCGAAGCATCATTGCACATCAAACTGTGCAGCAGACCACTGCCCTTCATTTTTATGGTGATTTATTTTGGTACCTAATGTTATGTATGTGATAAAAAAATGTTTGAGACAAGACAATATAAACTGGAAGCTGAGGACATTTTTCAAATCTGGTAAGGTTAGGAAAGCATAATGACTGGGTAGTTTGGAATAGAAAGACATATTTACTTATTTTGAATTTGTCAGAATTTGTTCTTTTCAAAAATATAGGGTTTTTGTAGGGTAAACCCACTGCTAGTAGAGTTTTTGGCCTTGAAATCAGAAGTATGCAGTTTACCAGAGCAGTGCTTTGGAAATGTGGTAGAGTACTGCTGGGAGTTTTTACCTATACAAATCTCCATAAATCTCCATAAAACTATACATATTTAGTAATGGCATGTTCTGGAGTCATGGGCCTTTCCAAATCAGTTGTAATTTCATGCATATAAGAAATTATGTTTCTACTACATCTGTTTATATTATGGAAAATATGTTTCATTTTTTGACAGTTAGAAGCCTATAACTTTTTACAGAAGTGGAATTACAACACAATTCTATCATATTTTGAAAGCTGAGATATATAATTTTCTTGGGTAAACCTTAAGTCCCCCCCCCAGGAAAGGTTCCTAAAGTGAAATAGCACAAACAATGAACACATTAGGCAGCAGAAAAGGGTTAATTCTCCCTCTGTTGCAGCTTTTAAAAGATATTGCAAAGCCCACCACATTTTTAATACAATAAGGCCACCATTAAAGTCACAAGTGCTACAATCACATTGAAGTTTGGCTATTTTTTCTCCAGAAAGTACATAACACAAAAAAAAAGGGGGGGGTTATAGGAACACTCCAACGCTACATACAAGTACAATGGAAGCAGGCCTTTTAATGCTTGTATATCAGTATGCATTATATGTACGATAAGAAAAGCACCTCTGCTGTTTCTGTTTGGATCGATATGAAAAATACTGTTTCTCTCTGCATCAGCAGTGGAGAAACACAGAGCATGTGAATCACTATGCTTGTGTTTACCACCTGACACAGTTCTGCTTATTCTGGCTTGTTATATTTATCAATCAGGTATTAAGGAAGCCTTTTTTTATATAAAAGACCATTAATCATCAAGCACTGGTCACGATGAGCATGATGTATTATTATGCAAACAAAGAAGCTATGCCTGAGCTCACATGGGCAGCCCACACCATGGATAGGGGAAACATTAATTATAGAAGCAAGAAGTAAATGTCTATTTCTATATTATGTCATTTAAAACAGTTTGTGCTACACCACACACATAACACTTACTAGTAATTAACAGTGCAGATGCCAGTCGATGATTGTTTTTTGGAGTGACATTTTGTTGTGTGATCTTTTTCTTGTGTGTACTTGCAAGCATAGACAGCATTCAGTAAATGTACATGCATCCATACACACACCTTGCACCTCATTACTGTTTCACTAAGCATCTGAGTGTCCTTTCCATTTTACAAATCGCAAACAATTGGCCTATTGGCACAGTAACCCTGGGTTCACTGCAACCTTTAAGCTCCCATAATTTCAGGGTTCCCTCTGCAGCCTATGTCTGCAAGTGCAGCAGATTTATGCCAGATGTTATTTTGACACCAGGCACTGAAAATGATGCAATTCTAATTCAAAAGCAATTGTGCCGATTTGTGTCAAAATACAAATTTGCATGCATTTTGACACCAGACTCAACATGGTGAATCCAAAATTGCAATTTGGGCACTGCTTTTGCACCACTGAAAAATGGCAGGCACCTAAAGTTAATCTCAGAGAGTGTGTACATTAAAGGTTTCAGTCTCTCCTTATCATAGAGTATTACAGTATACTGTTGTGATTGTAATGGTCGGCAGATAGCAGCGGATGTTACATTCTGTGCTACATGTTACTGTAAGCATGGCTTTTCTGTTTGAATGTATGAATTGCATGTAACATTGCTTCTGTGTGACACCAGCCTCATGTTGTAAAATGGCAATTAACACATACAAATAGTAAGAAGGTGCATATAGAGTTCATTCATTGCTTTGTTGGGTATTTCTGTCAATGGAATGCTTTCATTGCCATAGTCTTGAATGGCTACTTAACTGTGCAACACACATTTTAGAGAAAAAATACCCCCCCTTTATAAAGTATCAGCTGAATGTGCTTATAAAAATACAAATTTCTTGTCAGGGTATAATACTTAATTACCAAAAAAATATATATATTTTTTTTAAATGTGCTTTTAACTTTTTCAGTTTCAGTTCAGTTGCTCTTTTTCCATTTGCTGCAAATTAACCTGGAAATGTAAAATCTATGTCAAGTGCCAGCCATGTCCTTGACAGATAGCACTATAGATTCTGCCTTCTGTGGCAAGTAAGTAGTTAAAAAAAAGGATCTTGGTCTACACATGTTGACAAAAAAAATCATGTAACTATGTTGTACAAAATCTATTTGTGACAATGTGTTTAGTGTATATTCTCATGAATGTTTATCCATTATATATTAATTTACTTGGCTGTAAAACATACTGTATAACAAATGGGATTATGTCATTATTATTATTAGCCATACTTTGTTTATGTTACTTATGAAGGAGAGAAAATGAGCACAGTGTGTCTGAATGTAAGCATGTCCAAGACAAGCTCAGAGACTGCCATAATACAGTATGCACAATGAATATGAGCAATGCAGTATTAGTGATCTGGAAATGAGCAGTGACTCTATTCATTCCATCTCTCAACTTCACTTGGATTGATTAGTTTTCTCCCTCTTGGTCTATAGAGGTCACTGCCTGTTTGGTGACCTGAAGGGCATCACATTTTTATAAAAGCATGACATGGAAATCATTTTCATGCATACAATTGTTGGTTTAATTTATTTTGCACAAGGAATAGGTGTTCACAAGATGAGAGAAGAGTACTTTGGACATCTGAAGAGTACAGTGGAACACCCAGGAAGTACACCTGTAGACACTGCCCTGTCCATGTGCATCTCCTAAAAAAGGCCAGGAGGGCAGCCCGCAAACTCTGGAATGGAGCAGCAGTGCCTAACAGAGGGTCTTTTATTTTACCCAGGAAAACAATATATTGTTCTTTTCAGGACAACCTTAGCTTTCAAAATATGCTAGAATTGTGGTGTAATTCCACTTCTATAAAAAGATATAGGCTTCTAAGTGTCTAAAAATTTGAAACCATCATTTTATGTACGAGAACACAGCAGATTTGGAAAGTTATATGTCTCCTGAACACACCAATACCAAAAATATATAGTTTTATGGATATTTCTCACTTGTATAGATCAAAAACTCCGAACAGTACTCTACCAAATTTCCAAAACACTGCTCCACAAAACAGCATAATTCTGATTTCAAGGCCAAACATTCAACTAACAGTAATCTCCAATATTAATGGTTGGCTGCTAGCACAGGTACAGATTTGGGAGCAATATTTATGGCTGGCACAGGTACAGATTTGAGGGCAATATTTACTGCTGGCACAGGTACCAATTTGGGGGCAATTTTTATGGCTGGCACAGGTACAGATTTGGGGGCAATATTTATGGCTGACTGCTGGCATGGCTACTGATTTGGGGCAATTTTTATGGCTGGCACAGGTACAGATTTGGGGCACATTTTATGACTGCTGGCACAGCTACTGATTTGGGGCAATTTTTATGGCAGGTTCAGATTTAGGGACAATATTTATGGCTGGCACAAGTACCGATTTGGGGCACATTTTATGGCTGGGATAGGTACAGATTTGGGGGCAATATTTATGGCTGGCTGCCGGCACAGTTACAGAGGAATTTTTATGGCTCTCTGCTGGCACAGATACAGATTTTGGGGCAACATTTATGGCTGGCACAGGTACAGATTTGGGGGCAATATCTATGCTTCTGAGTAAGTGGCGTGAGGCCACAAAACAGGTCAAGTGTGGGGTTGTTTCACTGATGATTGACTTATTTTAATGCAACTAATAAAATCAAGATTATAAGACTCGAAGTTGCATGGCGCTCCGTGAAAAATAACAAGTCAATATCTATGGCTGGCACAGTTACAGATTTGGGGGCAATATTTATGGCTGGCTGATTGCACATTTACAGATTTGGTGGCAATTTTTAAGGCTGGCTGCTGGCACAGGTACAGATTTGGGGGCAATATTTATGGATGGCTGTTGGCACAGGTACAGATTTGGGGGCAATTTTTACATAATGGTGACCCCTGTAAACCATATATTTTTGGAAAGTACACATTCCAATGAATCCAATGGGTAATTAGGTATTTCTACTCCAAACTACCTATCTGCAAAGCTACGCTAAAGGCAGTGGTTTTTATGACATTTCTGAAAATCGCCTAAAAATATTGTAATTTGCCACATTTATCTCACCCAATTTCTTACATACAATTGGACACCACCCTAAATAATGTTGCCAAGTGTCTACTGAACAGTTTTATGTCCAATATGTATATATATGCCAAAGCAGATGGGCATATGTGGACCCCAAATGAAAATAGTGCATTTGAATTTTCTCCACTGCCGATTCACTTTCTATGAACAAAGCCCAGCATATTCTGTGCCACAAGACCCCCTAAAAGTACAAAGATCCCCCAAAACCAAATATTTTTGTAAAGTACACATTCTGACAAATCCAAAACGGGTAATTATGTCGTTTTACTCCAAACTACCATACTGCTAGGCTAAAGGGAGCGGTTTTTATGACATTTTTGAAAATTGCTTAAAAATATTGCAATTGGCTGCATTTATTTCACCCAATTTCTTATATAGAAATGGAAAACACCCTAAATATTGATGCCAACAGTCTACTGAACAGTTTGATGCCCAATATGTATTGATATACCAAAGTAGCTGGCATGTACGGAACTCAAAATTAAAATAGTGCAGATGAATTTTCTCGGCTGCCAATTCGCCTTCTGTGAACAAAGCCCCCTGAATGCTTATTATGTGCCACAAGACCCTAACAACAAAGACCCCCTAAAACCATACAGTATATTTTTAAAAAGTACACATTCTAACAAATACAAAATTGCTAAAAATGTGTTTCTACTCCAAATAATCAAAGTGCCAATGACACTAAAGAAAATATAAGGAACAATAACGCAAGCATAAAACCACAATAAAATCACAAAAATGAAATGCAACTAGGCAAATCAATGAAATAACAAAATAAATGATCCAACAGTGTGGTTAGTGGTCAGAATGCTTGAACCAATAGTCACACTGTAAAATCAACATTTTATATGGGAATAATAAGAGGGAAACTGATAAAACGAAGAACTAAAAAAAAAGTTAAAAAAAACCTATACATGTGTGTTTGAGAAAAAGAAGAGAGATTGATCAATGCACATTCCCTGGTCCACTGTCATATAAGTAATCTATACAGATGCATGTGTTTACAAAGCCAGGGTTTTTTTAGTTACAAAATAATGATCATAAGATTGATAAGCCACCATACCACGTCAAGGTAAAACCTATATGGCAGTCCCTAACTATTTACCTCTGATCATAATACTCAAATGCTAAAGCCTTCTGGCATAAAAGCATTATCTGAAATAAAGGTCTTCCAACCTGGGTATTGGTTTCAATCATAGGGCTTAGCCCTCCCCCGCCATTAGCTTTCAAAGGAGAGAGATAACCTAGACCACAGCATTGGTTCCATGAGATGAATTCTCCCCCACTTGTGGCTTTTAAGAGAGAGAGACAGCCCAGATCAACACCCATTTCCAAAGGCATGGGGCCACCATTTAAAGGAACGGGTGTGGGGAAGCTACAACCACATAGAAGCCTGGCCTGCAGCATAGCTGCTAAACAGAATAGATCTGCTACAATACAAAATGCATAAAGGAAAGGTTGTGGGAACACTCCACAACCAAGAGCAAAAAATTTGCTATGAAATGCCTGCTTTGATGAATTAATGCTAGCAAAACTTTGCCAGCATTCGACTGCAGAGACGCAACTTTGGTGGGGCGAAGTGGCGTGGAGTGTGGCGAAGCGGCATTGAGTGTGGCGAAGCGGCATTGAGTGTGGGGAAGCCTTCACAGGAGTAGATCTGCCCTTTAGTGAATTTGCCCCATAGTTGTATTTCTAAAGCAAACACCAGTTTTACCAGTGCAGGGCAACAACACATTATAATGTCATTCCAATAAAAAATTTTTGGTGTTACTGTTCCTTTAAACTCGATGGACATGTGTCTTTTTTAACATAAGGGACTGTCTCACATAAGAGATGCTTGTTATATCATCTCTGGCTATCAGTGACATAAGGATCGAATTAGTTTGTTCTTTCCATATCTGCCTTGGTTTCCTCAGGGTTCTCCTGTTTCTCACACATTTCAAAAACATATAGGCAAGTTTATTGGCTCCTGATACTGAGTGTAGGACATGCAGAAATCCTAGACTGTCCTAGACATGGGGGTTTGACTCCCCAAGTCTCAATGGCATCGTTCTTCCTTATGTCCTCTCTTTCCTAGTCTTATTTCCAAAAAGGCAATACTGTTTCTTAGTTTTTACTTCTTTGTTTGATTTTATTTAAAAAGTTAACAGAACCTCAGTCCTTGGCTTACATTGTATTAAAGGAAAATGACCCTGTAATTCCTGCAATTGCTTTGATGGAGCAAATATTAAAATATGGCACTGTAATAATCATACTGTTTGAACTTCAGCTCCCATACCACAAAACCACTGCTGTTGTTCAGTTGCAATACCCCATTCGGTATGTAAGACAAATAATAAAAACTTTTATGTATTAGTATTGGTTTTTAGATCCTGCATTAAAAGCCATTCCAGATAAATAACTATTTAATTGAATAAGTTAATGGAAATGATTACTATGATTTCATATCTATGATCACTAGAGAGATTATGTGTTAAAGCCAAAAAGTTTTTTCCATATATCTTAAAGTGATAATGACACCTCTAGTTTTGTGCTTAGATCTCTACTTTGACAAGGTCCACACATAATCAAGTAAGGCAGAATAAGTTAAAAGCACCATTAAAAAAATTAGCAGCACAGAGAGGTGCAGAAGAGGAGTTTCGCAGTGTGGTGGACGAGCGAAGCCGTTAACTGTGCTGTCAGTCAGCATTTCACTTTCCACTTTGCAGCTCTGATTTTCAAGCCCCAAGGGACCATAAGAATGTGTCGATTCCAAAACTCTCTTCAGGGTTGGATTATGACGGTGTGTGCCCCTAGGCCGAGCCGGGCCTCACCACAAATCCGGGCCTGAATCTCTCCGGACCTATGTCCAATTTACAAAGGAAGTGGTCACATTGAGGAAAATGGTCTAAAGGACATATAGGCATATTTTGATGAAGAATTCAATTTTGCTAAAACCTGACATCTGACATGATGATATTCCCATAATTCATTCCATCAGATTTCATTTAGATTTAGGTATACACTCTGTAGAAATGTAGAGGAAATGGCTTCTTAGCACCCTACAAAAGTTTCTGGAAGTAGTATGCAGGGGGCACTATAATGATAAAATTGCAGCTGCCTTGGAGTTTTGAGATTGCCAGCTCTTAGATTTTGTTTCAGGATGGTTGCATTCTATTAACCAACAAATTACTTATTTAAGTTACTCTTCAGTATCTTCTTCTATACATTAGTGCAGTGATCCCCAACCAGTAGCTCGTGGGCAACATGTTGCTCTCCAACCCCTTGGATGTTGCTCTCATTGTCTTTAAACCAGATGCTTATTTTTGAATTCCAGGCTTGGAGGCAAGCTTTGGTTGTATAAAAACGTATAGTGACAATCAGAGGCTCCTGTAGGCTCCCGGTCCACATAGGGGCTACCATATAGCCAATCACAGCCCATATTTGGCACTGCAAGGGACTTTTTCATGCTTGCGTTGCTCCCCAACTTTTTTTAAATTTCAATGTGGCTCACGGGTAAAAAAGGTTGGGGACCCCTGCATTAGTGTGTGCTCTCTTTCTTAAAAATGTATCAGAGCCAACTGTTTAAAAATGACTGACCAACACAAAGCTGCATGTAGAGACACATGCTGAGAGGGGATAGTGAAGAACAACTTGATTATTTAAAAAATTATACAGAATTGTAACACATTTGGTGACATTATTATTTTTGAATTTCTAATCTTATGGTTTCCAGGTATACTATCTATGAATTTTGTATCTAACGACACAGCAAAAAAAAATATTTTTAATTTGAATTAAATTGTTTTGTAAATTGTTAAATTAATTATAATTCCAGAGTAAGAACTATATTCCTGTGTTGATTTCACTATAATGATAAAATTGCAGCTGCCTTGGAGTTTTGAGATTGCCAGCTCTTAGATTTTGTTTCAGGATGGTTGCATTCTATTAACCAACAAATTACTTATTTAAGTTACTCTTCAGTATCTTCTTCTATACATTAGTGCAGTGATCCCCAACCAGTAGCTCGTGGGCAACATGTTGCTCTCCAACCCCTTGGATGTTGCTCTCATTGTCTTTAAACCAGATGCTTATTTTTGAATTCCAGGCTTGGAGGCAAGCTTTGGTTGTATAAAAACGTATAGTGACAATCAGAGGCTCCTGTAGGCTCCCGGTCCACATAGGGGCTACCATATAGCCAATCACAGCCCATATTTGGCACTGCAAGGGACTTTTTCATGCTTGCGTTGCTCCCCAACTTTTTTTAAATTTCAATGTGGCTCACGGGTAAAAAAGGTTGGGGACCCCTGCATTAGTGTGTGCTCTCTTTCTTAAAAATGTATCAGAGCCAACTGTTTAAAAATGACTGACCAACACAAAGCTGCATGTAGAGACACATGCTGAGAGGGGATAGTGAAGAACAACTTGATTATTTAAAAAATTATACAGAATTGTAACACATTTGGTGACATTATTATTTTTGAATTTCTAATCTTATGGTTTCCAGGTATACTATCTATGAATTTTGTATCTAACGACACAGCAAAAAAAAATATTTTTAATTTGAATTAAATTGTTTTGTAAATTGTTAAATTAATTATAATTCCAGAGTAAGAACTATATTCCTGTGTTGATTTCATGATGAATCTGGTAACAGAGGGCTATTAATAAGGGGCAGATTTATCAAGAGTTGAATTTCAAAGTCATGGGAGTTTTTTTGAACTCCCATAACTTTGAAAGTCGAATAAAAAAAGAACAACCGAAATTTATGAAAAAAATGAAGTTTTTTTTTTTGCGGGTGAATAGGCTGTATTCAATCGTTCAAATTGAAGTAAGATCGAATTTAATTTGAAGTATTTAAAAAAAAAAATAAACTTTGATTTTTCAAAGTGCACCAATTGACTCCTAATAGGTTCAAGGAGGTCTCCCATAGGGTAAAACAGCAATTTTGCAGGTTTTAGATGGCGAATAGTCAAAGTCAAAGAGACAGTACATGATAAATTTCGATATTCGAATTTTCTATGTTTTTTCAAATTCGAATTGAATTTGGACTGTTCCCGAAGTACACAAAAATAGCTTGAAATTTCTTTTTTTCGACCCTTTAGTGTTCAATCTGAGGGCTAAACTACAGGGGAGATTTTGATCAGATTTTATGGGTCAGATTTTATCTGCTTGTGCCATGCAATACAACACAACAGCAAAAGATTTTGTTGGGTCCTACAAAATTTGATCCACTTTATAATGTAAAGTTAAATTATATAAAGTCAGATCGTATGGTTTGTTTATGCATCTACATCCAACATTCAATGTATTTCAAGGGCAAAAAAAAAGTCGGTCAGACACCATCAGATTTTATCTCGTCGGACAAAGAAGCAGCATGCAGTGTTCAAATGTAGTTTACACATCAGAATTTGATATAAGTACCATTATATTTTGACCCATGCGACTGCATCCGACTTGTAGGATGCTTTCTGTCAATCCAACACCATCCAGCAAAATATCTGGTGTAGTTTAGCCCTAAGGTGAACAAACCTACAGAAAAAGTGCTAATTAAGTCCCCTCTGTTGGGTACTTTTATAAAAGAATATCTCTGGGCAGCCCTGCAGTGCCTTAATGGAGAAATAAACCCCCAATAAGAAAATCCCCTACCACCTACCCTAGCTTCCCCTTTGCATAATTAGTTACCCCTGAAATTGCCCTTAAGAGTTTGCTCATGTATCGGTGCAGAGTAAGTGCAGTGGAGCTCATGGGCTCCATCTTCCAGATCTCCGATCTTCGTTAGTTAATCTTCCTTCCCTTCGGCAATTTCCGGCACTTTTGGCGCATGCACAGTTGCTATGAACTAGAGGACAGCTACAACTGCGCATGCGCCAATATGGCGCTCACTTACAGAAGAAGACCAGATATCCGGAAGGTGGCACCCACAAGTTCCGCTGCACTTATTCTGCACCGATATGTGAGCAAACTCTTAGGGGCAATTTCAGGGGTAACTATGTTTAGGAGGGAAGCAGGGAGGGGGGACTACCTAGGGTAGTAGGGTAGGGGATTTTCTTATTTTGGGGGTTTAGATCTCCTTTAAAGGAAAACTATACCCCCCAAACAATGTAGGTCTCTATTAAAAGATACTGAGTAAAACAGCTCATGTGTAAAACCCTGCTTCATGTAAATGAACCATTATCATAATAATATACTTTTTTAGTAGTATGTGCCATTGGGTAATCATAAATAGAAAATTGCCATTTTAAAAAATAAGGGCCGCCCCCTGAGATCGTAAGATTCACTGTGTACACATACAAACCACATGTAAGGTCACATGAGCCAATTAACAGACAGAGTTCTGCCTTTTGCTTCCTCACTTCTTCCTGTTACAGTTAGTGTTGTAGTATTTCTGGTCAGGTGATCTCTGAGGCAGCACAGATAGAGTCACAAAATGGTGGTTCAAGGCAAGAGATGTAAAAGGGCAATATTTATGTAAATATATATTTCAGTTTGGTAAGATTCTTTAATATGTCATTCAATTTGATATAAACTAACTGTTGCTTAAGTATTCATTTTGGGGGTATAGTTTTCCTTTAATAACAGCACAGCCATTTTTTTTATAAAAGAGAAAATTGCTGATTTTTTAAGTTCAGTACCACAGTTCTACATTCATGATGTAAAAAAAAATAATTAAGTAATCACAATTCAGAAAAGCTGCAACCATCCAGGCCTGCTGACAAATTAGTGCACAAAAGGATGTCATTATATTACTAACTCCATTCTGTATCTATTTTTTCATTCAAATCTAGCTTGGCATGCACTAGTTAGTTACACTATTAGAATGAATTATGTAAAAAAAACTTGGACATAATATATGAAAGTAACTTTATACCTAAGTGTGTCTGTTACATGGATGTTATACATTTGTGAGACAGATTGCTTGTTGAAATGTACAGAATGGAGTTCATAATATAATGACATCCTTTTGTGCACTAAACAGATTTTGTTCTCATTCTTTAATAGAAACAATTCTTTTGTATATTTTTTTTTTATCTCTGTATGGTCACAAATACTTATATACCATGAGACACATTAACTCTGTGTATTAGATAGTTTTGTATACAGAATGTATTTGGGACAAACGGCACCCCATACCAGGGCCGGAACTAGGGGTAGGCAGAGTAGGCACGTGCCTATGGCGCAAAGCTGGGGGGGCGCCAGGCACATGCCTTCTCTGCTTCTCCTACCCCCTAGTCCGGTCCCC
The DNA here is from genome assembly GCF_017654675.1 of Xenopus laevis. Taxonomy (NCBI): domain Eukaryota; kingdom Metazoa; phylum Chordata; class Amphibia; order Anura; family Pipidae; genus Xenopus; species Xenopus laevis. Next base: position 61,220,066 of record NC_054382.1, read on the forward strand.
GCTTGCAGATGAATCCGGTGTGATGCGCACTGCTCTTTTCGGCTTCTTATTTTTGCGCATACCTTTTTTTTTCCGCATGTGAGCATCCGGTATTTCCACGCATGCGCACATTCTGTATTTCTGCGCATGTGTGTCTGTGGGCGTTATGCCCGGCCAGGCAGCCTAGGGCGCCTGCCCGGGTTGGCCCGGCGCTGCCCCATACCCAGGGTAGTATTTTAGCAGTTAGGCCAGTGAAGTACCATTGTGTGGAGGGATGAGTCCCCACAGTTTGTGCTAAAGTTGGAATGACCTGAAAAAAAATGCCCATGCTGCAACTGCAAGCAGAGATGTAACTTTACAGAAAGCAGACCTTGATTTGGGGGCCAGCAGTGTTGTACTGTCTACTCTCATAGCAATTATATATAGATAGGTTTCTATTTAGGCCCGTGCCTGCAAGAAGTTTCTTTACCTGGAGCCCACTAGGACCCAGATCCTTCCATGAAACACTCTGGTAGGTAAGCCCGACATTAGAGGGGGAGGGGAGACTCAACAGAAGTTTCAAAGTTTTATTTAAAATGTTTGCAGGGGGCCCTAAAATAATTTTGCAAGGCATTCGTGCCAACACGCCATGTGTTTAAAGCACAACTTTCAGCACCCCATTTTCAGTGGCAAGGCTAGATCAAAATGAAACTAGAACATACAATTGTTTGACACCATGTTTAAATCTGGCAGGTGTGTGAACCTGTAGGTCCGCAGCCATTGCAGGACGACTAATCAATAAGTAACAGAAAGTAAATTATAATACGTCACGTCAAGTCACCTTCATATTACTAGCCGCCCTATCCATTACTGTAAGGTTAAAACACCTGCCGCCACCTTGTCAATAAAATAGCTGGGAAACGAGCCAAACTACAGCGGAGGGAGGAGACAGAGAAAGAAAACGACACAGGAGGAGGAGTAAGGGAGGGGGAACTAAAACCCATGTCTGTGTCATTCCAGTTTGCAAGACGAGGAGGAAGAGAACAGAGCCAACAAGTGCATGGGAAGCCAAGGAGAAAGGAAGAAAAAAAGGAGATTTTCAGGAATTTTCCAAGACAAAAGAATCAGCAACGACTGTTTGTACTTAGAAGGTCGCAGGAGGAAGTGGCTGATTGCTTTCCCCTTGGCTGTGCAGCATATTAGTGCTACTGCGTGCTCTTTTCATTGCTCATGCAGGGAATGATGAAGAGACAGCAGCCTCCCTTTTTCTGAAGGCAACTAGTTATCTCTTGGGTCTGATAAGGATGGTGTGAGTGGCCAGGCGGCTTGTCAGTATCGGGATCCCTGTGTTTCAATTTGCCCTGTGCTTTAGTACGGGAGGCTGGGGCTGTAAGTGGGGCTCTGCAGCTGTGTCCTTTGCTCTGCTGCTCAGAGACCACAACACTTGGAAACTTTGTCACGTCAAGAAAAACTATAAACATCGTGGATTCGATTGTGTTTATTGGATTGCCGCGCTGGATAAGAAGTGTTTGCTGGTATAGGAGCACTGTGGAGCCAGACACCTGTGTGAAAGTCTGGGGGTGTGAGTGATCCAGGGCTAAACACAGTGTTCTCTCAGTATCTCCTGGTTCTGCTCTAGAGCCACCTGATCCTGTCACCCAACGGCAGTGGCGAAGAGCGCAGAGCTTTATTACCCAGGAAGAGGAGGAGAGGGAGGAGGGAAGAGGGAGGTGAAGGAAGATGCTGCGGTTCCTGCGAAGGACCTTTGGCCGGCGCTCGATGCAGCGGCACGGCGGGAGAGCAGCAGCAGGAGCCCGAGGTGGTCCTGGATTCCGCGGAAGGGATGAAAGGGACGGAGGGATGAGGGCAATTAGTGCTGCTGCTTCCCCTGGTGGTGCGGGACTTTACCCGCCCCCGACCCTGCTGCCACCCCCAGTCCACAGCGGAGGAGCTACGGTCCACATCCCCGCGGCAGGGGACAGCAAATCGTTGCTGAGCTGTAAAGTGCAGTTGTTGGACGGAACGGATGTCGGTGTAGACTTGCCGGTAAGTGTGTGATTATTGTGTGTACTCTAACAGGCAGCATGAAGCCACTCCGTGCCCAGCAGGTGATTGGCACTAAGTGCCGATTAGGGGATTGGCAGTCACTGGCAAGAAGGCAGCAGAACTACAGTAGCTGGACTGTAGCAGCATTAATACCATCAACATTGATTTTAGTTTGATTTACATGTGAGAATCCTGCTCCCATCGTGCCAGGCAATAGTGAAAGTACTGGAAAGAGTTCCAGAGTCCATGGTCATTTTCTAGCAGCTTAACCCCTTCCTCTTGATTCAGCAGTGACACCTGTTACCCTCCTGCTTATGTTCAGCTAAAACTAGCTGCAACTCCCTACACCAGATGTTGTACTACATCTACTGAGGAATAGTTTGGCTACATTATGATACTTTACAAAATACCCTGTGCCCAGCTGATGTTTTACATTTAGTTCTGGCCCAGCCACATATTTTCAATTAGTTAGATCAAATCAAGTTGAGCTGGCTTTATATTGGCAACATTGACTGCCAGGCCCGGACTGTGGGTTCTGGCAAATGCCAGAGGGGCTGCTATAAGGTGCCATAGAAAGTCAGTATTTTGTGGGCTGGTGGGGACTGTGTGGGCCTCTGTGTACCTGAAATGCCAGGGCCTATTTTGATTCTCAGTCTGGACCTGACTGCTGACCCCACAGCTTACTGGCCAGACGAAGTCCAAAGCTATGGCCTGCCTTATTGACATCTGGCCAAGCATTGGCCAGCTATCTGTTTGACAGGTTTGAAAATCCCAGCTGCCAAAGAATTTATCAGGTTGTTAATGCAGATCAGTGGCTGGTCCTAGGGATAGATGTGATTGTATCAACTCAATTTGGCCTACAACCTTACTACAAGTAGATCCTATATTTGTGTGCGATCCAAGAGCTACAAACATTGATCTGATTTGGCTGGATCTGGTCTGCAATTCCACCTTGGCTGCACTTTAACAGCAGGGGCAGATTATTGTGCAGGCTCCATTGTACTATAGCCTAGGGGCCCATATAGCTGTATTTAATTATTTCTATTTTCTTTTATTAATTTATTTGTATTTGTGCTGCTGGGTCTGGTCAGTTACATCTGCTGGGATAAGAAGTGAGGGCAAGGCATGTGCATCCAGTGATATCACTAGCACACAGCACTTGACCCTGCGTTGAGAGCTCAGGTGCATGGGTTCCTGGATTAGCACGCATCTGGATCCAGCAGTAGCCTAGAAGGGGAGCCTGTGGATGTATCCAAAGGGGCCCACAACTCAATCTGCTGCTGAGTAGTGCTTCTCTATGTGAGTTACAAGGTACCAGTTGACACCATCATGTTCCCATTGTTACACAGAGTTGCAGAATATAATACTCCTTTTGTGTAACAATGTTTGGTACTGAGCACATCATCCATATCCGTTTCTGTGCCGTTATTTGGCCGTCAGTGCAACTAGTGAGGAAGTGTTACTTATTTTTGCAGTTGTTTTTGGTCAGAACTGCTCAAACTGAATCACAAAATCTCTGCATGATGTAACCATCTGACATTAGTCACAAATAATTTCTGTGCTGCCAGCTTCTGACACATTCAGATAATGTAGGGTAAATTAAGCCGTGCATGCAGCTATAAGGCAACACCTTCATATTAGACCCAATTTAATCATTGCCTAAATACAATACACATTACTGAGGAAGTATTTAAAATGTGCCTGGCATTCCTCTAACTTCTTTCTAGCGTATTGTGTACTCAAGGCACATGATGCAGGCACCTTATGAAAATGCTTTAGTATACAGGATGTCACATGCCATTCTACTGAGTAAAAGTGCTTCTGGACAGCAGTATAATATTTATAATTTAACTACCTATCATGGGAAGGCTCTGTGTCATTATGCTTAGGATGAGTATATTTTTATATATATATTTATGGTGCTTAAATGGGTTGTTCACCTTCCAAAAACATTTTTCAGTTCAGTTTAAATTTTTATGTTCCTATCTCTTGAGTTTTCAGTCTGGCAGCTCAGTGATCCAGAAGCATGAATTAGAAGGTGAAAAATGAAACTTACACTTCAATATTAGAAAAACGGACACAAATAGAAAATAGAAAGTAATTGGGAAAAAGTATTTATTTCTGGTGATCTATCTGAAACCAACTAAATTGAAAAACATGTTTCAAGGTTAACTATCCTTTTAATACATATACAGTTGTGTTCAGAATAAAAACAGTGTAATTTTATTCCATACAAGTAAATGCATTGGAAACACTGCATATTATATTCCAAATCAAAATATGAAGAAAAAATTCTCAAATTTGTGTTATTCCTTATATATCATATATATTATGTTATTCCTTATTCTAGTGTCTGCATTCTTCTTTTCAAATTCGGACATTCACTGTATAAATTGAAAAATGTTTATCAATATTTTTTATTTTTATTTAAATCACTGAACTAATATTTAGTTGTATAACCACATTTCTGAGAACTGCTGCACATCTGTTCAGTATGGAGTCAACCAACTTCTGGCACTACAATTCTTCAGCATTTCTTGGTTTTGCATTAGAAATGGCAATTTGGGATTGGGATGGCCACTCCATAGGGTGAACTCATATGGGGCGTTTCTATGTTGCGTTTTTAAAAACATGCGGTTGAGCATAAAAACGAAGCCCTACTGAAAATAGTGGAATATGCACTATAGCAATTCTCAGTGGGCATTTGTGAGGCAACAAAACCTCAGTATTTGCATTTTTTAGCAGAAACGCCAATACACCAAGAAAACACCATATTATTGAACTCTACGGGATGCGCAGATTTGGAAATACACCACTGATATACTCTCGCAAGATGGAATGCACATATATATGCGTATTTGCAGCATTGTCTGCTGGTGACGTAATTACGCTGCATATTGACGATCAGCCTGGCTACATTTTTGCATGTAAATTGTTTTTCTCTTGGCTTTGTTTCACAAAAGTTTAATAAAACCCTTCCGAGTGGAATTGTATGGAACAAGATAAAACAGAAATGCATGTTGGGAAAGAAAAGTACAGGCTAAAAACAAACATTATCATGCGCGTGTGGTTTCATTGGCGTCCCAACGCCCAACCATGCGTTTTTAAAAGAGTAAAAACACCCCATGTGACCTTAGCCAATGATGTCAATCTTGTTGGTCTGGAACCAAGATGTAGCTTGCTTACTGGTGTGTTTGGGGTCGTTGTTGAAACACCCATTTCTATTGTTGCGCTAGTCGGTGTATTCTTTGGCAAATTATAACATGTCTCTTTTTCAACAATGGCACTCTGCGGGGGCTTCTTGCCGATAGCTTGGCTACAAATAGGTATCTTCTATTTGTAACAGTACTCACAGATAACTTTACACTTTGATCTTCCTGGAGCTGATCATTGAGTTTTTGCCATTTTGGCTATTCTTCCGTCCATTCAAATGGTTTTCCATTTTCTTCCACGTCTTTCAGGTTTTGGTTGCCATTTTAAAGCATTTGGGATAAATTTAGCTGAGCAGCCTATTATTTTCTGCACTTCTTTATATGTTTTCCCCTCTCCAATCAACTTTTTAATCAAAGTATGCTGTTCTTCTAAATAATGTCTGGAACAACTAATTTTACTCATTTTCAGAGAGTAATGCACTATAACCAGCATGCGCAACATTTATTGCCTTTCTTCCTTTTTTTTTTTTCACAGAATGAATAACCTCACTAATTGAACTTCATACTGCTATTATTTGGAACAAGCTATTATTATTTTGAACAAGCCTCAATTAATGATTCAGTTACACAGAATCGGCAGCATGCATGTAATGACTGTTGAGTCTGTTCGTTTTCGTGTTCGTGTTCGAATTTAACAAAGGCATGTACTTGTGTTCAGAATAATAGCTGTCCAACATAACTAATCTAATCAACACCTACTAGTAAATTATTTGCCATGTAGAAATGTAATTTCTACCAAAAACAGCGATTGATTAGATTAGTTATGTTGGACAGCTATTATTCTGAACACAAGTACATGCCTTTGTTAAATTCTCTACTGTACAAGATATTACTATATGCTGGAAATGAATAACAGTATAGTAATAAAATATATTCTATTCTATATTCTTTTGAGGAGTCAAGCAAATGTGATACAATCCCATTTTAAATGCTCTTGCCATTGTAATTAATCCACAAAAGTTTCCTTCCTCCTTGCTATGACAGAAGGTACTCCAAGCAAATTATGTTATAGTTCTAGAATGTGAGCATAGAGCCAAGTCTTCTCCTTACATAGGTCAAAATGGTGAAGGTTAATAGCAAGAATAGAACTGAAATAATATTCCAAAACAAAAACAAACCATTCTGGCTCTTTTCCAGTACTGTTAAGCCTAATTGTCCTGATCAGTGGTTAGATTCGTTTTCAGCGTTGCAATTGTTGATCTTTGCAATTACTCTGCACATTAATACATTGCAAAGCATAATTGTAGAAAAGCTGCATAGGGTATACAGTTCAGTTTCACTGCAGTCAGGCATTGTGACCACCTAAAGCACTCTCACTACCTGGCTGCCTTAACTGCCAGATTCTGGTATTTTCTTACTTTGACTTGTTTCCCATAATGCAGTACCTTTTATCTAGCCTTTAATGATTTTTTCTTAAATCTACATTGATCTACATTGAAACTTGGTAACCTGTTTGTACCTCATTGGAAACAAGTTCTGCACAATACTTGGGTGTTTTCATTAGCAACAGTTGTCATTTAAACAGTGCATGTGCAAACAGATACTAAGCACCTAAACACTGGTCTGTAGGTCTTGGGTGATATACTGTAAGGTTCGCTACAAGAGAACAGTTCTTTTTTCCCTCTGGCCTTCCTTCATATGTACTATGGTATTGTTTTGTAAAACAAAAAAATCTTCATGTTTAGCACATGTGGTACATGACAACCACAGTGCTACAGGGGAAAACCTTGGTTCTCAAAACCTGTTAATTGTGTGCCAATGCTTCCCAAGGCTGACCCTAAGGGAACCAGTGTGTATAGTGCAATGAATGCCATTTGATCCTTTTTTTTTTTTTTTTTTTTTCAGCCTCACATTTCAAAACCGATGTATTCAAACAAGTTAAGCTTGTATCAGCTATGAAAATTGGGTCCAGCACCTCTACTGGAGCCAACATGCCTGCTTGCATAGCTATAAAGTAGCTGGTTCTGGTTAAACTATATTCAAGCTTTTAAAGCAAAAACATGTCAAACACCTATTATTTTTAAATAAGTGAACACAGTTTAGGCAAACTGTAGTTACAGGCAAATTTCTGCAACTGTGTCAAACATATGAATGTTGCGTACTGTTGCTGCATTTTGTGTGTGCCTTACTATGCATTCAACTACCGCCGTGGTTTGCAATTATAAGTATAGGCACTGCCAGCGAATCTTCAGAGGCAGCGGCCCCAATGACATCCCCCCTCCCTCTCCTCGCTGTTAACTTTTAGCGTCAGAGTGCAGGGGGGGCGCATCGCTAGTGCAGTGAGCACTATTGCAATCGCTGCCCTAGCAGAGCTGAATTTCCGTCTTACAAAACGGAAATTCAGCTCTTAAAGTTGCCAGAGGTGTTTTTTTACCACCCCTGGTAACTGGCCACTCCATCCTGCCTCATGGCATTAGCAGCCTTGGGCACTGCAGTCGATTGTTGTGCGTGCACTTAAACAAACACATGGCAAGCACCTATGGCTAATACTTGTGCCAGTAGGTGGGTAGTGCTCAGATAAACCATCTTTTAGAGCAAAACCTGCCTGCTATATTTTAAAGGGAAAAAATACCCCCTTTTTCGCTGCCAAAAATAAATGTATTTTTCTTTTACTTACACAGACATGCCTACTTCCACAAATTGAAAGGAAAACATGATAGTTTACCTCTACTACCTGGGACCAGTTCCCCACCCCCTTAAGGCTAGGGACAGATGGGGCCAAAATCAGCCTTTTGAAATCCACAGGCTCATTTCAGTGCCTGACCGCTAGCAAAACTCCTCTTCTGCATTTGCGTTCAGAAGCCTTGTGTCAGCTCTGGCACAAATACACTCTGCAAGAAATGCAAGACTTTGTATTTTGAGAAGAGAACACAGAAGAGGAGTTTGCAAGTGGCCAGGGGCTGAAATCAGAATTATTTCAGAAGGCTGATTTAGGGAACTAGCACACGGGCAGATTCAGGTGATTTAGTCGCCTCTTCTGCAGGGCTGCAATCTCCCTGAACAGCCCTCCCCCTGCCATCCGCCTGTTATAATGTGAAACGCAGCGCCAATGCACTTCTGGCGTTTCGATTTCCGAAGTCGCCGAGGTTTCCTTGTGAGGCAGAAGAGGCGACTAAATCTCCCCAAATATGCCCGTGTGCTAGTTCCCTTAGGCCCCATCCATCCCTAGCTGTAGGCTCCCAGTGTAAATCTACATCATGCACACTTTGTTCCAAAGTGAAGTGATGGATTCTGGCACTTGAAGTACCTCTGCTTTCCAGAGAATCTGTGCACCACCCACTATGGAAGGCTGAGGGACTTCAAGTCCCAGAATCCATCATGCTTCAATAAAAGAAGGTAAAGGTGGGGTTGCATTACATTGGGAACCTAAGCTATGTTTGGAATAGTTTGTCATGGTTTTCACTTTAGAAATGGTTTCTGACATTTGTGTTTGCAGGTAGCCTAAATTGCTACACCATGCTAACACATGAGGTTGTTGGAGCTGGGTACGATTGGTGATACATTATATAGAATTGTGTTAACTAATTTCTGTGTCCCATGTGGATCTGGTTAGTCAGCAGCAATATTTGAAAACCAATTAGCCCATGTTGAAACTGGTACCCGAGTTGTAGCCTGATTTGATTTTGCCAAATCGTTTGATTCCATAGAATGGGGAATTCCTGTGGGAAGTCCTACGATGCTTTGGCTTAGGCCCAAACATACTGGCTTGGATCAAGCTGCTGTACAAACACCCCACAGCCTGCATTAGAACTAATGGTTGTCTCCCCCATTCCCTCTTTCAAGAGGGATGAGACAGAGGTGCCCCTTATTTCCCCATCCTATTTGTTTGGCCATATGCATAAGGCACTCCCTTCAGATTAAAGTTTTCACATATAACACAATTCAGAAAAAGGTCTCATTGTATGCAGATGACTTACTCATTTACCTCGTGGAACTAACTGACTCACTCCTTGCCCTACTACAGTTGGTGGACAAATTTAGTAACTCCTCAGGACTGGGAAAAATCTGTACTGTTCCCGATAGGTACTTAGGGATAATAATACACACTGGCCGTGGCAAATTCATAGAACTTGGACCCAATAATTGCCTCCTTCAAGACTAAACTGACCCTATGGGTCAAACTGCCATAACACTTTGGGTTAGAATTAACCTCATAAAAATGGTTTATCTTCCCAAATTCCTAAATGTACTCCACATTGTCCCCTGCTTTATTCCTAATTCCCTTTTTAAACAGGTTTACCAAACCCTGATCCGCTTCATTTGGAACAACAAACTACCTAGGGTAGCTTGTGCTAAATGTATGGCCCCTTTATCAGAAGGGGGCTTGACACTTTCCCACTAGCGACTCTATCTAGCATCGCTAATACATTATCTGCACTTTTGCTTTGTTTCAGGTGCCTACAACCCTAATACCCCCTTCCAGGCATCAATTTTGGCATCCCTAGAGGGTCTAAGCAACTTTGCTTACGACTCACCAATGATGCACCACCTCTACCGTGCACACTTTCTACCCCACATAAGGCCAGGTCAGAGTTGCTCAAACTGTTGGGCCACTCACCGCCTTTAAAATCTTGCTATCTAACTTTATGGGGTAATTCGTTTCTCCCGCACCTTAAATCCCTACAGGATTTTATTTTCTGGCCTAGCAACAACATCAAATACCTGAGTGACCTCCTACAACACAGAGCATTCCCAACATATATGCAAATTCAGGATAAAACCCAGAAACAGCAACTCCCCTTTTATAAATATTGATTTATTTATAAATTTACAGCTGAGGCGTGCATTCCAAACCCAATTTATCTCCCTCTCCCCCTCAATTAACCTATCTTACTTTATATGAAATCCTCTACTCCCCTACCCTGGTTAAATTAACCTCTTAACATCTACCAAAATCCGATACTAACAAAACTGTTTTGACCAGCAGAGAAATGGTGTCCTCTCATATCCCCAGACTCTCCTCTGATGATTGGGAGGAGGAGGCTAGTAATATTTACAAATACCATTATTTCAATAAGGGACAGGTTTATCCAATACAAAACCTTTTACCACCTCTGTGTGACACCTATGAAACCGCACAAGATGGCATGCATACCCACTGACCCCCTAGATGTGGTGCTGCGGACTTTTTCCATGTGATCTGGTCGTGTTCCCAATCCTACTGATTTTGGTCAGCTGTAGTATAATTTCTTGCATACAACTTGGCCTTTCCTAGAGTGATCACCCCAGCAACATGCCTCCTTGGAGTTCCAGATGACATAATCCCACTAAAACACTCCCAGACTACTATTTAGACTGCTACTTTTTCTATGCCAAGAAAACCGTAGCTATGCACTGGATGGGCACCACACCTCCTACACTGAAGGCCTGGAAACGATTAGTCAACAAAGTGATCCCATTGTATGAATTGCATATGAGAGCAGAGGCTCTCCTACCAAATTTATAAGGTATGGGGCCCCTGGTGTGACCTTAAATGCCTAGCTAACCATATAGAGCAGTGAACCCCCAACCAGTGGCTTGTGAGCAACATGTTGCTCTCCGACCCCTTGGATGTTAAGCTGGCCATAGACGCAAAGATCTGATCGTACGAATCAAGGATTCGTACGATTTTTGGACCGTGTGTGGAGAGTCCCGACATCTTTCGTCCGGCGGAGATCGGTCGTTTGGTCGGACAGGCTAAAAAATTTCTGTTGGCTGCCGATAATATCTCTCAATGTATTGCCGATCGTACGATTTTCAGTGGGAGACTGTCACTAGCTTTTGTCAGACATAACTTTCGTACGATTGCTGTCAGGGGCAGATCTGTTCTTTTCTACTTTGTTTGATCTGAATGGTTAATGGCAGGTCGGGAGATGGGGAAGTTCGAGGATTCGAACTTCGGATCTTTGCATCTATGGCCAGCTTTACTCCCACTGGCCTCAACGTACAGTAGGTGCTTGTTTTTTAATCCTGGTTTGCAGGCAAGCTTTAGTTGCATAAAGACCATGTGTACTTCCAAACAGAGCCTTTTGTATGCTGCAAGTCCACAAAGGAGCTACTAATAGTCAATCACAGCCCTTATTTGGCAAGCCCAGGAACTTTTTGCATGCTCGTGTTGTCCCCGAATCTTTTTACATTTGAATGTGGCTCATAGGTGAAAAAGGTTGGGGACTCTTGATATAGAGGAACAGTCTGGTTAGCAACCGCCTCAATATAGAATGCAGATGCCATTAACCCTTTGCCTGACAGCCAATTTGTCCTAAATGCATACTGCCAAGCATATTATACATTTTGCACTCATTACGTTTACTTAAGATTTTTGACAAGAAAAAATACGTGAAATAAGACACATTATATATTGTTTTCTTTCCGTAATGAATTGGGCTAGAACACTGAAACAAAATGTTGTACTTTTTCTGGAGATATAACAAAAATTTTGAGTGACATATGTTAAAAAAGTGAAATAAAGAATAATATAAATATATATATATATATATATATATATATATATATTATATATATATATATATATATATATATATATATATATTTATTTTTTTAAAAAGAATTACATTTACTGACAAATTTACTGTTTCTAAAAGGCCCGAATTTGGTTAATTAAATGATGCTAAATTGTATTGGTATCCCACTTTTCATGTATGGGTGCACCTAAAGATGTGGCCTCCAAACATCCAAAAACAGGGTCAATACATAAGGGAAATTTTAGCTGGAAAGTCTAGGGCTGCGCTCGAAGTTCACACCTTGCAGTTCTTCAGTTTAAACACCCCTTACCTGTGACATACCCCCAACAAACTACTCCTTGAAAGTACACACCTGCAGCTATTCAGTTGTGCCTCTGTTGCTTTCCTACATGCAGATCTGTGGGCACAGTTCTCCATAGAGGTTTGTGGTTTGACCTGAAATAAAGAAAAAAAAAAAAAAGTTCCAAAGTTAGATTTCTCCGCAAAATTGGCATGATAACTAAAAAAATAAAATAAGTATCAATCTGCAACTTCTCCAGAACAAAATGATACCCCACATGTATGGGTGCACCGAAAGACGTGGCAGACAAACACCCCAAAACTGGGTTAACACACTAGCAATTTCAGATGGAAAGTTCGGGGCTGTACTCTTAACTGCACATCTTGCAGTTCTTCAATCTAAACACTCCCTTACCTGTGAAATACCCCCCACAAACTATATATTCCTTGAAAGTGCACACCTGCAGCTATTCTGTGGCGCTATCCTTATAAATAAAGAAAAAAGATTCAAAGTTAGATTTCTCCATAGTATTGCCACGACATCTGAAAGAAACCTGCTAAACATCAATGTAGAACTTCTGAATAAAATGATACCCAACATGTATGGGTGCACCTAACGACCCAATCTCCAAACACGCTAAAACTGGGGCAATAGTTACATTTGGGGTTGTGCACACCTTGCATTTTTTCCAGTCTAAACACCCCTTACCTCGAAAATACCCCCTCAACTATATATGCCTTGAAAGTGTACACCTGCAGTTACTCAGTGGCACCATCTTTGCTTTTCTAATTGTGGGCGCAGTTCTCCATAGTAATTTGCCCCAAAATTGCCATGGCAACTAAAAAAAACCTTCTAAATATCAGTCGTAAAGTTCTCCTGAACAAAAGATGCAGCCACCAAGCACCCTAAACCTGAGGCAATAGCTACATTTGGGGTTGTGCTCTTAAGATCACACCTTGCAGATTTTCCCCCATTACCTGGGAAATAGCCCACAAATTGTATAAGTAGTGAACATATACACACCTTCAGTTTTGTAGAAGTGCTGTCCCTGCCTTTGTATATGCAAAATTCTGGAGGCTATTCTTCACAGAATTACATGGTTACAGTTTTAACATTATATTTCTCTCCAATTTCGCAAATATGAGTATTATAAAGTTACTTAATATTCTACTTACCTATATCTGTTTAGGGAGCTTCTTCTGACCCTTTTGTTTCATCTCTATACATGTCCTCGGGCAGTGCTGCTTTTTTTGGGTGGGGGTACTTTTAGAACTCTAAATAGAAAATCTGCACATTTATGGAAAACATATTTCAAATATTCATACTGTCAACCCAAATAATCCCACCTCAGTAGGCTATACCACCACAGCATATTGTATTTGTGGCATGAGCACACAAAAACCATAGCTGTTAAACATTTAAACCTAAAGGACTGCCTTTCTTCCTTGTAAAAACCATAGCTGTGCCAGCCTCTCTTCTACAAAAAAGCTGAATGCCTATACCAAGAACAAAATATATATAGCTTAGAAATAGATAGAGCCTCAGTAACAGAAATTGGAGCTATGGAGTTTTCAGAGCAAGTATCCTATTTCTCTCCAAAAGAGGCATAATAAAGTGGTAAAGTAAAGAATAAAGTGACTATAGAGGAAGCTGATCCTCAACCTAAACCTAGCCTCTATCATCAACCAGTAAGTAAACCATAACTTTCTTTGCACAATTGCAAACCCTGAATGCGCTAGCTAAGATCACTTTACAAAAAAGCTGATGGTTCCAGGGAGACTCAAATACTAGTAAATGTAAATATTGCTCAGAAATACAGCGTTGGCAACTTTACTGAAAGGGGAGCTTATGAGGTGTCACTAAAAAAAAGATGACTATCTCATGGAGTCATCATGCATCACACATTTATTACCCTTTCAAAAGTGTTGCTGCGCATGGTATATTTCAAAACATGGTTTGAAACATAACCTGGGGTTGTGAGGGTACACTTTGCAAGCTTTTTGGGCGAATTGCTTGCCAGGAGTGGTTGGAAGTGTGTCTATAAAATTCTTCCCAATCAATCAGGTCACATTGTCACTAGCGGGCATCATGGGCACTGCCTCCTCAACACCATCAAGCAACAGGGCAGGAATTATGTGCAACTGGTATTTATAATTTGACAATTTGGGGCCTGGTGCTGCTGCCTTATACACAACATAAGAATTTAAAGGCCAATTTGAATCAAATATATACCAACTTTTTTGTACCAGGTCCTTTTTTCCGGGTAATAATGGTAAAGTTGGTCAGTTTTATCAACACCACCCACTGCAATTACTGATTCATCGAGGATTGTTGTCAGCATGAATACATTTTTTTTGTGTCACAATATTGGATGGCAAGGAGCTCGTCATTTTTCAGGGCATAAATTTCTCCACGTCTCAATTTGATGTTTATTAGATCGCTGGGCATTGCTTTTTGGTTACGATTTATGGTGCCACAGGCTCCAGGGGAATACCTGTGTAAAAGTTATCCACATATAAGTGGTAACCTCGGCCCAGAAAGATATTGCTCGTCTTACAAATTGTTATAGAGGACCATATACTGTAGGATGGCCTCAGTCAAAAATAATTGGAAATAATCAATTGGGTCAAAATTCCTGGTGTCAACCTTTACACCTGAGACTGCAGTAAATGGGGGGGAAACTAACTGGAGGCCCCCCATGCAGGCTCTTATCCAGCTGTAGCCTCAGCCCTATCGCCTGCATCCTGTTCTTCAACACCCTGATCATCCACATCCTGCTCAAGCTCCATGGTCTCCTCAAGGGCAGTAATGGTGCTACTACTATGACCCAGTGACTCATCACTAGACGAGTCACTATCTGATGCAGGGGGCACATACTCAGAATGAGTCACTAAACTCCTCTGAGCTAGATGCCATGCACAGAGCAGCCGCCTCTTCAACAGAATAAAATCTTTTGGCCATGATGCCAACAAAATCTATTGATTTGCCTAGGCCACAGTGCTTACAGTCGGAGAAATGATACAGTGGGATCAGTAGTCAAGGAAAAAAAAAAGCTGACTGCATTGCAAACACAGAAAACTACTCCAGTAAAACTACTCACCAAGGCGGAGACTAGAGAAAAAAAACTTAATATAAACAAATCTGGCAAAGTTTCAACCTCTTGAACTCCCTGGAACTTTCTGGAACAGAAACCACACTAAGCTATAGCGCTTACAATCAATGGCAAATAAAACACCCATCAGCCAACAACTTAAATCAAAAACCAACTGATATAACAGTGATTATTACCTGATCACTATTCATGCTACAATATGAACAGGTTTTACAAACTATGAACAGCATAAACAATCGTGAACAGCATTAGTAATAATGAACAGCAATACAACTGTATGACCAACTCAGTAAAATCAATGAAAATTCTATAAAACAGAAAAAAGTGATTATGCTGTGTGATTCACCACCTCAAACAAAATAAAAAATGAAATAATAAGCCTACTGTACAGACCCACTTGAGGTTCGTCCTCTTAAGCAGTGGATGTGACGATCAGAGGAAAGGTGTCAAATAATATGCAGAATCTCTGAGTTTCTGAAGATCCTGAAATAACATTCTCATTTTTAATGCATTTATAACAAAGGATTACTTATCTATGTACAGTTAGAGGTGAACCACAGAATTAGTGTTACCAAAGATTTTATTTTTATTATGACAAATTAAGTCAAACAGCAGGTTAAAGGATTACAAAGATTAGAGACCAGAAAGAACCTCTTAGTCTGGTAAAAATGGCAGAAATTGCTTTGTTCAGATGACCCTGCATATGCTCTACTGCTCCAAATAGACAAACCATTTGCTACTTTTACATCCACAATCAAGCCCCATTTATTAAATGCTGCCAAAGTGCTGATCTTATTGAAATGGAAACAAACCATAGCCCCAACACTACAAGAGTGGTATAGAAACGTAGAGGAAATATACACATTTGAGGAACTTTTTTTTTAGAAAAAAATGGCGTGTCACATGTACAGCCCTTATTCATTAAACACAGTCTCTTATTGTGTATAACGTGCCTGGAGAGTCATTAGCCACAGACGCTTACTGTTTATTATGTGCTTGTGGTGTCTCAACCAATGTCTCTCACTATATGATGTGCTTGGGGTGCCTATACCCAGTACTTTTTGTTGGACAGTGTGCTACAGAAGCTACTGATCTCATATTAAGTGGTGAGGTAGGGTTGCCATCTCACTCCTTTAAAACCCAACACATATGGAATCCACAGCCTGCATGGCTAATTAGCAATTAATTTAGATGCATGATGCATGGCTGCACAAAAATCACTTCAGTCTGCAGCATAAGTGAAGATACAAATGTAACTATTCAAGATAAGCAAGTCTCTTGGGAGAACTAAGACTCATAGCTTAAAGGAACAGTTCAGTGTGAAAATAAAAACTGTGTAAATAGATAGGATGTGCAAAATAAAAAATGTTCCTAATATAGTCAGTGAGCCAAAAATGTAATGTATAAAGGCTGGAGTGACTGGATGTCTAACATAATAGCCAGAACACTACTTCCTGCTTTTTAGCGCTCTAACTTTGAGCTAGTCAGCGACTTGAAGGGGGGCCACATGGTACATTTCTGTTCAGTGAGTTTGCAATTGATCCTCTGCATTCAGCTCAGATGCTCTAAACTCCCAGAAATGTGTTAAAACTTTAATAACCTGCGAAATTTTTTAAAATGGATATGATAATTAGGGGGTGTGGCCACAAAATGGGCATGGTCAAAACAATTTCACTTGATGTTTTTGTGTTTTTCAAAAAAAAGCTTTAGAAACCACTGCAGTAACAATGGAAAAACTAATATTTCATTGTGTTACATATAGTAAGTCCAGGGTTGGCTGACCATATTTCTTGAAAGATGGATGATGTCCCTGTAAATATGTAAATATTGTAGCCATAATCGACCTATTTCCCATAGTCTCCCATGCCAGCATTCACCAATGGGTTAATTCCCCTGCTGGCCAGCGGACAGGACCTCCCACCAATAGTTCAAAGTTCTCCTTCCTCCCTTACCCTCTTGTCTTTTTTGTCCTGTCCGGGCCAGGGAAGGATCTATTTTTAAGAGATTAAAGAAGATACTAATAGGAGGATGAGAATCGGTGCTGTGAAGCCTAGAAGCTCCCCTTGTAGGGGTCAGCAGGGGCTAACTTACGTAATCAGGGCTCTCCTCCCGTGTTGCGGGTCAGGGAGTTCTGGGCAGCATGGCAGCGACACTGTGGCTCTTGGCGTATCCTCCCGCATGGCGGGTTAGGTGAGTGCCAGAAACGCTGGGGGAAAGAAGCCGGCGCGAAGGAGAGGTAAGCCATATGTGCGCGTTAGCGCTGAGACGAAGGGCGGATGTGACGTCAACAGAGGAAGTGGCCGGACGGCCATCTTGGTTGAGGGCATTAGCGTCCCTCGTAAGTGAGCGCGACTGGAACCGGAAGTGCGGCTTCTTGCCTGAGGGCAGCGTTTTGACCCGCGTGAGCCTATGTGATAACAAGGGGCAGATAGGAAGATAATATTGTTTTATACAGAGTGCTGCCCCTTGATTTAAACAGCAAACACTTCCTGTGGGTGCCATTTGCTTCTCAGAATCCTGAGCTTTCAAGGCATCGATACAGGTAGGTGTGTGTGTGTGAGTTTTCAGCGGTTGATTCCTTGTGATATATACAAGAGGAATAAGCTGATGTCATTGTCTGCTCTCTTATTAGTTCACCAATGGAACCTGGTATGACGGGAAAAAGCCTCTCACCCCAAAGGGAAAAGGTGAGGTGGATGAGAGAGAGACTATTGCAAGCAGGGGGCGCAGGTAATAACAATGTGTTATTTTGTTTTATGCAGCCTTCCTGCCGCAGACGCTAAAAAAGACAAGTCTCCAGACAAATCAACAGCCTCTGCAGAAAAACAACAGGAGCCTGGAACCTCTCTATTATCACAGGAAAATCAGTTATTTGCAGAATCCTTGGCCTCAGTAATTAAACAGGCAGTCATACAGGGATTTCAGGAGGTATCAAGTTCTAAGAAGAGGACGAGACACTCTCATGGAAGACAAGGGGAGCCTTTGTCTGATATTTCAGAAGGAGATTTGTCAGATGACTCGGATGTGCTGTCTCAAGCAGGGTCGGAAGAGGGAGAAATTGAGTCAGAGGAAGAATCCTCTTTCGATTTAGCAGTAATTGATCCGTTAATTAAGGCAGTTAGGCAAACCCTAACCTTTCCTACAGAATCAGCGAGGGTATCGGCAGCAGATAAATTATTTCCCTCTTCGAAGAAGCGATCTGTGTGTTTTCCGGTGCACTCGTCTATAAAAGAAATTATCCAGACGGAATGGAAAAAGACAGAGAAAAGGGCTCAGACAGCAGGGAAATTCGGAAAAAAGTATCCCTTTGATGAGCAGGACTCAAAGGCCTGGGAGTCTCCACCAAAGGTCGATGCGGCTGTGGTTAGGTTGGCTAAGAAGACCACCTTACCGGTAGATGATGCGACAGTCTTTAAAGAACCAATGGAGAAGAAGATAGAATTTAATTTAAGAAAAGCCTTTGGATCAGCAGGAGCAGCCTGTAAGCCAGCTGTGGCTTTAACATCTGTATCTAGAGCCTTGAAAGTGTGGCTGTCTGAGCTAGGAGAAGCTATATCATCGAATGTAAAAAGACCTAAACTGCTGGAGATGTTAGCAGACTGCAGAATGGCAACGGAGTTTATTTCGGAAGCTTCAATTGATTTAGTGCATTTTTCAGCTAGATCCTATGGCGCTATCCGTAGCAGCCAGGAGGGCACTATGGCTAAAATCTTGGGCAGCAGATACGGCATCAAAGTAAACCTGTGTCAGTTACCTTTTGAAGGAGAGATGTTATTCGGAGAAAAACTGGATGCTATCATTAAGAAGGTGTCGGGAGGTAAAAGTGTATTTTTACCTCAAGAAAACCAAGCCAAGAAACCCCCGCTTTGAGTCAAGCTATAACCAAGCCGAAAGATAAGTCTTTTAGGGCCTCCAGACAGTATAAGCCCGGGAGAGAATATTCCAGGCAATCTTCCTGGAGAGCAGGTCGGCCAAAGTTCCAGAGGCCTAAGAGACCTGGGTTTTTTCCACCACCCCTTTCCACTTCAAATCAACAATGAAGGTGGCAAGGCCCAGATCATGGTGGGGGGCAGACTAGCCGAATTTTCTCATGTCTGGGGCCACGACTATTTCAGGACGTATGGGTACAGAAAGTGGTTCAGTCAGGATTTCTACTAGAATTCAAATCCGTACCCAGAAACAATTTTTTCATACAATCCGTCGTCAAGGCGACAGAATTGGACAGGAAGATGGCTCAGGATTATTTGAACCAACTGTTCGATTCAGGGGCAATAGAAATCGTCCCTCCTCTGGAAAGAGGCACAGGATTCTATTCAAAACTGTTCCTGGTAAAGAAAGCTTCGGGAGCGTTAAGACCAGTGTTGGACATGAGAAAGCTGAACAGATTTTTACAAGCAAAAAAAATTCAAGATGGAATCATTGACGTCCATCATGCAAGCCGTCTCAGTTGGGGATTGGCTAACGAGTATAGATTTGAAAGACGCTTACTTTCATATACCAATTGCAGAGGTGCACAGAAAATACCTAAGATTCGCATTAGAAGACGTGCATGTGCAATTCAGATGTCTACCTTTTGGCCTAGCACAGTCTCCAAGAGTGTTCACAAAGGTTCTTGTGACACTCATTGCGGAATTAAGAAAAGAGGAGTATCAGTGTACCATTATTTGGACGATATTCTGGTAGTGGCAAGTTCAAGGACAGAGGCCGAAGTTCATACTACCAAGGTAAAAGAGTTTATGCTGAACCATGGATGGGTAGTGAATCAAGAAAAAAGCAATTTACTTCCCACCCAGTCTCTTCAATACTTGGGAGCCCTCTTTCAGACAGAACAGAACATGGTCAGCTTACCTCTAGACAGACAGCGCAAGGTGAGCGAGTTAATAATGGATTTCAAAAGGAAAAGGACAGTCTCTGTGCAACATTGCCTGAGGGTAATAGGTTCTATGGCGGCGACAATTCAAATTGTGAGGTGGGGCAAGGTGGCATTTAAGGCCCTTGCAGGTTTTTCTTATAAGAAAGGTAAAGGCAGCCTCACTTACATTTGCAAGAAAGAGTGGTGGTTCCACTAGAGGTCAAAGAAACTCTGTCCTGGTGGTGCAAGCAGGAAAATTTAGCAAGAGGAATGCCGCTAGAAGATCCACAGTGGGTGGTAGTGACCACCGATGCGTCAAATGTGGGGTGGGGAGCCCACATAGGCGAAACGTTTATTCAAGGCACTTGGAGGGCAGAGAATGTGTCCTCAAATATTCTCGAATTAAGAGCAATAAGAAAGGCTCTTCGAATCTTCTCTCACCTACTAAAGACAAACAAGTGAAAGTAAGAACAGACAATACTACGGGCAGTCGCTTATATTGCAAAGCAAGGAGGCACAGGAGCAGAACGTTATTGGAAGAGGTAAAGCCACTATTTCAGTGGGCAGAAGAGTGCTGGAAGGGTTAACCGCCATTCACCTTCCAGGAAAAGAAAATTGGAAAGCGGACTTCCTCAGCCGGTCAATAATAGATCCGGGAGAGTGGAGCTTACACATAGACATTTTCGAAGAAATTGCAGAGAAGTGGGGACATCGAGACATAGATGTCATGGCAACCCTACAGAACAGAAAATGTCTTCGGTTCTTCTCAAGGTTCCCCTGCAGGGATGCAGAGGCAGTAGATGGCCTAAGTCAGAGTTGGTCAAAAGATTTAATTTATGTCTTTCCTCCATTTCCCCTAATTTGGAGAGTTTTAAAAAAGATAAGATTGGACATGGCAGAGGCCATCGCGATAATACCCTTCTGGCCCAGGGAGGCCGTGGTTCCCGCTGCTCCAGAAGCTAGCCATAGGAAAGCCGATAACAATTCAGAAGTTCCCAGGCTGGCTGTCGCAGGATTCCATACAGTTTCAGGAGTACAATCATCTGTCTTTGATGGCCTGGCGGTTGAGAGGGAGAGATTAGAACGCCTCTCGCTAAAAGATGAAGTCATAGACTTGTTGCTGAAGTCAAGAAAAATAGTACTTCGCAACAGTACTACAAAGTTTGGGACAAATTTGTATCATTTGTTGTGGAGAAGGAGAAGGATCCGTTGTCTCCATCATCTACGGTTGTGTTAGAATTTCTGTTCTCTGGATATGAGAGGAAATTACATTATAACACATTAAAAGGTCAGGTGTCGGCAATTTCAGCCCTAACTGGGAAAACATGGGCAGAAGATCCTTTGGTTAAGAGATTCTTCAATGCTTTGATGAGAGTAAGACCTATGAAAAGGGATTGTCGTCCACCATGGGAATTGCCTTTGGTATTAAAGGTTCTCACTGAGTCTCCATTTGAACCATTGGAGGAAACATCATTGTGGAACATGACATTGAAGGTGGTACTCTTAGTGGCAGTAACTTCGGCTTGCAGAGTAGGAGAGTTATCAGCCTTGGCTGCATCGGAGCCACACACAGTAATTTTCGAAGACAAGGTGGTGTTAAAACCTGCTTTCGGATTCCTGCCTAAAGTAATTTCGAAATTCCATATGGATCTGGAAGTTATCTTACCTTCCTTCTTTCCAGATCCACAGTCTGCGCAAGATCAGTGTGGCACACACTAGATTTGGTGAGAGCTATAAAGATTTATTTGAAAAGAACAGAACTGTGGAGGAAATCTGATCGATTATTCATAGTTCCTAATGGAGCAAGGAAAGGACAAGCGCCAACAAAGAGAACAATTAGTTCCTGGATTGTTGCAGCTATAGCAAAGCGTATAATGTGGCAGGAAGGAGTGTTCCTAAGGGTTGAAGGCCCACTCTACCAGGGCATTGGCCAGTTCCTGGGCGGCACAAGCCAGGGGGTCGCCAGAGAACATCTGCAAATCAGCAAGATGGTCGTCCTTTAATACTTTTGTGAAGCATTACAGATTGGACGTGTTGTCCTCTCAAGAAGCTAAATTTGGGAGAAAAGTGTTGCAATCTGTAGTTTTTTCTGATGATTAAAAGTTTTCTGTTAAACGCATATTGTTCCCGCCCTCTATTTTAAGCTTGGGGATTTCCCATTGGTGAATGCTGGCATGGGTGACTATGGGAAAACAGGAAATTGTTTATACATACCGTAATTTCTGTTTCCTGGTCACTTCCATGACAGCATTCACCGGGGAGTTTCCCACCCTGTATGGGGACAGCTTTATACTAAGACAAGAGGGTAAGGGAGGAAGGAGAACTTTGAACTATTGGTGGGAGGTCCTGTCCGCTGGCCAGCAGGGGAATTAACCCATTGGTGAATGCTGTCATGGAAGTGACCAGGAAACAGAAATTACGGTATGTATAAACAATTTCCTGTTTTGTCTATTATTAAGCACTAATGCAATGCCATTTCCTGTAGTCATTTGGAGTGATTGAATGCTACCTTCTGTGTGTAAGCTTGGCTATAAAACTGGTGCTCTGATCCAAAGTGCTTAAGGTGGAGAAATCGCAAATATTAATTTGAGACAAATTACTACAGCTTTTAACAATCCAGCTTTAACAAAATTCAAAGATATAGTCAAATCTGGATGAAAA
Source organism: Xenopus laevis (assembly GCF_017654675.1). NCBI lineage: Eukaryota > Metazoa > Chordata > Amphibia > Anura > Pipidae > Xenopus > Xenopus laevis. The sequence continues at coordinate 61,242,648 of NC_054382.1, forward strand.
CTGTTGTTTCAACCATCTTAAACTTATAAAAATCATTCAAAAATTATCTAAATATAAAGCATATATGCATATAAATATGCTTTGCTAGAGCAGATGGAACTGTACCTTTTGTTGACAAGTAGAGATAATCATCTCATTAACATATTTAATGTTATAGTGGTGAATGGGGAACCAAATTTAAATTGATGCCTATGAGCTTTTGTGTTTTTTTTAGCTGTTATTACTGTTGTACTCTGTTGTTTCTCTTCAAATTAACAATTATTGGCCAGGGCAGAAATTCATCAAACTGATTTGTAAAACATGGGATCTTATGACAGTGGAGTCACTGAACTCTTGAGTTTAACTCTATCTACTGCAAATATTTTCTAAAGAGGTGTCATGACTATATGATTGTATGTAACTGTAATTAATGGGTGTGGCTAAAACAAACCCATTAATTAAAAGGGGTGTCTACATACTTTTGGCCAGGTAAGTCTTTACAAAGACTTTCACTAGTAAGGAAACTTGACCCACGAGTCATAGGACTCCTTGAGGGTTGAGGCCAGATATTTGATCATTGTAAGATGCTGTGAGAATGACCCTCTAATTTTATTTTGTGTTTCACTCTTTAATGCTTGTATAGGGACCCATAGGTTTACTAATGTCCCTATGGCTTTAAATCCCTATACTTCCTTATCGCCTTAGTTGCTGGGCAGATGCCCATTTATCTAGTAATCTAATTTACATGTTTCACTCATTTGCCTACTGGCCTTTTGATCACTTCCTGCCACACTCTTAAGATAGTGTCTGGTTCGGGTGGATCTTTCTCTTTTCGTTTCTGGTTGCCGACTCTGCTGGATCTTTTCCAGGGAGCCTGGATGCACCAAGGCCCAGTAAAACTGTTCTGCCCTAGAGGGACCAGTACCTCTAGTGGTATATCAGGGAGCAGGGACCCTGTGAATGGGGCCAGCCAGAGACAGGATAACACTTAAGGGCCAAATTCATGAAGGGTTGAATATCGAGGGTTAATTAACCCTCGATATTCGACTGGCGAATGAAAATCCTTTGAATATCGAAGTCAAAGGATTTTGCGCAAATACTTCGATCGAAGGAATAATCGTTTGAAGGATTTTAATCAAGCGATCGAAAGGATTATCCTTCGACCAAAAAAAGTTAGGCAAGCCTATGGGGGCCTTCCCCATAGGCTAACATTGGGTTCGGTAGCTTTTAGGTGGCGAACTAGGGGGTCGAAGTTTTTTCTTAAAGAGACAGTACTTCGAACGATTTTTAGATTGAATCCTTCGATTCAAAGTCGAAGGTCCAAGTAGCCTATTCGATGGTCGAAGTAGCCAAAAAAAACTTCGAAATTCAAAGTTTTTTTTTCTTCTATTCCTTCACTCGAAGTTAATGAATTGGCCCCTTAGTATTCTCTAAGAGAGTAAGATAGGTAGGTTAAATATCAAGAGCAGTCTTGTGCTCATACACGGATTGTGATAGGGAGTAGCTGTTCCCTAGGCTCTGAGTTTACCTATAGTGAAGAGACTGCAGCTGGATAGGGTGTCGGGCTTTAGATTTACTTTCCCTTACTATTCCACTGTATGGGATCCAGACCACGCCTGGGTATTCCATCCAAGAAGTGTACCTTCAACTACCCTGACTACATCCACATGTTGCCACATTGTGCTGTCTCTGCCTGAACTGTCTTGGCATGTTGATTTTTCTTATACTTATTCTTATATCTTTACTTTGCCTCAGTGGTTAGTGAGTACTAACCAGGGCTGGAACAAGGGGTAGGCAACCACCTAGGGCTCAATAACTGGGGGGGGGCATACTTCTCAGGGAACTCTAGGGTTTGCTTTATCCTCTGAAGCAGCAGGCCGCAGCTAGCGCTCCCCCACCCCGGGAGCGTCATTTTCACTTTGACTCTGACGCGCATGCGCATTGGGCTGTGGATACCGATCGGTTCAGTTGGGAACGGCAGTAAGAGAGGAGTGGAGCTGCAGACTGCGCACCTAGAGGGAGCAGTACTCGGCTGCTGTAACGCTATTTGTACTGCGTGGCTGGCACAGGTACAGGTGGGATTATAAATTAAAAGTTTTCATTCAATAATGCGTTTTCTTATATTAAAAACCCGTAATGGTAAGGTGAGAAATGCTAATATGGGGAGGGGGGGTCGCTGATTGGAACCCTTGCCTAGGGTGCCAAACTACCTTGGCCCGGCTCTGGTACTAACCCTGTGGGTCTATTGTCTTGGACAATAAAAGTTGCTGGGCTGGGGGTGGTATGATCCTTCCATAGACTGAAGTCCTGTTTTCATTTGTAATTAGCCTATGGAGGGATTGCGCCGCCCCAAACCCAGCATGACTGAAACAAGCTCAGAAGATCCATTAGCAGTGTAGAAGGGTAGACTTCACGAAGGTTCGGGGGCTGGGGGTAGCTTTGGGTGGGGGGCTTTTGGAGGTAAATATTTAGCTTGCAGCGTCTCTTTGATACAGGCACGTTCCTATGATTTTTATAGGAATGTGACGGTATCACTTAAATGCCAAATGCTTAAAGGACAAAGACACACCAGTCACCACTCCATTTAATGTAGTGACCATCACACAAGATATTGCATTGCTAGTGTAAACGAGCCCTGTAGTTTATCTCTAGTATTCTGTATTTGCTTATTATTCAAATGTATTAAAGCAGAACTAAGTCTTAACTGAAGAAGTGGGACAGAAATGTTGTATATTATGTTTTGGGTCTCTATACCAGCCCAGGACCACCCCAGCCCTTTAGCAGTGAACATCTGTGCCTCTGAAGATGCCCATCTTCTTTTCTGCTTTTTTACTGGACATGCTCTGTGCTTCTGTCAGTTACTGAGCTTAGGGACCGACAAGTATGGTACCTGCGGTTTCCGGGTTAATGGATCTTTCTGTAATTTGGATCTCCATACCTTAAATCTACTAGTAAATCATGAAAACATAATTAAACCCAATAGGCTGGTTTTGCTTCCAATAAGGATTAATTATATCTTTAAATCAAGTACAAGGTACTGTTTTATTATTGCAAGGAAAAGTTTTTGATTTTTTTTTGGATAAAATGGAGTCTATTGGAGATGATCTTTCTGTAATTCGGAGCTTGTTGGATAACAGGTTTCCAGATAACTGATTCTATACCTGTATGCCATTTCTAGCCATATTCATTTTTATGGTTTAGTTCTCATTTGAATTAAGATTATGTAATGTTCCCGGCATGTAAGCTCATTACAGAAAAACTCACCCACTTTTTATGGGATTTTTATCAAATGGTGAATGTTTTGTATTTATCAAATGGTGAACTCTTAACTTTCACTCCTTGATAAATACCAATCTAAAAATCCTTTATGAATGAAGAATTTTAGTGGATGAAAGAGGTACGTGCCCGGCATCCCCTTAATCTTTGTGCCTTAGGCACGTGCCTCTTCTGCCTACCCCCAGTTCCACACTACTTCCTCCTCACATCGTTATTTTTTTTTTTGTCCTACCGGACAGGGAGGTAGGATCTTGAGTCTCATATAAAAAATAAAAAAAAATAGGTGAAACGTGACATTTGCCCAGTGCTCACTTTAAGATTAAGACTTTTTTTTTTTTCATCTTGTATAACTTTTTTAAAATGTCACCCCGAGAAGCTTTTTAATTTTTTTTTTTTTCTATTTTGCTAGGCGATCTCAGTGTACTTAATTATGATACATTTGCCCCGTGGAGTGTGGGGAACATTTTTGACAACACCCATTTTCGTGGCTACACCCCCTAATTACTATGTTCATTTTACAACATTTGGCAAGTTATCAAAGTTGGAACACATTTCTGTGTTTTTGTTTTTTTATTTTTTATGTCATTACAGTTTTGCTAAAGAAGGTGAATTGTCCTTTAAGCTGCGAGTCGGAGTATTGTGACCTATGGGAAATGTGCACTAATTCAGTATCTTTAATTGGTGTCAGTGTAACTTGTGTGTGGGAAAATGTGAATAACGTAATTGCAGGAGAAGGTGATTGCCAGGGATTACATGATTTGTATGTTCAAGGTTTGGTGATTCCAGGAGATCTTTCTACCAGGTAGGGAAGATTTACAGAGGAGCAACAAATCTTTTCCGAGGTGCCATAACCCTTAAGGTAGAATTACACGAGCGATTTTACCTGTGATAGCATCCGTTCCGACATGTTGAGATGAAACACAGCGCCGAATCCAGGAATGAAGGATGTCGCTGCGTGCATCTGACACAACTGTTGGATGAAGACGCAACATGCAGCGTTCACATCAGACAGTAGGGTTGCCATCTTTTCCGGGAAAAAAATACCAGCCAGGTGGCAACCTTCTCCGACAGTTGTCGTGTCGGATGCATGCAGCGTCAACGCCCGACATTCTTATTACTTACCTTAGATTCGGCACATCCGACGTGACGCCTGCGATTAATCTCAGTGCGTTGGAACGGATGCTATCGCAGGTAAAATTGCTCATGTAGTTCTACCCTTAGATGTAGATAAACTTTGTACTGTCCTAGTGAAAGATGCAAAGAAATTCAGCCGTCTGGCACCAGGCACAATCTTATGATTGGAATGCTAAGAAACTATTATATCCTAGAGTCATATCCTAGTCTTAAATAATAAGGCTTATAAAAAAACATGAGATTGTATTCCGTTACCTTTAACTTTAAAGGAGAAGGAAAGGTAAATTACAAATAAAGTTCTGTACATTAGCCACAAAGTGGAGAGATACTCTATATGTTTTTCCATGTTTCTGCAATCCCAGATTGTTGTAAAAATTTTTGTGAGATACATGGAATAAAAACGCCATCCCTCTCGGTATCTCAGTACTCTCTAGAAGGGCTCGCACATGCGCAGTATAAATTTTGTAAGCCCTGCGCATGTGTAACAGAGCCTTTACTTCCCCATGCGACTGGCACCTGAGAGATGCAGCAGAGAGACGACTTGTTTGTGCCTTGAGCTGTATGTGTGACGCGATCATGGGGGAGGACTCAATTTAGCGCATGCGCATTTCCAACAGGGAGACACGTGACGTGCACGCGGCCAACATGGCGGCCGCAAAGACTTTAAAGTGGGAAAAATGCCAATGCCACGGTATGAGTGCGACAGTCCGAATTGGGCAGCGAAAATAATGCGGTTCAGGAGGGGGGCGCCCAAGCAACAATTACAAATAGGTATTGAAAATTACCTTTCCTTCTCCTTTAATGTAGAATTGCCGGCTTTTCCGAGGGCTAAACCAGAAAGGGGATGTGGCTGATGGCCTTAGGGTGAGGCTTTGATACTGGGAGTAGGCATAACATCAGGGACAGGCACAAGGATGTTGGGTGGGGTTATGACACTAGGGTTATTGCATTTGGCTTGATTTCTGACAATTTTCACAATGTTTTTATAGCCCTGGATAGCCCTTTCAAAAACCAACATGGTAGCATCCCTAGCTCTGTCTATATGCTGCCTGATGAGTAAGCCCAATGTTTTCATTAAAAGTATGGGATCTGTTATACAGCAACCAGTTATCCAAAAAACTCTGCTATACAACAGTGCCAATTCCTTGTTTTTTTGACTGACTTGGTTTTTATTTCTGTAATAATAAAAACTGTGCTTGATGATACAAGACATAATAATCAAATAGCAGGGGACCTTTTTACCCATGAAGTGGATCACCGTACCAGAGGCCACCCCCTTTAGACTAGAAGAAAAGAACTTTCATTTGAAGCAACGTAGGGGGTTCTTCACAGTCTGGACAGTGAGGTTGTGGAATGCACTGCCGGGTGATGTTGTGATGGCTGATTCAGTTAATGCCTTTAAGAGTGGCTTGGATGATTTTTTTGGACAGACATAATATCAAAGGCTATTGTGATACTAAGCTCTATAGTTAGTATAGGTATGGGTATATAGAATTTAATTAAAAGTAGGGAGGGGTGTGTGTATGGATGCTGGGTTTTCATTTGGAGGGGTTGAACTTGATGGACTTTGTCTTTTTTCAATCCGATTTAACTATGTAACTATAACTATGCCATGTTGAAAAAAATAATGGTGAGTATCATAATATTTTTAGATGTTTTTCATTTAGTGTCCACATTATTTTTTCGGGTTTCACAAGGCTTAAAACCAAACCGAGAGTTGAGACCCAAACAGGCCTAAGAAAAACTGAACTGTTCGGGTCAAAACCAAACAGGTGGCAATCCTACTTTAATGGCATGTTAGCCCTTTACATTAAAGACAAACTATACTTAATTGCAAATTGTTGTACCCTTAAGGTAGAAGTAAATCATTACAGCTACTGCAAAATAATTACATGTATTAGAAGAGGGTAATGTGTTGGCACAAAGACTAGTAGTAAATGATGTGCCTCACATTTGCCATTTGTTAATAGCATCTTGGGGGGGAATTACACCTGTGTTGCCGTAGTCTTCTGGTCCCAGTATTACATGGCCATGAAATAGTTGCTGTGATATTTCCTTTCTGCATTTTACTTTTGATAGAGCAGGACAGACTGAATGTGAAGCTTCCAGGAGAAATTTGTGTTAGCCGGGCTGTGCTTTTCCAGTCATGACGGGTAAGCCAATCTGAAGCTGCAGTAGAGGTAATCATTCCTGTGGCTTTCTGCTATTAACATCAGTCACAGAACTTTGTATCTTTCATAACATTGTGTTGTTCAGAAATTGCCATGGCCTTCATTCCCAGCTGTAATCAATGAGAACAGTACTTTTGTACTGCTAGATAAGAAGTGCATAGAAGAGTAATTTATCTCAAGCTTATGCATTTCATAAATGGGAAACTACAGTAGCCATGTGCAATACAAAATAATGTTGAAATCTATGTAAATAACCTTATTGGCTCATTAAGAGCACAAACCACTTCGATTTGAAGCCAAGGCAGTTTACATGGCTCTGGGGTTATATAATATATAAAAGCTAGATGAACCTACTGTAGCTATTTCTTTGGTTTTTATCAAACATCATTCTGTCTCATCTACAGATTTTGTTTGTACTGTAGGTAAAATGAGTTTTATAAAGAGGGTCCATGTAGACAAGAAACCCCAATTTATTTCATGTACCCTTTTTATTTTCCTGCATTTTACATTTTTATTTGTGGTCGCACAAATTTATAAAGCATTTCAATGGTGTTTCCTGGTTTTTTTACATAAAAATTTTGTCCTGATGTTCCTAAATTTGCTGTTTGTCCTCTGTGTTGTTGTTATTATTAGTCAAATAAAGAGGTTTAAAATACAAACCAGATGTAAGTTTTGCTATTGTTCTTTCTGTAAATAGTCAATTCCAATTGGTCTGCACCTCATTCAGACCTGCTGCAATCACTTGTTGCTTTAGGTTGTGCATGTGACTGGCAATGAGTCATATGCCCCTCATAATGTAAAATTTAATGCTGAAATGACCGTAACACCAAAAGATGAGTGTTTTAAAGGAATGACAATGTAATGTAATTTTACACTGCACTTGTACAACTGGTGTGTTTGCTTAAGACACACTACTATACTGTATATAAACAAGCTGCTGTGTAGCCATGGGGGCAGCCATTCAAAGCTGAAAAAGGCGAAAATGCACAGGTTACACAGCAGATAACAATAAGATCTATAGTATCTGTTACATATTGTGTATCCTGTGCTTGAATGGCAGCCCCATGGCTGCACAGCAGCTTGTTATATAAAGTATAGTTGTGTTTGTGAAGCAAACACACCAGTTTAACCAGTGCAGAGCAAACACACCAGTTTTACCAGTGCAGAGTAACAGTACATTGCATTGTCATTCCTATAAAACACTTTAATTTTTTTAGTGTTTCTGTTTTTAACTCTTGTTATTAATGCAATGCATATTGTATTTCAAATTAAAACTTCTGTATATCCTTTCAGTACTTGAAGAAAAAGCTGCTTTAACAAATTTTTAAATTTTCCTGGATATTAGATATTTTTTCCTGGTGCCCTGAGAAACGTAAAATGGGGGTTCTACTGTATTTATTTTGCATAGGCTGGCCAAGTGATTCCAACATTCAATTTAATACTCCTGGAATAATTCTTGTTCTCAAGAATGTGTGAAGCAACAAATTCAATCCAAAAGGTGTTTTTGTTTGTCTCTGTAACAAACCTTAATAAAAATAGTATATGTGGGACTGGCCAGTAAGCCCAGTATAGGGATTTATTTATTATATGAATTGGTCTTCACCACACCCTTCAGTAAGTGCATTTTCTCCTGCTCAGTTAAGTGCATTTACTGTGAAGGGTGTGGTGAAATTTCCCAAGCTTTTGTAGTTTGCTTTGGAAGGCGTTAAAAGCTTTTCTGCAACTTTGGAAGATACTGTAAGTAGGTAGAAAGAGTAGGTTCATTTTTTTTATACTTAGAAGACTGTAAACTCAGTGCTGGAATTGGGGCGGGAATGCGGTGGGATGCTAAGATTATACATACAGTTGTGTTCAGAATAATAGCAGTATGTACATATATATATATATATATATATATATATATATATATATATATATATATATATATATATATATATATATATATATATATATATATATATATATATTTACATATATATTTACAAAGCTGGAGCACTCGTCCATGTAGAGTCAACTGCCTGGGTGCAGTAATCAAAGGTTATGTAGACCAAAAGTACTATACAAAAAACCGCACTCACAGGACTTTATACTGGTGCAAAAAAAATTCTATTTATTTCTTACGACGTTTCGGCTTCTATTACTGAAGCCTTTCTCAAGTGGTGTGCACAGTGCAAACAACACACAATATTTAAACACAAAAATGGCGCCAAGACCTATCCCGTGACGTCACAGCATCCTGTGGGCGTCACAGTGTGAAAGTGTATAAACATAGCATAATGAAAAACGCTTTCCTCCTATGCGGAGGTGCTGTAACAAACTTATTCAGTGCCTATACAATTGCCTCCAAATGTGTAAAGGAACGTGCTAATCATGGTGCTGAAAGGGACGCTCTCAGTGATCCTAGTGCGCTAAAAGCTGGACATCTCTTACCCCAGAGACTCAAGCGTAGCAGAGGAAAACCGCTCGATGTCGCCTTACAGGCGAGGAGGCGCCATCCACAGACGCGGCCCGACACCCCATCCCGCCGTCAACCAGACCCGCCAGGTTTACTGCTGTGGGTATTCACCAAACTCCCGTACTGTCTCCATAATGGGATCCGCCTCCTATCCAAGGAGGAGGGCGGGGCCTTCACGCACATCTGTACGCCCTGCAGACACTGTGCAGGCTACGCCATATATTGTCTCTGCTCACCCTGCCTGTGTCGAATGGGTCAAAACTAGGGAGCCAAAGTAAAGTAGAGAATAAACCCCACTTCACCTACCCCCCATAGTATGAACGATCCTTTAGGCAGTCGGGCTCATTTGCAGTTTAGTGTTAAATTCGATACTGATCATCTGTGACCTGGGAGGGGAGCGATGGTGATTCACCCGGTCAATGGCTCTATGGGATTATTGGCTCTGTGGGGTGCCAAGCTGCTGGATGCGTCTTCCCTGCGCCAGGCCTGCTGGTCAAACTGCTACTCGTTTGATGTCTCTAGGGGGTCAAAACCTAGCAACGATGTCCTGAAGTACATGTGCTCAAAACTCTGTGAAAATAAAAACAAAGCAACATTGTAAAATCAGCTTCATTGCTCCAAATGTTACATTACGCTAATTCTTATCTCTACATATATCCACTTAGTGTGTAAAATCTCGGCAAAAATGTTTTACTATTACGCGGATCTGTTGTTAACCGTAACAGCCACAAATCTGATACATAGTCTATTCAAAGCAATTGAGAAGTCCAGAGAGATGTTTCTATAGAACATATTAACCATTTCCCCACATCTAGTAGAAGGGGGAAATGGGAAGAGTCTCATTCAATCCTCTAGGGGCAAGAGTGTCCAAGGTAAAAATCCACATACTCTCCCTCTGTAGCAACATGAGATCCCTGTTGCCTCCCCTTTTGGGGACCGGCACATGATCAATGATCATATGTCTAAACTGGGGAACAGTGTGTTTCATCCTAAGCCAATGTCTGGGAACAGGTTGTTCAGCTTTTCCAGTGGACAGTGCGCTTCTAATCGCACTGCGATGGTTGTTCATTCGTTCCCTGTAGGTGGTGGAGGCCTTACCAACATAGTACAGACCACAAGGGCACCAAGCCATGTATACAATGTGATCAGACGTGCAGGTTACTCTGTGCTTAATTTTGTACTTTACCCCCGTTCTTGGGTGTGTGAAAAAAGTACCCTGTGACATCCCTCCACAAGTCAAGCAGTTCACACATTTGAAACACCCAGGTTTGAGGGGTCGGTCCAACCAGGTACCCCCCCTACTGCCCCCACTGGAGAGGTTCTTAATCACCAACATATCACTCAAGTTCCGTCCTCTCTTGAAGGCCATCATGGGTGTCTTTTTTCCATAAAAAGGTAAGTCTGATGCAGAGTTAATTACTTCCCAACGATCCTTCACAGCCCTCCTGATTTGTGGACTGGCATTTGTCCACTCAGTCACAAAAATAGAGTCCAAACCCTCCTTGGGTGGTTTCGCTTGCTCCTGTCATAAGTCGTCCTGGTTGTGGAGACGGGCTCTCTCCAATTGTTGATTTATTAGGGCCTCTGGGTAGCCCCTCGAGGCAAACTGTCCCGCTAGAGTGGTGAGTTGCAGTTCCGCCAATGTCCGGTCGGAGTTGTTTCTAATCACCCTTAGAAATTGGGAATAGAGTACCCCCCGGGACATGTGTGGTGGGTGATGGGACTGTGCTTGGATAAGGCTATTCCTATCTGTGGGTTTCTTAAATAAAGTGGTACAAAGCTTGTTATCCTGTATAAATATACTCACGTCCAAATAGTCAATCCTAGCTCTGTCATATGTCATGGTCAACTTTATGGGAGAGTCCAGGTCGTTGAGTGCCTTGTGGAAGTCAGTGAGTTCAACCTCAGTACCCTGCCACAATAACAGCAAATCATCAATGTAGCGTTTATAAAACGAGATCTTACCTCCGCCTAAGGGTAGTAGGTGTTGTTTTTCATACGCTTGCATGAATAAATTTGCAAAAGAAGGAGCTACATTTGAACCCATAGCTGTCCCAGAAATTTGTAGAAAAAATGAGTTATCAAAGGTGAAATAATTATGTGTCAATGCCAAATCCAATAAAGCGATCAGGAGCTCGGTGGGTGGTGTTTGTTGATGTGAGTTTTGTAAGGCCTCTCTACATATCTCTATGCCACTGTGGTGTGGGATGACCGTGTACAGGCTAGAGACGTCCATTGTCACTAGTAGGCCATCAACTGGAAAAATCACCTCCCTCAAAAGAGATAACAAGTGTGTTGTATCCTTCACATAAGAACCCATGTTTTGTACCAAAGGTTGGAGATATAAATCAAGATATTGTGCCACAGGTTGAAACAGGGATCCGATTGCCGAGATAATAGGCCGGCCCGGGGGTGCAGATAGGGATTTGTGGATTTTGGGTAAGGTAAAAATAAAAGGGATTTTCGGGTATTCTGTTCTCAAGAAATTACTTGTGCTGGAATCAATCCATCCTGCAGCTACGGCCATCTCAACCAAAGAATCCAAACTCTTTTTGTACCCCAACGTGGGGTCTCTTTGTAAAGTGATATAAGTATTTGTATCCGATAGTTGCATCCTCAACTCGTTCATATAATATTCCTTATACAACAAGACTATTGCTCCCCCTTTGTCTGCTTGCCTTATGACCAATTCATTATCCTTTCTCAATGTTGTTAGGGCCTCCCTCTCACCACTAGATAAATTTGGAAAGAACTTCTGCTTCTTCTGATGTATTCCCTTTGAATCATTGCTCAATAGTTGGGAGAAAGTAGAAATGGCAGGGGCTGTATTAGGGGGTTCGAAAGTACTCTTGCCTCTAAACCTAGGGGATTCTGTGGCCAATTTATCCTTAAAAAAATCTCGTAGTTTTAGCTGTCTTTTAAACTTGTGGATATCTTTATATACTTCAAATGGTTTGGAGTAGTTAGTGGGAACAAATTTCAACCCTCTGTTTAGTAGCCTTGCTTCTCCCATGGTCAATTGGTGTCTAGATATGTTTACTACTATGTCTTGCTCCTCCCCCTCCTTGGAGGTCTGCCTTCTGTGTTTCTTGCCTCCCCTCCTGGTTTTCTGGTGTTTCCCCTCTCTAACCCAGTAGGCGTTGTGGATTGAGTGGGGGTGTCCCCTAAAAAAGGCTGTATTGAAGAGCTGGACGGGCCTGAGTCAGAATCAGTCGAGTTTCCTGAACTGTCTATAGTAGCCAAGGAAGTAGGTTTGTGCCTATGTGTCGGTCTCCTTCTCTTATCGTCAGACAAGCCTAAGAGCCACCTGTACACTCTTTTATGTTTATAGTCCTCTCTGACTATCGCAAGTTTCCTCTCTTTGAACGAAATCAGTTCCTGCTTGTATTTGCCAAGATTGGATTCTATATTTTTGATCCAATCGATTGATTTATCCTGAGAGATCTGTAGCAGATGGTGTCTCAAAATCGATAATCTCCTTCTGAGTCTGTTTCAACTCCGTGCCCACAAATTCAACCACTAAGAGTAGTAAATCTGAAGAGCATTTATTCAATATTTTACACCACCTGCTGCAGAACTCCGTATTGGATCTGCCTAACGTGGGAACATTCCTTATTCTAAAACCCCTGGGAATCAGTTTCTGCCTATGGTAGTTCGATAAATATGTCCCATGCAGTAATAAATCAGTTTCCTTCTTTTTAAGATTTAATAGGCTATGATATAAGTCCCGGGGGGTCCTACCAGTTCCTTCAGTGTCAGGAAGTACACCAAACAGGATTCTCTCTGCTTCCTCAGGCGTAAAGGTATGTTCACCAGACGTGTCCACCTCTGTGACTGTAGGCGTGCTTTCCATCCTTCATCCGCATGTAGTTGAACCAATTAGTGTTTAGGCGATGTTTCAGCTGAAAAAGTTGCTAAAACCCTGTGCTACACCAAAATTTCAAAGGATCGAATTGTTACTAAAGAGTCAAAAACAAAAAATATATTTTCCGGTGCTGCCAGATGGAGCAAAGTGGGCCCAAGTGTTGACCCTTGGGTGCACAATAGTTCCTGTGACAATATTTTTACAAAGCTGGAGCACTCGTCCATGTAGAGTCAACTGCCTGGGTGCAGTAATCAAAGGTTATGTAGACCAAAAGTACTATACAAAAAACCGCACTCACAGGACTTTATACTGGTGCAAAAAAAATTCTATTTATTTCTTACGACGTTTCGGCTTCTATTACTGAAGCCTTTCTCAAGTGGTGTGCACACCACTTGAGAAATTATATATATATATATATATATATATATATATATATATATATATATATATATATATATATATATAATTTCGAAATTTATCATGTACTGTCTTGACTTCGACCATTGGCCATCTAAAACCTGCCGAATTGCTGTTTTAGCCTATGGGGACTTTCTATAACCTATTTGGAGTCAATTGGTAGACTTCGAAAATTCAAAGTTTTTTTTTTTTTGGAAAAACTTCTAATCGAATTCAATCGAATGCACTATTCCTTCGATTTGTATGATTTCAATTCGGACCTATATGATCGAAAACGGACCTATTCAACCAAAAAAAAAAAACTTTGACTTAATTTCGGTTGGTCCTTTTGAATTCGAATTTCGAAGTTTTTTAAATTCGAAATTCGACCCTTGATAAATCTGCCCCTAAATGTTGCAAGGTTAGTGTTAATGTGACCTGTTGATTTCTGTTGGACTAAGTTGTTGTGTAGTTAATAAACATAGAAATATCAAAATGGGTGTGACTTAAAGATGAGAAAATATTGGTGGGTGTGGCTTATTATAATAGTGAGCGTGACTTATATTTGTGGCCAGGCGTGGCGCACATACCAACCCTCCACTTTTTGGATCCCAATTCAAGCACTGTGTAAACCTAAAAAATATAAACATTAAAGTTCACTGAGGTGTTTTATGGTCTGTAGGATTAGTCTTTTAATACAGGTTATTTAACGCTAAGGTTACTTTAAATTTTCTCATTTTATGATAAGGATGCATTTATTTTTTTATAATGCTCAGGTTTAAATAAGTCGTGGTGCGCACAAGTGAACAATAAGCAATGACATACTTAAGCACTGAATTTTCTGTGGCCTCTGTGTAATTGTGTAATGAAGTGACTTTAGATTCCCACTTAAAGTAGAGGAACAGCCCAAATGTACAACCAACTTGCACCACTGCTAAGGTGAACAGCGCAACGAACACAGACCTTGGGGCGGGACTAGGAAAAGAGGCAGGCGTGCCATTCAGAAGAGACGGCCACAGGCTGTGAAGGTTTTGAGCTCTGCTGAAATGAGCACATATGTTGGGTATTGATTGCGCTGTGAGGTAACCTGATTACAACACAAAACCGGCTCATAAAAAATAATACTTTGCAATCTGAAATATGCTTATATTCATTTCCAAAAGGTTAATGGGGGATTAATATTTTTGACCATACATCCTCTTTAATTGGCTTTTTGCAGAGAGCCCAGAACAGCCA